>NC_046289.1:40999076-41300999 GCF_004115265.2 Rhinolophus ferrumequinum | reverse complement strand
ATGGGAGAAATTCTGGAGAGCCTAGGGGAACCTAGTAACAGCTATATGGGTGAAGTAAATGAGAAGAGCTGTTTGAGTAATAAAGAGACTCTAAGATGAATCCAAGTTTGAGTAGTTGATAAACACCTTGAAACATTAAGCTTCTACAAGATCAATGTGATTACCTAGTAATGTATATGTGTATCAGGAAAAACACTTTTCAGAGAAATAACAGAATCCAGAATTTTAAAAATATATCATCTACAATTTCCAGTATATGATAAAACATTATGAGACATGTGGAGAAATAAGAAATGGGATCCATAATTGAAAAGCAAAAAGGAATAAAAAATCTGTCAACAGAAATAGAACCCAAGATAACCCAAATGTTGGAATTAGCAGATGTATATTAGATTCCCTTGAGCAGCCACTAAAAATAACGCTAACAACTTTTGCTAAAAACCCAATAGAGGAATTATAATTAAATACTAAAAAATACCTCATGACCCCCCAAAAAAGGCAGGAAAGAAAAACAGGGAAACCAACCAACCAACCAACCAACCAACCAATCAACGCAAAGCAGATGGGACAAACAGGAAAATGGTAAACTTAAATCCAACTTTATCAATAATTACATCAAATTTAAGTCTAATGACCCCAATTAAAAGGCAGAAACTGACAGAGTGAATAAATAGGTCCCAACTATAAGCTGTCTACAAAAGAGATACTTTAAATATTTGCATTTTAAAGATACAAAAGCTAAAAAAAAAAAAGGATAGAAAAAGACTAGAAGTCAATGAAATTGAGAATAAACAATAGAAAACAATTTTAAAGTTAGTAGTTCTTTGAAAAATACTGATCAAGAAACAAAGACAGAAAAGACAAATTCTGATAACAGGAATGAAAGACAGAATATTTCTTCCATTACAAATCCTACGAACATTAAAAGGATAATACAGAAATATGATGAATAGCTTTACGACAATGAATTTAACCTGTATTAGGTAAGCTTCATTCATATAGTGCTGTTGGTCGTGTGTTCAATGATAATAAATTAACAAGACATATAAAATAAGGTATCTATAAACAGAAACACACACAAAACAAGGTTACACGTTGATAGGTTGACATAAATGTTGTGACCAGAAGCTTGCAGGAACCTAACTCTGTGTTTCCCGTAGGAGCAACGGTTCAGTATTTGCTAACTCAGTTTTCATAGTTTATAGAACCTAACTACCTCGAATAATGAAAATCACCTATATGTCTTTTTCAAAAGTGGACAAACCAAAGATAGACCTAGGGCTACATGTACCTGAAAAATGAGGCAGTGTTTCTTTCTAAAGCTGAAAACTATTGCTATTATTCCTATTCCTATGGTCTAAACTGTAAATGTGCAAACCTTGCTACTTAACTTGTATCATTTGGTCCCTGTAGGTTCAACTCACCGTCTTAGGCACATATTTTGTGTGTGTGTGATGGAAAGTGTCCAGAACCATGATAGAAAACTATGAGCCAGAGATTCAGACAACAGGGACTGCCATATAAGATAATGTAAACAACCTTGGGAAAAGTTGTCCATTTACACTTTGGGGCTGATGGGAAAGGCGAAATAACCATCATATCACCTAAGAAAGCAATGACAAGTAAAACACCATCACAAATGCCAAATCTGAGAGACTGGTATTGGTCTCTCAATGTATGCTTAAGAATTCTGAGCTGCATTTGGGTTACACCTGGACCCACTGAGAAAAAAAGTGTCATGATTGACAGTAATGGCTGCCAGGGGCCAGAAGACAGAGGAGTGGCCAAATGCCGTATATCGATCAATCCTGGCCTCAGGAATGTGAGGGAGTACCATAAAGGGGCAGCACAGAGACAAAGGGAGCAGATGCATGGAAGGGAAAGTTCCCATTCTTCCCAGTTTCGCTCTGCGCTGCCCAAGCTGCACGCATGCAGTGAAAAGGCACACATGGCTCCATCAGGCTGATCAGGGCTTTGGGGGAAATTTGCCTGGACCTTCAAGACTTTCTTCTTCATGGGGAGACTTTACTCTTGCTACCGAAATAATAGTCTTTGTACTTTATTACATGAGAAAAAATACTGAAGGAAGGTAAAGCAATTAAGCTTCTATGAAAAGTCTGTTTGGTATGTGTAACCCACATCCATCCATCCAAGAAGTTCCTTGACCTATAAAATAGTGAACTCGTCTTTAAATTTTTCTATTTTCTTGCCATAAAATCAGTTATGGATTAACAGATTGCACTCCCATATCTAAATAAGGATTTTTAAAATAAGACAGGTCACACAATACATAAGAGGAATTCAATTTTTAGTGTACAAGGTTTAGAAGAAAAGACTTGTAGATAAGGAAGAAAGCCTTTTTATTGAGATAATAGGTTGGGAAAAGAAGCCTTACCTCTGGAAACATTTTGAAATTCGTATTTAATATGAAATCAGAATTATTTTTTGAGGTTATTGAGTTTCCAATTCATTTTCTTACAGACTGTTTGAAGAGCTCCTACTTTCATTTAAGAAAGAATTGTTCTCTTTTGAAAATGTATTTGCATTTGCACTGTTTGCGCTTAAAAAAACCCTTTTCCCTAAATTGCTTTATAGTATTTCTAAGTGAAGCTCTGAAATGTGCACAAAATCTGATAAAGACTTGATAAAGAACAATGCCTGGTGTAGCAGAAGCTTTGCATTTAGAGAAAATTACAAGAGAAAGCAGAGGTGGCAAATCTTTTCTAATTAGTACCTCTGGCCACAAGGAAAAAGCAGCTTATTTCAGAATTAGATGGGGGTTTTTTGTTTTGCTTTTTAGTATTTGTGGATGAAACAGAAATTTAAAAGATGAGTAAGAAAAAGCCAAACAACCCAATGGAAAAGTGAGCAAATGACTTGGCAGACTCCACATAAAAGAAGATACTCAAATGACCAACTTATGAAAACATGCTTAATACCCCTGGTTATCACAACACTGTGATACTACTATATTCCCTTTGGAATAGCTAAAATGAAAAAGGAAAACACACATACTAGCAAGTGTTCGTGAGAATGAGGAGTACTGCTGGTGAGAATGTGCTATGGTACCACCATTCGGTAACAGTGCTTGGGAGCATGGACTAATGCTGAGCTTATGAATACGCTGTCACCCAGCAATTCCCCTCCTGGGGATACACCCAACAGATCTGCTTATATGTGTGCCCAAAAGGACAAGTATATAATGTTTACAGTTGCACTGCTAATAATAGTCAAAACCTGGAAACTGCGCAAATGCCCATCCACGGTAGAATGGATAAATTGTGGAATATTCCTAACGGAATACTATAAAACAATAAAAATGAATGATCTAAAACTACATGCAGTGATATGAATGAATCCAACAAACATGAAGTTGAGCATAAGAAGCTATGTATAAGAGTGCGTGCTGCTGCTTACGCTCATGTGAAATACAAAACCCAGCAAGACTGATTTGCTGTTAGATGTCAGGATACTGGTTCCTCTTGGCAGGGGTTAGATGGGAACTGTTGACTGGAAGGGAGCATGAGGAAGGCTCCAGGAGGCTGATAATATTCTGCTTCTTGATTTAGTGCTAATTACACAGATGTGACAAGTTTGTGAAAACTCATTGAGCCGTGCATTCATAATTTCTACGCTAAAAAATTTCTGTAACATATCTTTTTCTTTTTTGCAGGCGCAGGCTTAAATAATTTTAGAAATTATTTTAGAAAACGTACAGCTTGGCAGTTCCTTCCATCTGACTTAAAGCAAAAGAGCTAACAACAAGCAGTGGTGTGCGGGAGCTGGCTTGTACTGACTCTCTTCCCAACTCCAAGGTCAGTGCCCTCAGGTCGGGGGAGCTTGAAGTCAGCCTGGCAAATGCTACAAATCAGGGCTTTACACATTTACTAGCACAGCACTGAATAACAGCAATGACAACAACAACCCCCCCACATCTGTTTCTCCTACATAAATAGTAATTGCTTCAAATTGAAGGAATTTGGCATCTAAATGAACAATACATTCCTCCTCTCAGAAGTTCAGCACCAAGGTGTGGTTTTCGTCCTGGGATAAGGAACTGCAGACCAGGTTTACATCCCAACTCAAGCTTCGAAATCCTCAGGATGAAAGAGTGAGAAGGCATAAGCACACTTACTCTTTGTTTTCATCTCTTATCTCTCCCAGTCATATCTTACTTCTCATTTTAGGAAGTAAATAGTCCAAAACAGCTTTTTCATTCCTTCTGGACCACCCCTCTGCCAGCCCTTTTCTTTCTCTGCAAGTAAGAGACAATGAGTGCAGTCTGTCGACATTACAGATCAACCAGTGGGTTGTTCACCCGGGAGCTGGAAGCAGAGCTCAAAGCTGGGCAGCATGTGCTCTCTTCTCCCCACTTAGCTGCCTCCTGCATGGTCAGCCTCCCTCTCACATAGCTCTGTACTTCCACCGCCACGGTAAAATAAGGCGAATGAAAGATGCAGTAGCTACCTGGTCTATCTTCCTTTGATCCCCAAATGTTGAAGCTCCAACTGAGAAACTTGAGATAGACGGAAAATTAAAGTGTCTCTTACAAAGGCACACGCAACAGGAAGCAGACAGTGTTTATCCAAGAAACTCTTGTCAGGAACTGAGCCGGAGAAACATCAATGAATCTAGATCCCAATTAAATCTGCCCCTGACTGGGACCTTAGCGCTCAGCTCATCCTACATCCTTATTCTACACATGAGAAGCTGGAGGTCCTGAGCAGTCAAGTAGGTTCCCCAAGAGGTGGACACAGGATCAGAACAGGGACTCTAACCCCGTGTCTCCTGCTTTTTCTATTATACTTGGCCACCGCCATTCCAAATTCCTTGATGGAGACCCCTTTGCATACTCTCACTCTATGTTAATGTTTCTGAAATTGGGATGTATCTTACAATTCTTTTTTTAAACATTCTTTTTCAGAAACAAAATTTGAGGCGTTATTAACCTGTTTGTGTCCTGGAATCTGGGCAATGTGAATTTACAACAGATATTTACATTCGAAAATACATATATTTTAAAGGTATTTTTATATTGAAAATGTCTCTGCTACATTTAAAATATGATGTAGTCCACACAATTTTCAAGGAACATATGCCCACTTGGGGCTGCATTTTGGAAAACTTCCTTAGCAGTTTGTTGCCTATCAATTTTTTCTCATTTTTGCTGCCCTCTTACATATCACGGCCTGAATTCTTTGCAAACACCCACAGGTGAGTGGGAGTCAGGAAGCCTTGTAGCAGGCTCTGAGGAGGAACATTTGGCAATGCAGATGGCTGAGCTGTCCCAACTCTCAAGACTTTGGGGGGCTGGGTCTGATCTATCTGAATTTCTCCATGCTCTTGGCCAACTTGTAACTAACCCAAAGTGATGGTTTGTTTTATGTGTCAACCTTACTGGATAACAGGGTGCCTGGATACTTAAACATTATTTCTGGGTGTGTCTGTGAGGATGTTTCTGGATGAGATTAGCATTTCAATCGGTAGACTGAGTAAAGCAGATTGCCATCCCCAGTGTGGATGGTCATCATCCAATGCACTGAGGCCCTGAATAAAACAAAAAGATGGGGGAAGGGAGAATTTGTTCTCTATGGCTGCCTATGTGAGCTGGAAAATTGGTCTTCTGCTCTCTGACTAGCTATTACCACTGGCTCCTCTGGTGATTGCCTGGGTCTCCAGCTTACAGATGGCAGATCATGGGACTTCTCAGGCCCTGAGCGCATGAGCCAATTCCTTATAATAAATCATATATATACATATATATACATACATATATATGTATGTATATATATTCTAATGACTCTATTATATTCTCTGAAGACCTCTGGCTAATGCACCCAATTTCTATCTCATTTGGTACAAGATGCACTGAATGCAAAAAATCGTTCATGTGCTCTCTTGTCAAAGAACATATAACCTAAAAGAGGATTACAGCAAGAATTCAAGAAATGTTTCCATATATAAACTTTAATTTAGCGACCAGGAATTTTTAAAATTTGTTTTCTGTTTTTCATTGCTGTATTCCCAGCACCTACAATAGTACCTGGGCACCAAAACAAATTATTGGATGATCTTCGAATAATAATAGCTATTAATTATTGAAGGACTGCTAATGCTAGGCACTTTTCAAAAACAATCTCATTGAGCCTGCTCTATAATTCAAGGAGGTGGAAGGTGTTTTCACAGATGAGGAAACTGAGTCACAGATAGGTTAAATGACAAAGATAAACTCAAATGAGTGAAGAAGGTGACCTCTTCTGAATCCAAAGCCTGGGCTCTTTCTCAGTGTACTATACCCCTTCTCTCATGGAATGATATGTTCTCAAAGTCAGGAATGACTCTAAGGGACTGTCCTAACCTCCTGCTAAAATTTTCTATCTCCGGGACCTTCCTTTATTGTCCATTTCTTTATCCTCTGGCTCTCTGTGAAAAGTGCTCTGTCTTTGGCTGCTTAACTTTCCATCATTCCCCCAGTAGGGACCAATATGTAAGGAACCAATCACAGGAGTTTCAGCTGTCTTCTCCATTATCTGCGTAGCCCTCCATCTCTATAGATGCACAATCATACTAATAAAAAAAACAACAACTTGGATTTACTATAAAAGGCTTTCATATAATCATTCTCTCATCCAGGCCTTATCACCATCCTGGGTCTAGGCAGAAATTACCAGCCCCATTTAAAAGGTAACACTAGTTCACAGAAATCATGCATTTATTCTGGCCAGGCTCTGTTCCAAGGGCTTTTTGTCTACCATTCCTTTCATTCTCATAATTGTTAGAGGTTATTATCTTTATTTTACAGAAAACCAAGGGACTTACCCAAGTTTACACAACTAAATGGCAGAAAAGCCAGGGGTTCAACCCAGGTGGTCAGCTTCGAGGCCCACGTTCTTAATCCCTCCATCGTGCTGCCTGAATAATAGTGGATCCAGGAAGAGAACCCAGCTTTTCTGGCCCTAAGCTGCACAATACCACGTAGGCAGTCCCCATTATAGCTTTATCATGAAAAGCCCTCTTCAACTGGGCTCTAGTTCTTTGGCCCTAATTCTCATTTTAGTGCTTGCCATAAAAGGCAAAAACTAGAGACTAGTTTTTGCGTTTCTGCCATGCTCATTCTATTTCCTGTTTCTCCTGACTATTTTATTGTCTGTTAGCTAAATCCTGCTGTGCATTTCAGATTCTCCTAGCTTATATATAGTGTCAAAATTCTGTCATCATTTGCTCTCATCCAACAAGGTACTGATGTGGCAACTTCACAATAACATACATGATTCATGTTTTTTAGGAGTGGGGAGGACGGAGTCTCATGTTTCCTGTAGGTAACATGGTGGTTTCAATAGGGTATTTTAAGGTTTCAGGTAAGATGACCATGAGCTGTCTTACTTAAGTCCTGGCCCTCAGCCTCAGCTTCAATTTGCACAAAGTCCTCCTAACCCAATTCTAATGATCCTCAGTGTTAAATCAAAGAAATAGTTCGTGGTGGACAAAACACGAATATGAAATCACATCTCATAGCACAGTTCACACAGCAAATCTTGTTCTAGCTGTTCCATGACCTTGGTTTTAATATGTTGTAAGAACTAGTTCTTCTCTGAGGTACTTGGGAATTGAAATGGTCACACAGCATTATCTGTGTAACCATTGAACCAGTTCTCTTTCTGGGCATATAAAAATGCTCTGTTTATGTGATCAAACTGGAAATCTCCCTTATTGTGTGAATTTCCCCAGTTGAGCAGCTGAATAAAACGGGAGCTCCATACTGGCTAAACAGTGAGTGGTCCCATGCTATACTGTCAGTATCCTGAATCTGTATCAACTGGAAAAGCCGCACCCACCTACACAGGGCCTACACAGAGGTGGTTATAGTGAGGATGGAGCCCTAAATACAGATCATCTAAATTCCTTGGCATGGCTGGGAAGATTAAAGAACAGTATGACAGGAAGGAATGTAATGTGTTTAGTCTACCACTGATAAATATAATTTAATCCCTGAAGAAAATCAGGACATGTAAACAAATACTAAATGAAATTGATTTTCAAACCTAGTATTTATGTAAATTTTATACCAATCCCTTCAGACATACTAATTAAAGAATTTCTCTAAAAATACTGGGTTAATTTTTGATGGCTGTATCTCACAATAATGACCTTTTGTACATATAGTTTTAGAAAAGTTGATAACTGCCCATAACCCAAAAGCCATCATAATATGCAAATTAAATAATGCAAATGGTAAATTGATGACTTTGTTCTCATAAAAGTAAACAGAAGACTTGAAAGGACTCAAACTATAATATAATTGAACTATTTGGCTCCCCTCAGAAGAGAATAATTGACCAGTCTTTGGCTAGCTTCCAAATTGGGTAATAACAGTCTACCTACTAAATCATTCCTTCCCTGTTAGCAGATGAAATGTATAAATTACTCTGTACTTCTTGTCCTCAGTATAAGCAGAGCTTCCAAGTTCTACCAAATAGCCACCATATTTCATTTCAGTAGTGGCTATATGTCAATGGATTCTGTGTTTGTGTGGAGTTAAAGCATTTTATGGCATGTTTCAAAAGAAAAGAGTTATGTGAGTACATTTTCATACAGCCCAGATATGTACATTATAATCTTATTTTAACATTACAGGTGATCAGCCAACTACGCTACAGCGAGCTCTTGTTGGGATCCCTGCCAGCCCTGAAGGTGCCACCCATGAGATAGGATTTGAGGAGCTGTGAACACTTGGACCTTCACTGGGAACGAAGCCAGGGCTGGGAAGCCAGTGTCAGGCTGGAGGCCGAATCTGCACAAGCCAGATGGACTGGACAGAAAGACTCCCCAGAAGTTGCTGGTCAAGGTTCTGGAGCTGGATGAGCAGACCAGACACACACTAGTCAGAACAAAGCATGGAGATGATTAGGAAAGAAGGCACACATATTGGAACCAAATCAGGGCTTACAGACAGAAGATTCACCAGGGACTAGAGGCGGAGGGGAGGACTGCAGAGTACTGGTGGTCAGTAAGGAGCCAACAAAAGCTGGCAAGTAGTGCACCAGCAGGGGAGAGGCAAGGAGACCCTCTTGCTTCATCCTATAAACTTCTTTTGTGGTTTTGGCTAGAGCAGGAGCCAGTCAGACAGCCAATCCAAGGGGACAGCCATGCTGTAATGCAGCAGCTCTCCCTGTGTAAGGGACAAAGGCAAACCTAATCTCTATAAATTTTTCCTTTTCCAGCCTCATGCTGAAACTCCTACCATTAGGAGTTTCCTCCTATCCTTCGAGCAAATACTGAAGGCCAATGTTAAAAAAATAAAATCTTACTTACAATGAAGGAACATTATTCAATTGTATAGACATATATAATTTTCCCTTAAAGAGAGAGTAACAAGGTGAAGGTAAACTTTGATAGTTGTGGTCAGGAGTACAGAAAGAAAAGTTGTGATTGTAGTTGGGGGCACAGGAGAGCCTCCAAAAGAGAGAATTAGTGTTTCAGTTGAGCTTCACTGAACACACACAGAAGTAACAGAAAACATAGCACCACTGGAGGTTTATCATACTGTACTGCATTATCGAAGTCAGGAGAAGTGGAACTTGAGGTAACAAGGAGGCACAGCCACCATACCCAGGGACTTTGATAACTAAATTATTCTCCCCGCCTGCTTTTGCACTTTTCCATGTTTTCTATTTGTCAGGAGCCAATCCTGGCAGAGCTTATTCAAGTTCTGCCTCAGAACCGGCTAATAAAGGTCGCTGGGCAAGGAATTCGCAGTAGGTCCTGGTGGGCCAGTCTTGACAAGTTTTGCCTTACGCTCAGCTCTGTATCTACTTTTTATTTCCTGTAAATATCTCTGAGAGATGAGAGGCTCACATCTCTGTCCCTTCCATTTTAAAAATGAGTGCCCAGAATATAAAAATAACTCTTATAACTCAACATTAAAAGAGAAGCAACACAATTTAAAAATGGGCAAAGACTTTGAACGGACATTTCTCTAAAAAAGATATAAAAATAGCCAACAGACATATGAAAAGGTGCTCAATATCACTAGTCATTAGGGAATTGCAAAACAAAACCACAATGAAACACCACTTCACATCCACTGGGATGAGTCTTATCAAAAGGACAGACAATAACAAGTGCTGGGGAGGCTTTGGAGAAATTGGAACCCTTATACATTGCTGGTAGAAATGTAAAATAGAACAGCCTTTATGGAAAACAAGAATCAAGGATATTCTCAATGCTAAAAAGCATTGAATTCTTCTTTGGTTTTATGGTTTTTAAAATTCATGTAAAATATTTGTGTGTTGATTTTATCAGTTAATACTAATAGTTTTAGTCACATGTTTTGTATTTACATAGCGGGACCTCACTATCAATTCAAACTTTTCTACAAAATTTTTATGTGCAGTGACCAGAGGACTCAGAAATCCATGTCCTAATCTAGGTGTAAAGGTACCAATTTTGAAATGTAAGGGAATGGTAATTACTTTCTGTACCCTTATTGTGCTGGCTGAAGTCAGCTTGGAAATTCAGAGCTCATACAAGTTTTTATATACTATATTTCTTGGTCCTCAAAGTAGAAAGTAGAGAAAATTTTATTTAATATTGAATGATGTTTTAATTCCACCAATGTCAGATGCACTTCCATAATGGCAGAAGATAGCCAGATAATATGAATTGAATGTAAACATCAAGCTTCTTCATACTGCATGGATTGTGTGCTGAAAGGTGTTTATCATATTTCTTTGCAAAGTCTTGGCCAGATGATTGATGGTCAATAATATCAATAACAACTGCTTGTTAAAAAGCACCGCAGATTTATCTGTGTCATGTAAAATTTATGAGTTTGGATGGAAGTCCAATTTTATACTTGATTTGATGTGACTAATGCTCTTGGGATAACATTTCGTACACGTCAGGGGTGGGGGATGGCAGAGCATAAGTGACATCATTTTATCAATTTCATGAATTGGTGTGGGTGGGTGATGACGTGAATATCACCAGTAACACTACGTAGTACACTATGCACATCTGTAGTAAAATCAGCCGTTGGTTATTGGCATTGATGAAAAGTAAAGTATAGATGATCAAAAAATGATAGATTATGTTATAAACTCATTTCCCTCAAGCTGTTGGTGAGTTGCAATTACAGTTGAACCTGTGTATAATTGATCTGCCAAGCATTTGCTCCCTCCAACATCAAAAAGCCTTAGGTAGAAACTGTTTAAACCTCCCCCCATGTTTACATTTATTTCTCTCTTCAACCTGTCTTGTTCATAGACTAGATAATGTCTTAGACTGATGTACAGCACAGGTGAGAACAGTCTGGCCCCCTCTCAGCACAGGTGAGAACAGGTTTTTCTTAGAGCATGGGAAACAGTGATAAGTATTTGGTGTCAAACAGTTGCTTCTTAAAATGCAAGCTGCAAGCAAAGTAAGAGTAAAGAGAGGATAAATAAAAATCTCAATAAAGCTGAATTGATGCTATCTGGCTGGAAAGTCAGCTTCACATGAATAAATTAGCAGTAGATGCGAGTTAACCATCGATGTGTACAGGCTAATGAATGAAGGTCGCGATTCCCACACCAAACAACAATATTTAGCATTTTACTTTAAGGAACAGTTTCTTCTTTGACCAGAGCTATTAGTATAAAACCCACATCCTGGTCCTATGTAAGGCTTATGAAAAAACAATTCTATTTGACAGTGCTTAAATCCAATCTTAAACAATAGGCTTTTCCAATTCATATAGTCCTTTTTAAATTTATGGTAAAAGGCGGGTCAGGCATATATTCTTAAACAGGAATACATGTATTTTCCTTCAACCACCTTGGCAAAAGGTACAAGAAAAAAACTGAAGGTAAACATACAGCAGATACCTACTTACAGGTTTAAACATATTTTTATGTTTTCCAAGATAGACTTATAAATGTTTTAGATCTGCAGAAATAAAGATACTGAAAAATGTCAAAAAAACCTTCTACTTATTCTTTTATGTCATTTCTGTCAATCAATTTTAAGATGATTATTTTGTTAGAAGAAGGATAACGAATCCGTGGCTGAGCTGATAGGACCTTACTGCCCATCTGTTGCTTGCTGGGTTCTGACAAGGAGGCAGGATGGACCGCTCACAAGAGAATCTGGCGTTCTCAGCGCACCTCCAGTGATCCGGTTTATGGAATACTCAGCATGTCTCTCCCTTCTTTCTGTCCTGTACTTTCCTCTTTAAACTTATTTTGTCACAAGAAGACTTAGGAGACAAATGACTTTTAATTTCTCAGACTTTCCATACATGAGAACTAAAAGATCTCAGTTATGCCACTGTAATGCATCAAACCATAAAACTGTGCTGTATAGGTCACATATTTCCTCTGATTATCAGCAGGTAGCACAGAATAGCAGTTAAATCCATGAGCTCTGGACTCAGACAACCTGGATTCAAACCCTGGTTCTGCCACTTACAACTGGTATGACTTTAGAATCTCTCTGTGCCCTAGTTTTCTCAGAGGAGGATGTGTGAATTCTGAAGATGAAATGACAAAGGGCCTGTAAAGAGCTTAGAACAGTTCCTGACACATACCAAGTGCTCAGTTCCTTTTAGGCAACAACTATAAAATATAGATTTTTAAATTTAATGATTACTGTCAGGCTACTATGAGAAATAAAATATTGGGACATGTTGCTAATCATTAATCTTCCTACTAATTATTTTTTTCACTAAACAAACCTTTTTCTAACATCTACTAAGTGCAGAAATGGGGGAAATAAAGACATTTCAGAAACAGTCCATGACTGAGTTATTAGGGTCAAGTGGGAGATTCTAACATAGGCACTTATAATACAGTGGGAGCATGTTCGTGTTAGAGCACAGAGATGGGAGCTATGGAGGTGGGTGGACAGAAGACAATGGAAAGCTTGGGACCACACTGTGAAAGGGAAGGCGAATGAGATTACGAGATCTGTTTCAGACATTGGGGTACAAATGGGAGTTGTAACCATGGGGTGGATGAGTCTCTAGAGATGGGGCACATGAGGAGGAGAGAAAAGTCAGTGATGTTTATTTATTCATGACTAGAAACTCAAGAGAAGTTTTCTTGCTTTTACAGTTTAAAATAAATCAGTCAAAATGAAGAAAACCCTCTTTCTGCAGTTCAAAAGTGTCTCAATAATCAAACCCAGTTGAGGTCGGGGTGCTGCTGGTGCAGTGGTAACTCTGTGTAATGGGGAGCAGCACTAGGTTCCCGGTTGGCGGGCTGGTCTGGGACAGAGGGGTCAAGTTCGGCTCATCTGAGCGGGGCTTGGCAAGCTTAGCTGGGTGATCTGAAGGTCTGGTCTAAGACACTGGTGGTGGGCAGGTGGTGGAGGAAAGGG
The DNA here is from genome assembly GCF_004115265.2 of Rhinolophus ferrumequinum. Taxonomy (NCBI): domain Eukaryota; kingdom Metazoa; phylum Chordata; class Mammalia; order Chiroptera; family Rhinolophidae; genus Rhinolophus; species Rhinolophus ferrumequinum. The sequence goes on along the minus strand of NC_046289.1, from coordinate 41,287,643 downwards.
CTCGGTGGGGAAGCTGGAAGGTCATGAAAGTCAGGAAGGAAGAGGTAACTTAGGCAGAAGGGACTAGGACTAGATTCGTGGCCAACATGCTGCACTGTAAATCAGAAAAGTTAAAAAGATGGCAAAGCCACGGCCAAACAGGAATAGAAACTGTGATGATTTCCCTGATGATGATATCAAGTGCATGCTGTGCATTCATATTGGATTGTTTTCTGAGTAATCTCACTCTGAAATAGTTCTCAGTTTAAGGCAGGGGGCCAGTTTAAGTTTGGGGATGAAACAGCTGTGAGAACACCCCAGGGAATGTGTTTGGCTTTGAGATGTGCTTTGGGATGAATTAAACATGCTGCTGACAAAACCTAGTAGGTCTCTGATGATCTAGTTACACTGCTGGCGGCCATTTTATAGCTAACTTTTCTTCATGGTTAAAAACTGATCCTGAATGTCAATATGAAAATATTGGCAAAGCCTGGAATGTAATAGGCAAAGCACTACTCCATTCCTTTTCACAAATTGTTGTGCTATGTTGTCACTCTAAGGAGCAACTTAGAATTTTAACCTTTTTTTTTGCTTCTCTTTTTTTGCTTTATCAAAAGTACTTTAAAAACAATCTATTTCTATTCACCACAATTTAATGAAAAACTCAAGTAAGCTAGTCATTTGGCATCATGTGTACAGAGCCTGAAAGTAGTCCAAAGTAGATCCGCGCAGTTATTTTTAATTACATTAGTATTACTGATGTCTAAAATCATTTTTAAGAGTTATTTACAATAGAAAGGGAAGCAGCACATATCCAAGTCAATTTATATTCAACGTATGCATGTAAATACTACAAAACCTTATATTGTTTTTAACCTCTTTGTCTTTGACTTTAATATCTGTTTCAAGAATTAACATAAGATTTAAGTAGGCTTATTATGGACATTTATCTAGAGCCTGGAATTTTAGAGTAGTCTAATCTGCCTACACAAGAAATTAAGAACACTTAACATCCTTACTGACATATTGGCTAACCATTGTCTGCAATCCTGTTTCCCAAACTTGTGTGATACTCCAAATATTTCCACAAACTAAGGCTCTCAACGGATGAATAGACAGACTACTAAACTCCACGGCTACTAAAGCTCTTATCTTTTAACAAATATATGGCATTATTGGAATGAAACTATATAGGTTTATTTTCCTCCCACTCCCAACCCACCTACATACTTTAAAAGAGGTAGCCAAACACCTCTTTGCGTAGTCATTGCGAAATCATGTTGGGCACCTTCTGCCCTCCTTCCTTTACTTCTACACTTGCAAAGTGAGGGACCACTTAGCTCTGATGTGGCCACAGTCACCTAAGACAGAATAATAATAGGAGCATTCGCACAAACCACTTGGTGGTGGGAGCATTGCTGGGACAGGAAGCACACTGAGCTACAGCTGCCAGTGTTCTCTCTACTTGTGTTTTCTTTTCCATCATCGTCAACTCTATGGTTTCCCTTCCCAAGCAGCTCAAGAAATTGTTGTAGCTAAAAGGCAGAAGATCTAGGCAGAGTAAAAGGGCTTTCTTTATTCTGCACTCGGAATGCCTTTCTCTTAGACTGTACAAGAGGGGCTTGCCAGTGCCTCACTGGCCCTACTGCTCTCCAAGGCTTTCTGCTCTGGGCTGTCCACTTGCTGTAGGGTGACAGTAGGACCCAGGTCTGCATCAAGTGAGTCTTCATCAGGGCCAGGGCTAGGGTGAGTGAGGGAGACACTCTCCTCGGCGCAGAATTGAAGGGGGTGCCAAAAACCTCAGTAATCAACATATATAATATTTTAATGCAATATTTTTAAAAAATAAATATTGATGCAAAAAAAATCTAGGGTGAACAAAGATCAAAATTGTAAACAAAAACAGGATCAATATTACTGATGTTTCCTTTTGACTCAGGCCACAGTACAGCTCAGCATGGCACTGTTATTGATCCTGTCTTTATTTAAAATGTTGATATTTTGCTCCTTGTGGATTCTTTTTATATTCATTTTTATTTTTAAGATATTGAATTACAATATTTTTTATACTGAGTTTTTGGTGCCCTCTTAAGTTTTGCACCTGAGGTCAGTGCCTAGTCTTCTGCACCCACCTAACCAAAGGGGTGGGGCCATGAGCCAGACGATCATCACTAAACACCTGACTCAAGCTGAGCCAATCAGATTCTTTTTCTAAACTTGAAAATGTAAACAAAGAGACACAGAGTCACTAGTTAGATGACAGTGGACACTTAAACTGAAATGTCATGGTGAGTTGGGGCTGGAGGAGCCAGGTTGGGCCTTGTACAGGCTAAGGAGACCCATCCCAAGAGAGAGAAACAGAGAATGAGAAAGCTAAGCATGTGGCAGATTGTACTGTATGTTCAAAATATTCTCTATCCAACTCTACAGTACTCCTCTCTTGTGCCTTTCTCTGTTGAAAGAATGTTGTCATGCAGGGACTCTGGTCATGCAGGATATGGTGAGGCCAAAAGGAACACCCACAGAGCCATAGATAGGGGAGTCATACCACTATATTCTCACCGGCGGCTGGGTTGGAGACATAAAAGCAAACATCCGCCAGTACCCCAACAAGCAGTCTTCCTGCACCCCAGTCTAGCTGGTGGTCAGGCGAGACACAGAAGTAGGATCCACATGATCCACAATCCGCCGTCAGCTTTTCTGCCTGCCAACCAACCAACCAATCTGCGTAGCCACAGCAGTTGTATTAGTGGCTAACGGCTAACCGGTAATGGCTGATGGCCAGCTAGTCACAGCTGATGGCCATCCACTACCTGAGCCAGCACCTTTCCATATGAGGTTGAGAGCCTGGAAACCGCTCTCTGGGACTCTGTCCCCACAAATGTAATTCCTGAAACACGAACATCAGGTTTGACCACATGACTTGTCTTAGCCAATGGAATATAAATAGAAGTGACATGTCACACCTGAGGAGAACCTTTAAGTGACAGTGAGTGGTTCTGCTTTGCTCTCTTTCCTCTGCCATAAGGTTGGCATATCCCAAATATTCTCTTTCAGCCTAAGTTCAAGAATAAGGAGGATGTGGAGGATGGCCATAGCTGAGATATCGACATGAGAAGGAAATTAGGTGCTGTTTTTGTAATTCATTGAGATCTGGAAATTGTTACTGCAGGATAACTTAGTCCAAACTGACTGATACAGAGTGAACTTAGTTTCTAGCTTTCCAGTTCCATTATCCTTGTGAGTTGATTTTATTTCATTTCCCATCAATTCCTCTGAGATCACCTAAGTGGGTTTCTGTTCCTTACAACCAACAATCCCTGATAAAACTGATAAAAATGATATTATTTAAAACTATTTTGTTCTTAATCTTGTAATGAATGCTATCTCGGTGTCAATGTTAAGTTATATGCATACACACTTTGAAAAGGTTTTAGGTGAAAGAAGTGCAATGTGTTGTACGAGTACTGATGGTAAAGGTAAGTTTTGCCTATGCATTATCTTATTACTTAACAGATGGCTGTGATCATTTGCTCTTACTTTATGCAAACTGTGATTTGACCTGAAATTCTAATTAACGGCATATTTTCATGGCATATACAGAAAGAACAATTTCCAAAACTTCAAATTGATACCAATATCTTTACTGGAAAATCTGAAAAAAACTGAGTCGTATCAGTTATCATTTTAGCTTTGTTATTGAAAAAGATACCTTTGTTTAATACATAAATAAGTCTTTGTGTGGCATTCTTATTCCCTGAGCTTAATTCAACTGAGTACTCTCTCTGGACCTATAAAGATGTAGTTCACTTTTTTAGGCCACTTTCCAGAGCAGCCTTTGTACTGCACTCTGTGCTTTGAAAGGAGCAAAATACCCCAACCTGGGGGATGAGATTTTCATGTAGTATTTGTTGAATAGTCAGACCATAACTTCTGTTTTATACAAAAACTTTCTCTTGGGTCAAACTGAAATCAGTAAGTTACAAATGTTTAAATTATTTTTTCAAAGTACCTTCACAAATATAGTTTTAGCTCCTTTCCATCCTTGTGGGTAGGAAGCACAGAGAGCTTATGAGACTTGCTTAACATTACCAGCAAGCAAGTGGCAGCACCAGGTCTGGAACCCAGATCTCCTGTCATCGAGTTCTTTCCATTATGTCTCAGTACAAAGAGGAACAATTTATGTCTCTGTACATTCTCCTTAATACTTCTAAGAATGTTTACATTGCACACAGAATGTTCTGATTGTACTAGGGGTAAATTTTTTAAAAATTAAAAATCATGCAACAGATGTACCTGTTCTATTTACCACAGGAACACCTAGATTATATTGTGTTTACTGTTGATATATAGTTAACTGATTATTTTAGTTACATTAAATGACACATTTTGCTACAGACATACTTGATGAAATGTCACCACAGTACAAAGGAAATTTTTTCCAGAATATTTTGAGAATGAAAGCATAACAACTGATACTTCATTGTAAAGTGTTTAAATTGCAAATCTTCATCAAAAAAAGAAGATAAGAAATAACATTTGAGACCAGATTCAGAATGAATAGTCAGGTGTTTAGGATACAAAGGAAAACAAAATCCTTGTTCAAAAGCACAAACACAAAAGAACGGTTACAAATATATTATTGAGTCAATGATGGAGAAAACACACTAGGAATTCAAGGATAATGTTAGATTTAGGAACGTGAACTGTTGAAATAACAAAGTAATAACAATTATTCCAATTGTCTATTTGACAATGTCTACAAAATCATTTTTTTGTGTGTGTAGCAATTCTTTATACCAACCAAAGTTAGGTAAAGGAATATAGCAAATGCTGATACTAAATAAAAACTGTTACCAGATACTTTATAAGGCCACTTCATGCATTATTTTTGATGGATTTTGAAGGCCATATATATCTGAAAACCATTTTAATTTGGTCAATTGACAACTAATGAATGTTAGCCAGTTGTTTTTAAAACCACTTAAAAAATTAACTTCAGACATTTTGTCCTGAGTGTGTAAGATAATAACTTAGTGTCCAAGGAAAAGATTTATTCACAGGATTTTCTTTATCACTAGAAATGGCTAATTAATATGGTAGAATATTAATGACAACTTTCAGGTCTAATAATCACCTGTGTTAACAACTACCTGCCCAACTTTAGGAGAATTACCTAGGGTAATTCTTTGCTCTCTCCTATATTTTGAAGGGCATAAAAATTCTGGCTCATGACCTTTTGTGAAGATAGAGGTATCATTAACTAGAACATAAATAGAGTGTATGAGAAAATCCAGCGTTTACCATTTACTGCCATATTAAGGAGATAAGGTGGGGGAGTAATGTTTGTTTTTCATGTAACACATGATAAGTGAATGTTAAAATCTGCCATCCTTCTGCCTTATTTTTTCTTGGAAGTTTAATAATCCTGATATTGACAAAACAAAATTATATCTACTTACCATTTTGGAAGAAATGTGCAAAAGATCAGGGAAGAATTTTTTTTTTTTTTTAAATAAACCAACATAACCTTGCTGGCCTACTTATGTCATGTTTGAAGAGCTTGAATATTATTCTTTTTTGGCAGACATCCAAATTTCAAACAAGTCCACACCACAGTGTCTACTTACACTTTCATTACTGATAAAACAAATGGTTTAACATTTCAAAGCTACTTGGGGCTAGATAGATTTAAAGGTTGCTTTTAGTCTTAACCTATGAAGTATAGGCTCTTCTTCACAGAAAAATAATGCTGTGGTTTGACCATCATAATTAGTGTGTGGCTCTAAGTTCTTTTTCCAGACAGGGTGATTAATTTCTTTGTTCCAAGAATAGTTTTGTCCGGCATTACATAGGCTATAGTTGGCTGTTTAAGAGTGATATCATAAAATGAAATAACAGTTGGCCACAAACTAAATTTTTAAAACTTTCAAAATTAAGTGTCTCCTAAAAAAATTAAATTGAAGCATTTTCAAAATAGTGACATATGCCTCGTAGGGCTCAAGTTTGTGCAGAATTAAATCTCCATTAGGACTAATATGGTTTAACAGGTTATATGTAAGAACACAAATGACTGTAAACGTGAATCACATTCAATTAATATTGAGTTGAGAAAACCTTCCTGATTGCTGAAAATGGTGCTTTTTTTTCTCTCTCTGTAAATAAAATATCAATGGCCTCTCTTAAAAGCTAGGCTTTCCAGTCTCCAGGGAATGGCTGAACACCATCTTTACTGCCTGCCTTATCCTTAGGCTTACAATTAAATGATGTGAAGAAACCCTCCCTAGAAGAATCCTAAACTCCTGCCCTTCCCTTCACACCCCCAACTAAGTGGATTATTTAAAAAGTAGAAGTCAAATTAAGGCACATCTCAAGAGTGCTTCCCTTCCTTCCAAGCATGTTGGCATAACATAAAGATCTCTTTCCTCTTGAAGCTTATTTTCCAGTGGGGGGAACAGGGAGGGAAGCAATAGATATACAAAACCACATGATCACTAAACTATATACATGCCAGGTAGTGGTAACTACTATTGAGAAAAAGCAGGGAGGGAACTAACGAGTGTTTGAGGTGAGTGGCAGCAATTGTGTTCAGGAAAGTTAGCAATTGTGGCAAAGAAGACATCTGAGCAAAGATCTGAAGGAGGTGAGAGAGTGAGCCAATTGGATATGTATATAAGATTTTGGGGAAGAGCATCTCAGGTGGACGGAACATCAATGCAAAGGCCCTGGGGCCAGAGGTACCTGGTGTTGGTTGGGGAACAGCAAGAGGGACACTGTGGCTGGAGCAGAGGGAATGGGTGGGAGGAAATGAGGTTGATGAGGCCAAAGAGGAACAGGTCCCGTAGGTCCTGATGGACCCTTCTAAGGACTGCCTGAGAAACACGGGGGATGATTGGAGGATTTTGAGTAGAGGAGTGGCATGACCTACAACGTTAAAGGCACTTTTCTTGAAGCGAGCTTTGGTGTAGGCGCCATCAGAAAAGACCGGAAAGATAAATCCGGTAACAGGTGTCTGAAAGTCTGCACAGACAACTCCTGAAAGAGGAAAAGGGTTGACTCCCAGACAAATGGGTGTGTGGGTGTTTGGGAGGAGGGGGTTACCCTGGAAGACACGCCTGACTAGCTTTCAGGCCTCGACCACACAGAAATCTTCGGTCCTGCTGCTACGTATTCCAGCCACAGGTCCCCTCCGGGAGGATTAGGATAGCAGCCTGCAAGCCGTGTTGCCAAGGCGACCATAGGATTTCCCCACCCCACTCCTCTGCCTCCTGAGAGCATAGCACCTCGACTCGCAACCCCTCTAGCTGGTTCGCAGGGTCTGGGCCAGCGAGAACTCATCAATATTCCTCCCGCCGCGTTTCTCCCGCCCTGGCGGTGACTCATCGCGCCTGCCTAACAGCTCCAGCCCCCGGCGGTCCGCACCACCCAACCTCCCCCACCGTCTCCCGGGGACCACGGCCAGAGCCCCGCAGCCGGCTCTGCTCTGGAGGGGCACTGTCGGCCTTGGAGGGGCACTGTCGGCCTAGTAGGGCACTGGCGCCGCTCTACCCAGTCACGCAACGCTTTCCTGCATGCTGGCCCTCAGCCGCGAGCTGCACATCCGCAGCGGAGAGGGGGCGTCCTGCGCCTACCTCGCAAGCTGCGCGCCCGGGGAGACCTGCTCTAAAGCACCCCCGCAACAACTCTGTGGGGACAGTCAACTCCCCAGTACGTGGTTTAAGATCACCCTGCGATTCCTGCAATGCACCATACGGGGGAAGCAAATATTGTAGGCACCTGCATTGCGCCCCAGCTGGGATGCACTGTGCGCAAAAGAAGAGGACTTTATGCTGCAAAACTGGAGGATCGGAGGCGCGGGGAGTTAGGGCAGGGTTTTCTTAGGACTCACCTTGTGCAGTTTCCACATGGCCCCTAGAGCCTTGACTTCGTGGCTGGAGTGTTTGCCCTCCTCCAAGCACTGGTAGCACACGGGCATCTTGCACTGCACGCAGTACATGCTGTGGTTCTCAAGCTCGTGGTCTGTGCAGGTGGAAACCTTGCGCGGGCTCAGCCGTCGGCTCACGCGGCCCTGGGCCGGGGGCACCAGGCGGTGCTTGGCTAGGGGCCCCCGGGGCGGGTGGCAGCGCAAGCGGCACGGATCGCAGTAGAAGACATCGCACTGTTCGCACATGACGGTAGCCTCCTTGGGCGCCTTCTCGCAGAGCTGGCACTTGAGAGCCGCGGCTTTGCTCTGCTGGTAGCGGTCAATTACCCCTTCCAGGACGCGGTTCTTGGGGAAGCCGCGGAGCCCCCGGTCATCTAGGATGAGGCTGCGGTGGCACTGGGGGCAGGTGATACAGGAGTTGCGGGGCACTGGGGCCAAGGCCGGTGACAGGTGGGTGGCCGGTGGAGGCATAGCCGGGGGAAACACGCGGACGCCGTTGGGGGACTTCTGGCACGGGGTAGTGGGGGCGCTGGCGAAACCCCCGTAGGAACCATAGCCGCTGTCCGCCTCGCTGTACAGGCTCATCTTGTCCAGGTCCAGGTAGTCATAGTCGGAGACACCGGAGCCTGAGGCCCGACGGCTCTGGGGGGACTCAGACTCCGGGGTTTGCACCAGGATGTTGCGGGCGCACGCCTGACATAAATTGTGAGAGCAGGGCAGGATGATGGGCTCCCGATAGAAGGACCCGCACACGGGGCATTTTAACTCTTCTTCCATCTCTTCCATGGGGACCCGGCTGGGAGCAAGGCAGCGGCGGCTGCAACGGGTGGCTGAGCTGGCGAGGTGGCCACCGGCCTGTCGTGTCCAGCACCTTGGCCAGCAGCGGCGGCGGTGGCAGCGGCGGCGCCTCTTCGCGTAGCCGAGGCGCGGACTCCCTGTGAACCGCTCTCGGTGAGCTACAGCACCGCGGGGCTGAGCGCCACCCCGGGACCGCCCCCTCCTGCCCGCCTAGGTCCCGCCCATTGGACAGCAGCGACGGAGCGAAGCTCTCATTGGCCACACGCCCCGTTCTTCTCCTCTCCTCCGCAGGCCACAGGGGGTTTGGTGGAGGACTGAGGATGAGCGGAGTCTTTGCTCCCCGCTGCATGATCTCGGGAGGGGGCTGGCGTGCGTTGGCGAAGGGACCCGGAAGAAGGTATTAGGCGGGATGACTCATCCCTCGCCCCCCTTCCTTCCGACCTCCGGTGCAGTCACCCAGGAGCAGGGGGCGTGAGAAACCCCTCCGCGCAGCGAGTGGGCTGGCGCTTCTCGCCAGCAGTCTGCGTTTGGCTTCCAGCTATGGTCTCTGCGCCGACCTTATCCTTCCGCTGCTGGCAGCCTTGACTGGTCCTCACTCAGGCCTACGTTTCTGTGTGGCAGCCGGGCTTTTGTCCTCCTCATGAACCCGCTGAAGCTTGCCCCTGGCGCTCCCCTTCCGGGAGTTTGAGGGCGCCGTGCAGGAGCCCTGGCAAGAGCCTCTTAGCGTCTTTCCCTCTCACTCCCTGATGTCTAATGGTATCGGCTTCCTAGAGATTTAAACCACGTGACCTATGTAAAGGCTCAGTACATTGGTTCAAATCTGTGCCCCATTCATTTCCCGCTTTCACTTCGGGCTAGCCCAGTGGCTTCCTACCGTATGGTGTGAACGTGCTTCGGTCCCCTCTTCACTCTCCCTGCCTCCCAAAGCTTGTCCTCATCCGGCTCTCAGCGTCTGACTGAGCTTTCACAAGGCCAGCAGGACCTTTGGTTCAGCTGAGGCAGGAAAGGATTGCCCATTCCTGAGGGCCCATAGTTGAGTAACTAGCTCCAGATGAATCACGGTGTTAATGAGGAGCCCCAGTATTTGACTCCAAACGGCATTATTCGGTGTCACGTGGCCTGAGCATTTACCACAGCTTAGAATGCTGGGTTCTTTCTGTTTCCTTAAGTGACCATGGGGGGTGGGGGGATGTGGGGGTTTCCTAGTGTTAGTTCTCATATATTAAGCATCCTTCTCCTCCCTCTCCCCAAACATTGCTGGAGAGATCTGGTCCTGCCCCTTGCCAGCAGAACTGTTGATTTCATGATAGAGAACAAAAAGAAAGAAAAATCGTTAAGTCAAGTGACATAATGACATTCTGTGGTAGTAACTCATGAAACGGTTGCCTTTTGCTGAGTGATTCATGAAATAAATAACAAGAACTCAAAGTTCTAAGAAATCTTCTAATTTTCCATCTCTCAAAAAAGATAATTTGATGATATGCAGCTACATTTTAAATTTAAAACCACTTTATTGCCCAGAAAAAAAGACTTTTTATAACCTTGCCCTTGGAAAAATAGTCCAATAAACTAGGTTATCCCTCCAACACTCTTTTCAGTTACAATGAAAACAGCACTTGAGGGCAGCGGGATGGCTCAGTTGTGTAGAACTCCAGCTCTTAACAACAGGGTTGCCAGTTTGATTCCCACATGGGCCAGTGAGCTGTGCCCTCCACAACTAGACTGAAGGACAGCGACTTGACTTGGAGCTGATGGGCCCTGGAAAAAACACACTATTCCCCAATATTCCCCAGTAAAAATTTATAAAAATAACAAACAACAGCACTTGATTACTGGGGGTAAATGTTCTCATTGTTATTTAAAGTTATGTTATCACAAATGCTATAAAATTTACTTTTAACCTGTCTTTTAGCTAGTTGCATCCAGAATATCCAAAGGCATATGTACTCTGTTTACATAGAATTTCTTTGTTTGGGTTTGGAACGTTATCTGTATCTGCAGGATACACCTAATTTAGGAGTCCCAAGAAAATTTGCTAATAACAGGCAGGTAAGTATTAAGAAACTGTTAGGAAGAATTGTCAGTACTGCTCCTAATTTACAACTCTTTCTATGACTTTCGTATGCATTTGGCCCAAAGTCACAGTAACCTTGGGCCAAGGCTTTGGACGTTTCAAAGTGAGCAGCTATTACTCTTTTTATGAGTTTGAATTTTGCTTATCACAGTATACCATCTGCTATAGATTAAATTTTTGTGTCTCCCCAAAATTCATATCCTGAAATGCTAATCCCCAGTGCGATGGTATTAGGAGGTGGCGCCTTTGGAAGCGGATTAGGTCACAGGGGAAAGAGCCTCCATGTATGGGATTAGTGCTCTTATAAAAGTGGCCCAAGAAAGCTCCCTTGTGCCTTCCACCCTGTGAGAAAACAGGTCCTCATCAGATACCAAATCTGCCAGCACCTTGATCTTATACTTCCCAGACTTCAGAATTGTGAGAAATAAATTTCCGTTGTTTATAAGCTACCCAGTCTGTGACAATTTGTTACCGCAGCCCAAACTGATGAAGACACCATCTAAGAGGTCTGCTTATTAGCACAAAGCTCATGCTTAGTTCAGAATAAGGGATAGTCTTAGGGAATGTCTGTGATGTAATATGCTTTTGGTTTCCACAGAGACTCAATAGAATACAGATTTATAATATAGCCAATATGCAAAGATTTGATCTATTATGAAATATATTGAGATGATTTGTTAGACCTCAGGAATTAGACATATCAATCCCAAGAGAGCCCTTAATATGACTGGTTTTTATTGTGTGTTCACTCTGCTCTAGGCAATGGGTTTATTTATTTACATGCATTACCTAGTTCAGTCCCTGTAATAAAAAGATGAGGTAGGTACACTTATCTCCATTTTAAAGATGAGTAAACTAAGATAAGCAAAGTGCTCAAGGTCGAATATTGGTGAGGCTGGGATTTGAACCCAGGCACATGAAAGTTTGTTTCTTTGTTCATTCATTCATTCATTCATTCATTCATTCAACAAACGCTGAGTTCTACTCTCTGTCAGGCTCTGTGTGTGATAAAATACCCAAAATGATCTTTGTTAATTTCTATGCTATTCTGCTTACTTTCCCTGGAATTTAAAAAAATAATAATTTCTTTAAAATATTTCTGTAAACTTTTGAAGATTTTCCCTTCATGTTGCACTATTTGGCCATAATGTACTTTCAAACTGCCCCCACCCATGAGTTGTATTTAAAGGGAAATAAACATCAGAATGTAATTGATGATATTATAGAAATACTAGGGGATATCTTCTCTCTTCCAGCTGGTGATCAGCCCATGCCCTGAAGCACAAGGATTGATAGCCCTGTAATTTCATTACTCCTGCAGAGACTGCAGATGTTCTCATTTGTGTCAAGTGCCTGATTATCCTCTGAAACTTAGTAAATTATTCACCCAAACAATGTTCTTTAGCAATGAGCGGAGCAAATTTAAAATGTTCTAGCAGTATTTCCATTTTTTTTAAACAAATGTTTACCAATGAAAAATTTAGGTGGGTTTCTATTTTCTGACTACAATGCTTAATTATTAACACAACAGTCTTTTTGATTCTAAAGAACGAACACTCAGAGAAGAAAGAATTCTCTCCCATCTCCCTTCATGCTCTCCTAGAGCCACCAATCTTTAGTGCAGCAGGAAAAATCAATGAAAGGAGCTGATTGTAGGTGCTGGCCCTTTAAGATTCTCAGACACAGATAAAAATATTCTGTATTTAGTTTGTGATTAATGATATTGCTGAATGTGTTTTGTGAAATTTATATTATTTGAAAAGCGATTGGGGTGATGTTCTATTTCAAAAGAAATTCTGAGCAAACTTTTTATGGGGTCATTTAGCCCATTATTATTTAATTTTATGCTTGCTATATTTGTGACATCCTTTAATAATTTTCATATTTATTTATTGTTGATATTCCTTTGTCTTTTAATTATGCAATTATTGTAGTAAGAGTGTTTTGCCCATTTAGTACTGGTAGATGACCTTATCCAAATTCTGTAGTATTTCTAACTATAAATATTTTATTACTAAAACTTTGGAAAGGGTAGACAGGAAACTGGAAAGATGGAGGTTTAATGAATCTTGTATTTAAGAGAGTTGGAGGATAAATCCAGGAGACCCAACTTGTGAATAACAGGAATCCCAGAATAGGAAAAGGCACAGATGGAAGAAAAAAAAATCACAATTGAAAAAATAATTTCCTGAATCAAAGAAAGATCTGAGGTTACAGATTGAAAGGATTTTAGAATTACAAATAATCTTGATGAAAAAAGACAGCATATACAGATACAATTCTTGAACTCTTTAAGGAAAAAAGAAATCTTCAAGATAGGTAAGGAGACTTGTTTGTATTACAATTCCAGGAATTGCTCTTTCCTCTGAAGTTCGTACTGGTTAACCTGGTAGAGGTCCACCCTCTATATGCACACATCATTAAACAACTTTGAACTAGGTTATTTCATTTCTTATAATAAGCATGTTATAATTTCAAAAACATCTAATAAATATTTTTAGAAGAATTTTGAGGTAATTTCTGAAGAAGTGTGAGCCCTTGTACTTGTAATACCTTTTCTCCTATCTAATCGTCATTGTCATATACCAGAATTTAGAAGCATCTATTATGTTTCAGATCTTCTATTTTGGAATTCTACTTTATATTTGCTGTTATAGTGTTAATATGACCTTACATTACATACTCTATCTTTATTTGAAATCATAGCTACTTTCTCCTTTAAGCTTCCCCATACACTTCCAATGCCATTGTTCCTTACAACGTTCTCTGGAGCTGTTTGTCTTCCTGGTGAATTTCTCTACATACTGTATGTTTTCAAATATTGTTTTCCTGCCTTTAAGAAGATGACAGTTTGTTAGAATAATAAAGGTGCTGGCAGAATCCTTTTCCTTTAGGTGTTCAGTAAACACTGCCCTGGGCTCTTCTCTGATGTTTAAGTCTCAAAGTCAGAAGTCATTTACACCACAATTTCTTTTAAATTTAGTGTTACTACTTTTGGTAATGCTAGAAGACACTAAATATAGGAATTCTTCTCTTAGCGTTTTGAAATTGGAAACCTGAAAGACTGAGTATATTAGTGTGTGTGTGTGTGGGGGGGGGGGGTAAGCAGAAAGGTCATGAAGTGTACTAGAAGCCAAATTAGCCAGTATAGTTATATGGAAGCTAAAGTTTTGAGGAACATGTCTGGCATGGCAGATGTTATCCGTGCTTAGCAATGTCTAGGTCTCTTTTCTTGCCTGGGCTTATGGGGGACTATGCATCCCAAGCTTTTGTTGTTAGACAAAACTTTATGACCAGTTCTGGCCAAAGAAATGTATGCAGAAATGATGTGTGTTACTTCCAAACTGAGTCGGTAAAAACCTCCTGCACCATGTTATGGAAAATGTGTTGAGATTTTGTTAAAGCATAAGATCAAAGCTGCCTGGATCACTGGCTCTCCACATGGAAAACAGCGATCAGAATTGTTCATTCACTGCCTGGAAAACAACAGAGGAGAAATTAACTTTTGTTGTGTTAAGCCAGAGATGTGAGGGTTTTGTGTTACAGCAACATAGTGTAGCCTAACCTGACTAAATCCAGTAGTAAAGAGAGATAAATGGAAGAGATCTGCAGAGACTAGTCATGAGAATGGCCCTTGAAAGAGACGAAGTAGCTTCATTATTTCTTAATGGCTAATAGTTCCCACTAGACCCAGCATTAATTTGGTTTCTGTACTTGTAAGTCCATGAACATATTGGTAACTTTAAAATAAATTTAATTTTTCTTGGTTATCTTAAGTGGGCCTTCTTTCCTTGCAATCAAAAGACAAAAATCAAATTATTCAGCTAGTCACATTTTAATCGCTTACATACATATTCAGACCTCTATTGTCTCAGATGCTATTGATGCTCTGTCCATTTTTCCTTAGTATGAACCTCTTCATGCTGAAGGCTGCTTAGTGCAGAAAGCTGTGAGCTTTTGATGGCTGTTCCAGCTGAGGGGGCATGCTCAGCCAAGACATGGGGAAAGCCAGAAGGGCTGGGGGGTAAGGCCCCTGGATGCAGCCCCAACCAAGATGCTGGGTAGGTGAAAGTTTTGGTAGGTAAATACCCAGGTTCCTAATATCTCCTGGATGAGATGATTTTGCGGCATGTTCCTCACTGTCTCCGAGTTCCCCAGTGGGATCAGCTCAAGTTGCCCAAAGTAACTTGGTAACTCTCCTTTTATTGGCAAACTCTGTCTTTTCTTCCTTCACTTCCTTAACACAGTTCCTTAGGATCATACCCCAAATAAAATACTTACACTTAAATGCATGTCTGAGTGAGAAGAATACAAACCAAGGTAACCATTTTGTGTGCATACGTAGGCCATGACGGGAAGCTTTATCTCATAAAGTTGTTATTTATTCCTTCGTTTTTAGTGTTTTGCCCGTTCTGCTTTTTATATTAATTTCAGCTCCAGAATTTTCAGTTTGTGTGTGTGTGTGTGTGTGTGTGTGTGTGTGTGTGTGTGTCTATCTCTTCATTTATATTGTTGCAGGAGCTGATGAAGCTTCACATCATAAGTATCTGGTTTATCAGTGACTGCACATCTCTGAAGATGCAGACCTCAGTCACATTTTGGGATCTTCTTTGTCTCTCAGTCTATTAATGAGTATCTACTAAATGCTTATGGGGATCACTGCATTTTATTTGCTGCTTTTTATTTATTTTTAAACCTCTATTTTTATTGCTTTAGTTAGTGTTCTAGGGGAATTCTGTAATTGAGCTATTCATATTATATGCTCTGGTAGGTTCTTTTGCGTGTATAATAGATATGCTTGTGAAAGCATATGAAGATTTTTATCAGGTCCTGCAAGAGACATCACAGGACATTCATGGAAGCTGTCACTTCCAGTAGCATCAATCCAAATTCCTCCATGAACCCTAAATTCAGAGGATTAGAACATTATCAGCTTTTGTCTTCTTTCAACGGTAGAGTATAGACTAAAATAATTTAAAAAATAAAACACACTGACTGGTCATCAAATTGATTGACAAATTACAACGCGATGAAAAGAGAGAAAGTCAGATGCAAAATCAGTGATGTGGGGAATCACTGAATCAAAGCTTATGGGTGTATACTTGCAAAACAAGTTTATGCCTAAATAGCTAAGCTAGTCTAGGGAGTGAGGTCATCTGAACAGTGAGAAAAGCTTCTTGGAGATTGAAGGGTACAATACAAAGGAAGTTAAGTGTGGTGCTCTCTTCTACCCTCAGGATTTACCATGAGTTGTCAGCATAGAGAGTCTAAGCCAAATAAACCTATTGCTTTATCATTACTTGAGAAAAACAGAAAACAAATACATCTTTACTAGGTGGGTAAAAATATACATTTTCACTAGTGATTTAGTTTGTAAAAATATATATGCAATAAAGTTTCAGTTATACCATTTATAATAACCACAAGTCAGCCTTTCTTTTCTCTTCTGCTTGACAATGGGGGCGGTACCAGGTTAACAGGAGCTAAGTGAACGTATCATTGTGGTAATTTCTGTTCTGATGGAGATGTTGAGAAATAGCTTTCTGCAAGGCTCGTGTAAATAGCCATTCACAATAAAGAATCTTACTTCAATTCAAAGCAACTTATCTTGCTTACATTCTTCTTGAAGAGGAAATCAACTACAAAAGAAGTCTAGAAAATCAAACCTCTGTCTGTTTTTCTTTTGTTAGTGTCCTTTTCCAAAGATCTGAATGTTTATTCACTTGGGGTCAATTCTGGATATTGGGAGGTGTTGAATTATCAGGCTAATGATACATTTTTAACAGCCATGCTCCAGGAACTCCCAGAGGTCTGATGTGAGAATGGAAGCCAGTTCTCCCCTCCTCTCAGCCTCTCTGCTAAGGATTTCTTGAATCTATTGCACAATGGGATGAGCTGTATTGCACAGGGAAGTAGATAAGAGATAGTAATTGAGAAGGGGTGGTGTAGTGGGTTTTGGAGACGAGGGCCTAGGGAACAAGGAGGACAGAATAGAACATACAGCTGCAGGATGGGTAACATTACAGACTCAAGATTAATGAATGGAGACATCTTGTGCCAGACTGGGACAGAGAGACAAAGAGGGGACAGCTGTCTGCTGCTGGGAAGGAATGGCTAGGGGTAGACTGTCTGTGTACATTGAGGACAAGACTCAGAGGGAAGACTACATCTGGTTTTGTATTTTGGTGTCATGTACTTGGCTGGTTCAACCTCAGCTTTACTTCTATTTATTGATAAGCGCGTGGGAAAAGCCTTACAATAGACATTGAGTGCTAACGTGCTCACTTCTAAAATCCCTGATCCCAGAAGTCCAAAGCGGCTCTGTTTCTACTTCTTGTTGGGATATAAGGCAACATAACATACACTGATTGTGTAGAATGCCTTGTGGGTAAACAGATTTGTGATCTGTTTCATACTCTTTTTGTAAAGCTGTGAGCTAGAAGAAATACTGTAAATTTTAGTGATGTCTTCCCTCCCTATGTTGGGAGTTTGGATTGCTAGAGAAACCAGTTATACTAAAAATTATTTAAATGTCAAAATTCAGAATGTTTACCTGAATTTTAATGTGCCTGACCACAAACTATAATTATTAGATAACTATTCTCCGTGTCAAGATATTTGCTTGAGCACCTACGTTTAATAGGCTTTCTCAGAAAATTAATTAGAAACAAATTGCTTCGTTATTAGAATTAATGGTTTAATAAACTATTTAACCATAATCATCCATATTTCTATAAGTTTAAAATTGATTTCATTTGTTGGTGCAGACTCTTCTCTGCCTCTTTTATTGCAGGATGGACTTTACTTATATTTTTCTACAATTCCTGTCTACATTTTGGAGACCAAGTCTACACCTATAGCTTCTGATGGCACATGTATAGGAACTGAGGGCCCCTTGGGAGTGAGAAGCCACTAGAACAGTGCGATCCAGTAATAAATAGTTTTGGAGTAGTTACTGTGCAAATACAAGTGATAGTACAGAAGTGCTGGTTTCCTCTATCTGTCTCCAGTTAAAATTCCAGTCCAACAGTAATAATAAATAGTACTTTATGAAGTGCTAAGTGCCAGGTAACATGCAGACACTGTGCCAACTGTCTTCTCTCAGTTAATCCTCACAACCACCCATGAGGTAGGCATGATATCATCTCTAGTTATGGCTGAGAAAACTGAAGCTCAGAGAATTAACTTCCTGAGGTTTCAGTTACTAAAGGGAAGAGTTGTGAGTCTAACACAAATCTCACTGATTCCAAAGCTACTTACTTGTATTAGTCTGCTCAGGTTGCCATAACAAAATACCACACCCTAGGTGGCTTAACAGAAATTCATTTCCTCACAGCTCTGAGGCAAGAAGTCCAAGATCAGTGTCAATAGGATTGGCTTCTTCTGAGGCCTTTTTGGTTTATAGACGGCTGCCTTCCCTTTGCCTTCAGATGGTCTTCTCTTTGTGCTTATCTCTGTCCTAATCTCCTCTTCTTATAAGGATACTAGTCATACTGTTAAGTCCCACCCCAATGACTTTATTTAACTTTAATTACTTCTTTAGAGCCCCTATCCCCAGAAACAATCACATTTTGGGTTACTAGGGGTTAAGACTTCAACATATGATTTTGGTGGGCGGGGGACATAATTCATAATGGTCTTTAAGCCATGAAGTCTGTGTATTACCTATAAGAGGACATATTAACCCGATAGACATTTCCATTCTGGTATGAATTCGATTTTCCCCAAGTAATTTCCATCAGGAAGATTCTCATGATGAAACTTATGGAGAAAGTTGGGGCACCAGGTCCTTTAAAGAATGAAGAAAAACCACCCAAAGTGGGAACAAGAAAGAGGACCTGAGGATGCTGGAGACCTGGCATCTCCTAATTTGCTATTTCTGGTTGGGCCAGACTTACAGAAGTAAATGCAACATGCGCATTACTTTTTCTTTTTCTTTTTATAGTTCGTCTCTCTAGCTTCTTCACATTGTTGTTCTGAAAATGTCGTTGCTATCCATTCAGTCTGGCAGGTTCCTCAGCTCTTAGAAAAAGCTCTAACTAATCCCACTGCCACTTCTAAAACAGTGCCACCTCAAATAGTGATAACCTGCTAGATTCTCTATCATTTAAAAGTAAGTAATTAAAATTATAGAACTCTGCTGATATGGACTGGAATCCAGAAATTGTTAGGAGGTGTTTGGAATGTTTAATATAAGAAGAATTCAAAAGTGTGCTCACTTCGGCAGCACATATACTAAAATTAGAACGATACAAAGATTAGCATGGCCCCTGCATAAGGATGACATGCAAATGCGTGAAGCGCTCCATATTTTTACTATATTGTACATTTGAAACTAATATAATAATGTATGTCAACTGTAATTGAAATATAAAAAAATTATAAAAAAATTCAAAGGAATCATGAGATGATTTTTCCTGGTGAACTCCCAATTTCCATCAGAGCTGTTTCATCTAAAGGAATATATCAGAAAGTAAATCAGAGGCTGCTCACCTCCTACCTTCCGATAGGCCTGATTTTTATAACCTCTCAGTAGCCAAACCTAATGGGAGGAGGCAGGGTCTTCCCCTCTACCGTCATCTATCAAGAGCAGGTCTCCCATTACTTCCTCTCCTCCTTTCCTGCTAGTGAGTTTGTCCATGGATATATACAGCCGAATTCACCACTTGTCCAGAGGCAAAATTAACTACCAATTTACTCTCGGACACCAAGCTCAATGTTAATAATCCTGCTTGACAGGCCTGTTAAGAGCTTCCTGAATTAGGAAAGGCTAATAGATTTCAGTTTGCACAACAATTCTGAATGATTTATTGGTAGTGGTTGTCTAGGCGACGTTGGTGTTATAAAGGTTGTGAGGCTGTTTTTTTTTTTTTTGAAAGAAAGAATGGTATCATCAACTAGTGTGGTCTACCATGGGAGAGGAACTAGTGGCTCAAGTCTAAATTTTCTCGCATCATTAATAAATTCAGAGTTACAATACATTGAGATCTTACCTTGTGCCAGGCACTGGGCTCAGCCTGGTCCATTCATCATCTCAGTGAATCTTCTCAACCTGCAGGATAGGGGGTATAGATCCCCTCTGTAAGCATCAAGAAACAGGCATAGTGGAATTAAATAAGTAGCCCAAGATCACCCAGCTAGTAAGAGCCAGAGCAGGAATTTGAACCCTGGCAGTCACGTTATAGACTCCTTGCAACAATACTCCAAGTGAGTGGATTAGGGTTTGAGCCGAGGCTGCCACAGGCAGAGCTCAGGTGCTCCAATCACAATGAAACTGCAAGGTACCACCAGGGACCAGGGAGCCCCACTTCCTTAGATGTGCTCTTGACACAGCCTTTCTGGCTTGGAGATGAGTGGAGATGGGAGTGGGGTCTGAGGGAGGAGGACTTGTCTTCCCAAAGTTAAGTCCACACATATTTAATGAGCACCTGCTCTTGTCAGCATTTGAGGATGTAGCAGAGTTCCCTGCCCCCAAGGAGCTTACGCTCAAGTTGAGGGAGACAAGTAAACACACAACATAACTTCAGGTCCAGAGTCATGTGATGGAGATGCTTAAACGGGGTTACGTTTGAGTGAGGGGGGAGCTGCTAATAGCTGGGGATGAAGGCCTCTTGAGAGAAAACCTGAAAGACGGAAAAGAGGTAGCTCTGGGCAAATCTGGGGACAAACGCCTCAGACAGAAGGAGCAGCAAACGCAGACACTGTCATATAAGAAACTTACTGTGTTGGAAGGAAAAAGGCTCATTTGCCGCTCACTACCTTGTTCAAGTCCAAAGACATAGCAAAGGGGCAGAGATTGCGTGGGGTTCTCCTGCACAAAACCACTTAGTGGGGGAGACAGAGGCAAAGTGGTTTGCCCTCCTGCTTCACTTTCCTCCTCTCCACCCTCTAAAGGTGTTTCGCTGATAAATCAGTGAGGGGTTACACATGCCAAAACCTTCAGCTTTGGGAAGGACTGAATTAATTTGTTTGGAAAAGCATATGAATTTTCTTTTAGAAAGTGTGTATTGATAATATAATCGTCACACACTGATCACACTAGGAGTAGAAAGAATACTGTTATTAACACAATTTAGAGAGTTTAACTTTGTAGAGAACAGGTTAGAAAATTCAAGAAAGGGGGAAGTCATTTTTACTTGTCCTGCTACATTTGTTCTAGACACATATTCCTTTGGATGTGCTGTACTTGGATGGACACCTCAGGTTTAGGGACTCAGTGAAATGACAGGGCTTTGTTTTCCTTTGGGTCTTTTCCAACATTGATTTCAGATTGATTTATATTAGTTTATGCATTGTTTTAAAGTAAAAGAATATACATATATTTCATGATCATTATAAATAGGACTATTGGCTAAAAGCCTGAATTGGCCTTTGCAAAATGGCTTCACCAATTTTCCTCCTTAGACGAAACGTCTGGCATTGCTGTTCCACATGCCTATGCTTATTTAAGAAGCACTTATTAGGTCTTAACTAGGTGCCTAACTATATATCCAAACTCTATGGGAGCCAAAATTGCAAGCAGAGAAGCCATTGTTTCTACCCTTCAGAAACTTGCTTTTAGTTGGGGAATGGTTTTATAAGTATTTGAAAGAGCTAAGGAGCAAATCTAGAGCAATTCAGAAAAGAAATGATAGTAACTAAGATTGTCTAGTTCATGATAGTCTGTGGATCATCTTCCTATACCTTCCTTTGTTTCATCCCCATTGGTCTTTTGATGCCGTGTTTCTCTGAAAATAAGACCTAGACAGACAATCAGCTCTCATGTGTCTTTTGGAGCAAAAATTAATATGAGACCCAGTCTTATTTTCCTATATATAATATAAGACTGGGTCTTATATAGTATAATATAACATAAGACTGGGTCTTATATAATATAATAAAATATAACACCAGGTCTTTTATTAATTTTTGCTCCAAAAGATGCATTAGAGCTGATTGTCAAACTAGGTCTTATTTTGGGGGAAACACGGTAGTTAATACTACCCCCATTTCACAGATGAGGAAACTGAGGCTTAGAGGTCAAATACTCAAGACAACTAATAAGGGTCCAACTGCAGTAGTTAAGACCATGGGCTGTGGGATCAGACAGATTAAGTTTTTAATTTTGGCTCCAAATCTTATTACTTTTGTAAACTTGGGCAAATTCCTGAGTTAACTCACGTGTAAGGATGACAATAGTATTCACTTTCTACAGGTGTTGTATTAAATGAGAAATGTGTTGATGATGCTTAGTACAGGGTGGGGCCCACTTTATGCACTCCATGAATGTAGCCTCTGCTATGAGGAACTGAATCCTAGCGTTGCTAGCCTCTCAAATACAAGGCTTTTCCTGTAGTGTGGACTCCAGTGTCTTCCTCCTTGGCTTCAAAATATGGCCCAGCCACTTACAAATATGACCGTTACTTAACTGCTCGGTGTCTGTTTCCTCATTCGTAAAATGGGGATAATATAGTGGCTCCCTCATAGGCTGATGTGATGATAAAATGATTTATTACATATACAGCACTGGGAACAGAAAGCTCCCTAAAGGATGAAAGATGGAGGTGGGCTGAGTTTAGCTAGGAAGGCTTCTTCCAAGCAGTACTTGTCACTTACATCCTGGTGGAACAAATGCCTGCAGGAACTGAAACAGCACATGTAGCTAATCACCCCCTCTCATAGTTGGAGGCATTGGGGCTAGCTTTGCAAACCTACCTCCACCGCCTCTCTTGCACCTGTCAAAACTGCAGGGGCTGCTGAGCAACACATAAAAAAATCTCATTTGCAATAAAGTCATTTTTTTCCTACATACATCTGTCCACACTTGAAGGAGGCAAAACACATTTGAGAATTCCCATTCCGCAGAGAGGGTATGAACTTGTCAGCTTGTTGTGTCAAATAGGCTTGATGTCTGAGCAGTGTTGTCATCGGCAGAGCTGCTTGTTATCTGCCAAGCTTGATTGTTTCCCTCTCAAGTGGGAACTGGAACGTTCTCTAACAGGAGATGGAAGCTTTACCAATTCCCAGATATAATGAAAAGCCACAGCCCTTGACTTTGTAAAGTGGAAGCTTTGGTCTCTGTGTGTCCTCAGATGCATTTGGCCCCGTGGCCCTAAGACTCTTACCCATTTCTCTTTTCATTCCCTTTCTCCTCTTCCAAGGCCTGTCTAATGGTGACGGGAATCAGCTCAGTTTTGTTTGTCACGCTATTAGTATTTGTCACATTAAGTTACTACTTATTGGACATCTCTCAGGTGCTAACACACATGACCTTGTTTAGTCCTCAGACTCCCTGAGGATTTGAATATCCACCTGCTTAATGACAGAGCCAGGAATTTAAACCATGATGCTTGCCAAGAGTTTGCCTCTTTTACCTGTAAGTCACAGATGTTTTGGTTTTTGTAATAGGGGACTGGAATTTAAATTACATTTGGACAACTAAGAAGGGTCAAGCAAGTTGTAGATTTAATAAAAAAGACGAGGAAATAATCCTAGATCCAAAATGAAATTAGATGAATCCTGCTGGCTTCTTACAAATGTCATTCAAATGGGTTTTATCAAAATCTGACTGGGTAATAAGAAGAAATGGGAAGATCTCTGGCTTTGGAATCAGAGCCATGTGGGATCAAATTCTGACTCCATAGGTGGTCTTGAGCAAGTTATCTATTCAAGAGCCTTAATTTCCTCAACTACAAAACAGAGATAACATACTTAAATTATCGTGTGGTTATAAGGACTAAATAAAATACTATACGTAAAGCACTGGGCTCACGGTTACTACCAAATTAGTTTATAATTCCCTCTCTTTGAATCACACAACTCTCTTTGGTGGACATAGAAGGAGATATTTTTCAAAAAATCAGAACATGAATGTGATTTTATTATAAAAGAAAACAGTCTTTGCCATGACCTGTCCAGACAGGTAAAAATAAACTACTTTAAAAATTAAAACAAAGGAGACTAATGAGGATATACACACACACACACACACACACACACACACACATATATATATACATATATATTATGTAATTGTATATATTTATAATTTATAGATTTATATATAATTATATATATTATATATGTGTGTATGTATGTATATATTATACATATATATTATACATATATATTATACATATATATATATAATAGTGGTATCTTGCCATTGAGTAAGAGTGATTTTTCGTTGCCATTGTAGCTGTTTCAATTAATTTTTTTGGGAAAACACTGTCAAATAGCAAAAGAGATTGAATGAAATTAACAGAATTTTCAGCTTCTTAGAGGAAGCTCCATTGGTATATAGCTTAATTGCCAGGAGATGTAAGGGTACATTTGAATATGGGCAATGACCTTAGGAGGTCAGGTTGGACTTAGAGAAAGCAATTTGAACTTAGGTCATTTTACTCTGGAAGGTTCAGGTTTCTTGTTTAATGCTCAGTGCAAAGGTTGACTATCTTAGAATACAAATGATGCAGATGTGGGCATTTTGTTGTTGTTGTTGCTTTGTTAAATATAAAAAGGGCACACTCACAAGCCACTGGTTGGTAAACTAAGAATCATGAAAAGGAACTTGGCAATGTTGCTTTTCCCAAAGACTGGCTTTAGGGATAGTTATTCTGAAAACAGCTCACTTAAAGCTGTTTAATTTTAGGCAAAAGTCTAATGAAAATGTCAATTTCTTGGTGGAAACAGAGTGACACTTTAAAACAAAGATATGTTTAATGAGTATTCAAGAAAGATTTTTTTTTCTTTAGAGGTACCATTTATTGTGTCCTCTTGGCAACTTCTGCTATGTCAATTTTAGGAATAACATATGGAGGAATTATCAGATTTGTTCCATTAGATAGATGTGATTTAGCCTTTAGTTTTTTAAAGCAAATGGCTTGGTGATTTTCACAAAGGGAAAGACATTTTGCTGGTGTTAAATGACTAATGGTACAATTTATTTTACATTATCAAAAAAGGAGAGTAATTGACTTGAGAGCTTGTTTAGAAAGGATTTTTGAAGCATTTCATCCTCCAAGAATGGGGCACCTAAAGCATTAGTGAAAGTTGTAATCAATCCTCCTTTGTTTCAGAGAATTGAAGATGGTTTTAAAAAAAAAAAAGACAGATTCTAGAAAAGGCACTGAGCAGAAAGAAAAAACTGATGGATTTAAAAGTTAGAGTTTTAGAATGTTAATATTTGCATCTTCTCCTTTTTGTAGTACGTATTTTCCATAGGCTTTTAAAAGTATAAATGTGAGGACAGCGTATGAAATCAATTTGTGTTGTATACAACTGCAAAAAATGCTTGATGTTGTTTCAAGATCAAAATGAAGGCATACACACCTCCATCTGAAAGGCTCCTGCTTTTTTTTTTTTTAAACTTTTCTTACCATGGTATTTGATTGTGCATACACCTCTTTCCCCTTTATTTGAAACCAGTTCAGTGTTAACTGAGGTCCTGAGTCACTAATGAAACGGAGATGAGAGTAAAAAGAAACCCCCACACTGGTGACTTTAGGAATTCCTCTCCAGAGATTTTTCTTTCCTTTGCTCACAATCACTATCCTCTTAATTGCCACATTGTTGAACATAATGTAGCTTGGTTTTAAAAAAGATTAATGGAGGTTGATTTAAGAAGAGTAAAAGAAACAACTACATCATAAAAAAAAACTCTAGGTTCAATAAGGTATAATTATATAATTGATAATACAGTATCCTGAACTTAATGAT
This sequence comes from Rhinolophus ferrumequinum, assembly GCF_004115265.2. Classification (NCBI taxonomy): domain Eukaryota; kingdom Metazoa; phylum Chordata; class Mammalia; order Chiroptera; family Rhinolophidae; genus Rhinolophus; species Rhinolophus ferrumequinum. The sequence continues at coordinate 41,262,171 of NC_046289.1, read as the reverse complement.
AGATTGTTTCTAAAGATAGTGAATGCTACGGTAGTTAATAAGCACAAGTAGCTTAGGAATATATACATATTTTTGAAAAAGGTAAATTGGCAAATATGTCAGTTAGCTATTCCTGTATAACAAACAACTCCAAAATACAGTAGTTTAAAACAACCACCACTTATTATTTCTTACTAATCTACGTGCCAATTGGGTGGTTCTGCTAATCTTCACTTGGTTTGGCTGATGCTTTGATTTTAGCTGAGGCTGAATCACTGGCTTGACAATTAGCTGGCAGTTTGTGGCTCTAGGATGGCTTCAGCTGGGATGGCTGGGTTTCACTCCACATATCTCATCCTCAGCAGGCTAGCCTAGTCATGTTTTTTCGGCAATCACAGGGGTCCAGCAGAAGCTTTTTTCAAGCCTGTGTGTGTGTGTGTGTGTGTGTGTGTGTGTGTGTGTGTGTGTCAAGTTTACTATTTTCCTATTGGCCTAAACAGGTCACATGGCCAAACCTAGATTCAAATTGGGCCAGAACTAGAGTGGCAAGTCAGAGGGCATGCATAAGAGAGGACATTGATTGGGACCATTCAGGTAATGACCGTGGAGGCCATTGATTGGGACTTTAACTTCCCTGAAGTTTAACTTCCCTGAAGTTAAAGTTAGTGAAAATTGATATGGTGGGTAACACCTTAGCATCTACTAAAGAAACCATCATTAAGATGTGGAATAACCTGAGAAGGCTTCCTGTAGGAGGAGAATGAAGGGAAACCCATTTCAGGTGGGTAAATGCTGTATTGTAAAAATAAGCCATATTTAATGGAGATATAATCATTTATGTTACCAGTTCTCAATTAATAGACATGTAGGTTGTTCTACCATTTCTCTATCTCAATCAATGATGACCCATCTATGAATCTATGTATCTGTATCTATCATCTATCTATCTATCTATCTATCTATCTATCTATCTATCTATCTATCTATCTATCTATCTATATTGTGTCTAAAGATAAATTGTGTATTTATATGTGCATACCATGCAAATATACTTACAAGATATTCTTAGAAGTGGAACTGCTAATTCAAGCAGCTTTAAAAATTATTATAGATATTCTCAAATTGCCATCTAAACAGGCCACAGAAATTTATATTCCTACCAACAGTGTATGAGACTTGTTTTCCTCATGTTATCAAACTTTTGAATCTTTCTTAATCAATGTGTGAGAAATAGTATCTTGTGATTTTTATTAATTTTTTTGGTTAAAGAGAGATTCAGATACACATTTCCCACATAGATAGACCATCTGTGTTTCTCGTAAATTGTCAGTTAATCTCTTCATCCATATTAAAAAAAAAATAAGCCTAACTTTTGTAATTCTTTGTTTTGACTTTCAACTTGCAGTGTGGTGTTAACTTTTGCCCTTTATTTACGTTGCACTCTTTTCATATTACTATTTTTCTTCTTCAAATAATCTCTTGGTTTTCTTCCTATGTAAATTTCTTTATTTCGCTCCTTTTAATTCTCTTATTTTGTAATTAACCTTTAGGTTTTAACCTCTCCTTAAGCTACCACTGAACTTGGTACTCTGAGTACAATGGAGGCTGCTTCTGCTGTTCCCTGTTGCCCCTCTTGCTGCCTTAACCAATCTCCTACGCTTTGATGTTCACGTTGGGTACCTCAGCAAACTAAATAGCTGACCTTGCCCAGGACGATTTCCATTTTCTCTTTTGACAGATGGTGCTTTTGTTTTCCTGAAATGGTGATAGTCTTGATATCCTGCACTATCCAGAAACTATTTCCGAAGATTACTGCTGAGGAGTGGTACTGGGGGTTTGTGAATAGGAAAGGAGATAAAGAATCTGTCCTTGGTCCTTATACTTGTCTGTCCTGTTTGAAATGTCTCCATATTTAGAGCTTTCATAAAATACACAAATTAAAAACTAATAAATCTTGTGTTCTTCAACATTTGTAGGTAATGCCGTGTTTCCCCGAAAATAAGACCTAGCTGGACAATCAGTTCTAATGTGTCTTTTGGAGCAAAACTTAATATAAGACCCAGTTTTATTTCACTATAATATATGACTGAGTCTTTATAATATTTGATCTTATATGAATTTTTGCTCCAAAAGGCACATTAGAGCTGATGAGCAAGCTAGGTCTTATTTTCGGGGCAATACTGTGGCTATGGGACAAACTATGTCACTAGCACGCCAAAGGTGACATGGGCAGTCAGTACTCTGCTTTGATGTTGGTGAGAAACCTCCTTATAGATATTCCTGGGATGTGGCACTACATAATGTACCTCGGTGGTGGACAGCCCCTAAAGTGGTCTGCAATGATCCCTGTTTTCTGGTAACCATGCCCTGTATAATCTCCTCCCTTTGAGTGGGAGTGAGATCTGTAACTTACCTCCACTCAACAGAATATGGCAAAGGAGATGGGATGTCATTCCATGATTATGTTACATTACATTAGATAAAAGTCCTCTTGTTAACTCTTGCTCTCCTGCAGGCTTTATAGAGCAAGTAAACTTTGCCTGATCCTTCTCTCGGAACTTCTTTGAACTTATTTTCTACTTAGGCTATTCTCCTTCCTCCCACCTTGCAAACTAATTCATTATTCAAAACCCAGGCCAGTCATCCCTTCTGCAAAGCTTTTTCTGCTATTGTATCGCTGTACACACCCTTCTATTAGTGCATTCATCACACTACACTTTTGCATTTAAATGTCTGTCTTCCTAAGTTATGAGCTCTTTGTACATCTAACGCCTGGCACTTTGCCTAGCTCATAATAGGCATTCAACACGTTTACTGACTTTTAGTTCACAGGATTTCAGTGTGACATCAGGGAAATCTATCAACACAGACTTACAGGGTTGGCTCCACTGGCAATCTTCCCCCAGCACCTTGAAATTTGGGAAAGTGGCAGACAGGTTGTATCTTTCCAAAGGTATTAAAAGGGGGAAATTTATGGGAATGTAAAATGGTGCAGCCGCTGTGAGGAACAGTTTGGTGGTTCCCCAAAAACGTTAAACATAGAATATGTTTATGAATATGATCCAGTAATTCAACTTCTGGATATATACCCTAAAGAAATGAAAGTAGGGGCTTAAACAGATACTTGACACCACATGTTCACAGCAGCACTCTTCAGGACAAAAGGTAGAAACCACACAAATGTCCATCAACAGAGGGATGGATAAAAACGTACATACAAGGTGTGTATATTACTATAATTATTATATATTATTCAGCCTTATAAATATGCAGCCTTCTGATATATGCAAAAACCTGGATGAACCTTGACAACATTATACTAAGTGAAAAAAGTCAGACATAAAAAGTCATTTGTTGTATGATTTCATTTATATGAGGTACTGAGAACAGGCATATTTATTGAGACTGAAAGGAGAAGAGTGGTTGCCAGGGGCTGGAGTGGGGTGGGGGCTGTAATGGGGAGTTAGTGTTTAATGGGTACAGAGTTTCTGTTTGGGATGATGAAAAAGTTCTAGAAATAGATAGTGGTGATGGTTACACGACATTGCGAGTGTATGTAATGCCACTAATTGTGCCCTTAAAAATGGTTAAAATGGTAAATTTTAAGTCATGTGCCTTTTGCCACAATAAACAAAAGTAACTCAGTCCCCCCAGGATAGGGGAATGGTAAAATTTATCTAGAGAATGAACCCACATCTAAAGGTCTGGCCTTTTATACCAGGAAAAAGTTGACATATACAATCAGAGCCTAGTTTTCACTTAGAGAGGAATAAAGAAAAAAAAATCCCGTTGTTGCTCTTTCTGAAACAAATTCAGATTCAAAGAACATTTCCCAGCTCCATGTGTATTAGCCCTTAATATTGCCAATTAATACTATAGGGATCGAATCAGTTTTGTTGTTAGATCAATCACTGTGCACTTAGAGACTGGTACGTGTTCCAGTATAATCGGAAGTCAGAGCCAACAGAGCTAACCCTACATCAGTGACTGGCTTGTGCTGCATTGCCTACACAGGCTGGGAGGCAAGGCCTGAGCCTTCGCTGCAGACTAACTTGAAGACCTGGGTCAGAGAACACATCACACTTGCCACTCCAGATAATCTTAATGCGAACTGACAGAGGGAGTTGGAAAACAGACTGTATCTGTCTTCCTTCGGCATGTGTTAAACACAGACAGCATGTGATTGCATTATAAATTCCCGAGACAGACCTGTTTCTGGAAACCTTTCTGGGTCCTGTTGCTGCTGCCATGGCAACTGCTAGAGCTTTTGATTGTGTTTTGGTCCAGCAGTGGACTGCTGAAGCATGACTTCTGTTTCATGCACTAGGAAAGTCCATTTCACAGAGTGGGCTGCAGTTTCTGAATACGAGTATCACAAACAGAACTGTGCCTTCTTTTTGCTGCTCAGAGCAAAGCTTCTACTTGGGGGTTTGAAGTCCTCTAGCTGTGGGTGCTGCTCGGAGAATCTGGGTGCTTCTGGGTGAATCTGGGCTGGGTGCTTCTGTAACCCGGAGGTGTGATGGGTCTGCTCCTTTTTCATTGTGTGACCCCTACAATGAAAAAATAACGACAGTCATGGCAGCAAGTAAAAGGGAAGCAAAGAAATGATAGCTGCTCAGACATCATGTGACCAACAGTCTTGTTTTGGGGGCAGGGTCTCAAGGGGTGGTGTCATTATAATGGTCCAGGATAGAAGCAACAGCCAACACTGAGAAAAAACTAGCAACAATCTAGAAAATGTTGCTTTCAATTTCTAATTAATTAACATGATTTCCCAAATGAGTGGCTTAAAGACAACATACAGTCTAACGAGTTGATTTAGAAATTCTTTTTAGACTTTCTTTTCATACAAGACATTTATAGGTCGTTGTGGTATGTGACTGGTGATTTTCAGGGCTGGACTACTGTTCACTTACTTTTTTTTTAGAAAGAGAAATGATTTTGTGGGAAATTAGGAATAAATTCTTGTATTTAAAATAACTTCTTTCATAGGAGTACATAAAAGGCATTGGGTCTAGAGATGGTCAGATAGATCTTAATGTAGTAACAAGAAATTGGTTTTCTGCATAATAAGGGTTTAGGAATTTATAATTTATGGCCTTTATCACTTTGCTGTGCTTCATATTTTTGCATTGCTTATCACAGTGTGTTAACGAATACTCATTAAATCCACACTAGCAAAATCCAGTGAGTTAAAAGACTGATATTATCACTGTTTTACCTACTTTGTAAAAGGAGAGAAATGAAGATGGATTGAGTTTATTCTTTCTTTCTTACAGGAATGTGACTAGAATAGTAATTCACTTGCCTAGAACTGCCTGGCACACATGGGAGGGTAGTTGAAAAGGAAGCTGAAAGGAAAAAATAAAGCATCTATATTTTAAAATTTTACTTATGTTCTAACACATTGGAGATTGAAAGGCAAGGCTCTTGGCTTCGTCTTGACTTCAGATCATGTTGCTTCCACTGGTGACTATGTAAATAAATTCATAATGTTTAACACGTCCCAACTCATGTGTCCCTTCTGTTTTCTTCACACCACGTGGCAGTTCGGCTCGTTTGTGTTCTCTCAGTCTCTCTGAAGCATTTGCCTCAGATGCCTTAAAACCAATGAGTCCTTTCACAGAATGGCGGAGGGTGAGGCCCAAAGCAGATATCCTGGCCTCAGGGAAATGCTCAGCAAGGAGAATCCCAGAGCACCTATTCCCAGCCCAGAGGCCACTTCTCCTGTAACCCCATGGGCCTTCCATCAAGGGACCCCAGGGAGTGAAGTCCAGTGCCCGGCAATGGAGTCGTCATCATGTGTCATCAGTTTATCAAACCCTCTAAAGTCACCACTGCTCATCTGGTTGGCATTCCTCTTTGGATTCACCTTTTTGTTGTTGCTTTTGTTCAGTAAGCCTTTACCAAAGACTTTTGGTTACATTCTGTATTTGAGTAAAATATCTCTGTTTTGAAACTGAAGTTCCATTTTTTTCTTACAACATTCATTGACACAGAAAAGATATGTACAGATGCATATGCATATGTAGCAGGAAGAAAACTTGCTATTTTGAGGCTTGACAGAGACATTAGGGGGTACAGGAAAAGAAGGAAGAGAGGTCTCTTAAGGGAAAGTAAAGGAAGTCAGTGATGGCAGGTGACTTTAGAAACAGTGATGTCTGATATGTATAAAATCATTCATATATTTTTATACAAAAAAAAATTGAGATCTCCCTCCCACCCTTGACCCCAATTCATAAAGATCACCTCTCCCACTTTCCCTGCCCAAGTAACAACTGTTATTATTTTCTCAGTCAGCTTTCCAGAGTTTCTCTGTGCATATAGAAGCAAATATGAATAAACCTATTTATTTCTTTCTTCATTCAATAAGTTATCAAGTGTTCCAGGCATAAAACAACGATTCCTGTCCCTCAAAAGATTACATTCTAGCTGGAAGAGACAGATGATACGCAATAGATGTAATCAATTTGAAAACAGTATTTTCCATTAGATTAGTAAAGGAAGAAGAAAACATTCAGGAATGAGAATCAGTACGGGTTGGTGGGTTGCAATTTCAACATGGTAGTCAGAGGAGGCCTCACTGAGACAGTGATATTTAAGATATTTAAGCAACGACCTGAATTGGAAAATACTCGTGGTCGGGGGAGAAGTTCAATCTCATTCATAATGAGAAAAATGGTTTTCACCTGTATTTCCTAAGTGCACAAGTGGCATTCTAAATTATACTGGGGTGGCCAGCACACACCGCCACAAGAAGTCGATACACTTATTGCCCCTCAGTCAACCCTCCTCAGGAAAACCATCTCTCTTTCTTGGTGTCTCAGTAAGGGGGACTCACACACATTTTGTTCCATATCCCTGTCTTCCTTTAGGAAGAAACCAGAGCTGCTGTAGTTCAGCTGCGGTGACCGCTTCGATCAGGTCAAGTAAAGCAAATGGGCAGCTCTGTTCCTTTGCTTCCAGCAGCGGCAGGCGGTGTGTAGGAAATGCTCGTTTGCCGAGCATTTACTATCCACCAGGTACATTGCTAAGCATGTTTCTCCCTCACGGTACCCTTACAACAGCCTCCCATTCTTGTGGGATAGGTATTTCTAGCCTATTTTTATAGATTGAACACAATCATTTTATAGACAAAAAAATTTAGGTTCCGGTTATAGAAACTGGTCAAGGTCCCAAAAATCCTAAGTGCCCAAATCTGAAGCCCAAGGGTTTTGAGCGGAATAGATCCCACTGCAGTCCTTGCTTTGCCAAGGCAGGGGAATCACCTGCCTTCTGTCCTTCAAGTTCAGAGAAGCTCGCATAGTACAGGTAAATGTGCATGCTACCTCCCAGCAGGTCATTCTGTGGTTACTTACAAATGCCTAGTACTTCACATTCAGCTTGATATTGTTTTCCCTTCTATTACAAAGTACCATATCAAACCCATCCCTGTGAAGCCATCAAATATCGTCACTGGCTGTCAGAGCTCTAAGCTTACCTGCCGGGTAAGCTAAGGTAGTTTTAAAGTTCATTGCAGGGTTCCCAGGTGGAACTCACAGAGTCATTGTTTTGTCCCTATGATAAACTAGCGCAGTTGTGATTTAAAAGTTAACAGTTTTAACAACACACAATCTCACATAACTTCCAGAACTCTATTTGTCAGGGTTAAATTCCTTGTCTTGTTGCTGACAGAGTTTACAGGAGAAGGAACAGGCAGATCTATTTTAGGAAAAAAAAAAAAAATCCCACTTTGAATAATGTTTATATTAAAATTATATCTCTGATGTTCCTGTCTCTATCTGAATTCTAAGTACTCATTAAAGGCAAGAAACATAACATCTTTATGGGATAAAACCTACTCCTTGGCCAATGCTAGGTGCCTTATTCTGCTGGAGCTGGACTGTCAATTCTATAGTTACAACATCAATATTTAGTCCTTCAAAAATGTGGTCATTTTTCTGTTCTTTTATCATTCTCTTTGATTCTTAGGAAGCAAGATCTAAAATAAACTTCAAGTCTGTAACCCTGATAAAGAATTGGCCCCAGCACATCTCTGTCATCGAAGAGGTATTTTAGTCATTGAAATGTCAGCTTTAGAACTATTCTATTTTGTAAAGATGAAAGGTCTGAGAAGTTGCACAGTTAGGATCCTTTTATGTGAGCCCGACTTATTAATCAAATGCATACATAATTTCAAAAAAATAATTTTAGGAGATCTATTTATTATTTCTCAATATGCCACATATTGACTTTTCATTTAAGATGCTTCAACCATAAGTGATGCTGATATAGAAATGATATCGGGGGGACAGAGATAGAAAATGAGCTTCTGGCAGTCTGGTATGTTTTCAAAATTATTTGGAAGCAATATTGAGAAACATTCCTTAAGTAGTTGCCAGCTTTCAGCCTGTGTTTTGTAGTAAACTTCAATTTGATGTCCAAAGACACATCTTTACAGAAGGAAAACACAAATCTTAAGTATAGATCTACTTGGCACTTTCTGGAAATTCTTGTAAGCTGCCCTAGAGCCTATATCTTGTAGTGCAGAAAACGAAACAATTGAAATCACATATGTGGTTGCAAAGGCAAAAATGTTCTTATCTGTTTTATTGTTGTCACTATCATTATTATGATCCTTAATATTAAGTTTAGGAAAACCACTTCCTATTGGCTTTAGGTATACCGTATTTCCCTGAAAATAAGACCTAGTTGGACAATCAGCTCTAATGCATCTTTTGGAGCTAAAATTAATATAAGACCCGGTCTTATTTTACTATAACATAAGACCAGGTTTTATATAATATAATATAATATAATATAATATAATATAATATAATACCGGGTCTCATATTAAGTTTTGCTCTAAAAGATGCATTAGAGCTGATGGTCCGGCTAGGTCTTATTTTCAGGGAAATGGTATCTTTGGTCACCTGCAAAACCGTTTTTCAAAAATGAATGAATGAGATGTCTATGTGTATGGCCAAAATGGGGAAAGAGTTGGAGGATCTTAAATATCTCAGAGTTGCTACATGAGTCAGCAAAACAACACCCATGCCAAAGAGAATCTTTGAGAGTTCACCTTTTCCCAAGTTGTTTCCTCTATGAATCATTCTCAACTTCTCCCAGACACAGTGGGACTCCCAAGTGCCTGTGAGGTAAAGTCTCTGCAATGTGTGAATGTGTAGGAAGTGTTTTTAAAATTTTCTTTCCCAATCATCTTGCTTTCTGGCAGATGACACAATTGAGATGCAATATGTAGGTGGGCATTTTCTAAATGATAAAGTATAGGAGGCTAGTGGGTGATGGCAGAGGCAATGACATTAACAAAGTAGAGAAGATAAGCTTTGAGAGTTAGAAAACGCAGTAATTCTTTCACAATTAATAAAGAGCCATGAAATGTGATACTAATAGAAAGAATAAAGCAACCAAAAACATACACCCAGCACTCTGCAGGAGGAGTGCCAGAAAGGCAAAGATCATTTTGTTTTTGAACCAAAACTTTCATTTTGTATCCTCTTCCACTAACCTTATCTTCCGTCATTGGATTTTACACACACGCACACACACACACACACACACACACACACACCCCTACATACAAAAGTATAATGTAAGCAAATATGATTTATAAAACAAAATTAGAGTATGAAGTACCTTCCAAATATAAAATTAAAATGAGAAAGTTTCCTCTCTGTGGAAGATTCCATATGGTGACAGTGGGTTGTTCAGTGCCAAGTCACTGTACCAGGGAGCATGCCACTGTGTTTAGCAGCAATGGGGTTTTGATCCTCAGCCTTAGAGACTGACACAGGTTTTGTTTTTACACCAAGAGTGGATCCATCGCTCCAGGCTGACTTACTGGAGACTGACATGTAAAATCAAAATGCCAGTTTCTTACTGTACCATGCAACATAAAACTGTCACATGGGCAGAAATCCTCACATTGACATGACCAGGTCATTTCCTCTCTGTAGAAGACTAACAACGGAAGTCAGGCTGGCACCAGAAGACTGTATGATGAGCATGGACTCCAAACACAGGAAGTGAGACCCACTGATGAGCTAAAGGTATTAAATGGGGGCCAGGCAAGTAAGAGAGCTGAGTGATGCGGGTGGGGGCCGTGTAGAGCCGGAGCGCTGTCTGCATGGGACAGTTCTTACACAGTTCTAGCTAACTGGTGCCACGTGGGAATACCAGATTTTTCAAGAAAATTAATAAATGGAGAATCTTATATAACATCTTTTCATTTAAGAAAATGTTTCCAGTTAATTTGAATATGAAAAAGAAAACCTACAGGAGCCAGACAAATCCATCTGTCAGCCAGGTTAGGTGTCCAGCACGCCAGTGTGTGAGCTGCCTTGAGTTTCCATAGGTTGATGCATCTTGTGCAAGGAGAGGGTGGTCTTGCTATGACACTCAAGTAACTCAGAGCTATTGGTGAAGGCTCCCTGTCCCCTGAACAGTGTTGAGACGCCCACAGCCAACACTTGCCTTAGTGATATTCACTTTCCTAGATTTCTAGGACAGGCTAACATCACCCCCTTCCACACACCTTTGATGAACAAATTCTTTAAGTATAATATATTCATTCTTTCACAGCCCAGTCCTGCTGACCTGACAGCTACTTGGTCTGTAAGTAGATTTGCATTCTCAGTCCTGATCACTATATATTTATTGCATGGTTTCATACTCAAGTCAATCTTTATTTCCCTTATTTTCAAGTTCCAGGGGGACAACTCACTGTATCTCCAGGAACTGACAACACTATTTTATCAAATGTATGTCATTTCGTCAAAGTGATGATTTATGTTAGTTCTTCCCATTTGACCTGGGATAATTTTCGTACTTTTTGATAAAAACAGTGATCAACTAGGTGGCTTGTTTAAGATAGAATCCATCAAATGGGCCATCTTTATGATATCTGTGTTACAGTTTTGAAAAGATAGAATAATATTTGAGAACTGTTTAGGATAAAATAAACTGCAGAAATGATTAATTTTTTTTTGTCTAATCACAGCTGGCTCATTAGATAAGTTATTTTAAAAACCAGCCACACAGTCATAGAAACATTTTCTTCTCAATTTGTCACACCAGTAGGCATATGGTGCTGATGCCAGCATGACAAAATTAAGGGAGTGAGGCTTTAAAAAACAACCCACATTATTATGTTTTACTTGGGTGCTAACTTGAGACTGAGCAGCTGCTCGACAAGTGTGGGAGGCGTTTCAGAGACAGATTTTAGGTCTGGACCTGAAACTCTGCCAAATGGAACGGAAGGTGGTGTCCTATAAGGTGCATCCTCCTGGACAATATACTCACTGCAGTTCAGCCTGTGCTTCACTGTCTCCAGCCTTCCAGAGAGAAATTCAAACAGGTTTATTTTGCCCGTGTGATTTGAAAGAAGCATTGGGATATTTAGTATTCAGGACCATTTTACCTGACAAATGACACCTGGCCCTAAAATTTTGGTTTACTTAAACAATTATCCTATGCAGGGAGAATTTTCAGCACAGTTCATTGAAGAGAGGAAGCTGCTTGAGCACCCCCACATAGAACCTATGGGGTCCATCATCTTTCGTTTACTTATGAACTCCTCATCCAAATCATATCAATAAATGAAATTTCTTGTTATGAAAATTTTCAAACATCCACAAAAGTAGAGGGAATAATACAATGAAGCCCCATGTATTCTGCAACCAGTCTCACCAATTACCAACATATGGCCAAATTTGTTTCATTTATACCCCAACCTGCCATTTCTACCCTCAATGGATCTTTAAATAATAAACTCTTTTTTCTAAAATATACAGTAGCATGGTCACATCTAAAGTTAAACAATAATCCCTAAATATCAACAAAGATCCAGTCAACATTCTAATTTTTCTGATTAGCTCATAAATCTTTTATAATTGGTTTGTTCAAATCAGGGTCCAAACAAATTCCACATAATATATTTGGTTGCTGTGTCTCCTAAGTATCATTCTCTCTTTTAACACAATTTTTTATTGGAATATAAAATAAAGATATAGAAAATTACACAAAAATGTACAGCATGAATTTTTATAAAAGTGAACATTGTAGTAACTACTATTACTGTCAAAAAATAAAACGTTGCCTTCCATTTCAGAAGCCCTTTCCATGAGCCCAATTCCAATGATGAACAGTTTCTTCCCCAATTACTTTTACGGTTATTTTGCTGCTTTGCAAATAGCTTTACCACCCAATTATGATAAAACGTCCCTGGACATTATAAGATAGTCTTGCCCAGTAAAAAAAAAAAAAAGGCATTTTAAGTTTTAACCTGATCATCCCTTTCTTTTCCTTACAGTCTATCTGATAGATTCTTTACACTGGCAAAGAGGACATGTGGGAGAGAGATGCCAGAAAATTTTCATTGCTGTAGGGCAAAGGTTGTTCTTTGCATGTCTGGAGGGGGTTAAGGGCTTGGAGGAAGGGGAAGCGGTGGAGAGGCCTCGGTGCTTTAGTCCTGATTAAAGGGAAGAGATACAAGTCCATTAAAAAGCATTTGCTTCTTGTAGGGTATCCGATGGACACTTGTCCCATTTGGGAGACCACCTCAGGGATGATGTAGATGCCTGATCACTGCACTGTACACCTGAAGCTGAAGCTGAACAATAATGAATGCCAACTATAATTTTATATATATATATATATGTATATATATATGTATATACTTACAGAATTAGGAGTGGAGTACAGCATTAGGAATAGAGACAGTGGAAATGTAATGGCTCGGTGCGATGTCAGAGGGAGAGTGGATGGGGGAGGGGGGTTCACACAGTGTGAGGGATATAAATGATAAACGTCTAAGTATTACTTTGTCTTGTGCACCTGGAACTAATAAAAAAAAAAGAAACTATTATGCAAACATGAAGGTTAAAAAAATTATCAGAAAAATAAAATGTGAAATCATAAAATAAAATAAAAAATAAAATTCAAATAGGCTAAAAAACCCCCCAAAAACAGCATTTGCTTCCAACCAGACTCCTTTCTCAGTGAAGCGGGTCCCATTCTCCACTCTGCTATCTCTATCTCCCATGTTCTTGGCTCCTGTCTTGGAAATAATCATCAGGCTAATCTTCATTATGAAGCAGGTTCCAGTGAATCCTGCTGCTCTTCTGGCTACGTGGCTAGCTAGGTGACCTCTTCCGGGACAGATGTCTGTTTTGGGAAGAGCTCCTGCTGGCACCCACCCTGTAGGACTTGGCATCAATGTGATGAAGACCACTTTTAAGAGAGGAGATGAGGAGGTTGTCAGTGCTCACCACTGACCATCTGAGACTGTTTGACAACAAAGTGGCTGTGAGCAGCATCTCAGGAGAGTCCCTGTAATCCCCTGCACTGGTTCCAGACATCGCTTTGGAAATGGAATTGCTGGAAATTGCTCTGTTTCAAAACCAGCCTCAACAAATTTAACAAGATTGAAATCATACCAAGCATATTCTCTGACCACAATGCTTTGAAATTGGAGATCAAATGCAAAAAGAAAGCAGGATAAACCAAAAATATGTAGGAATGAAACAACATGTTACTAAAGAACAACTAGGTCAAAGATGAAATAAAAGGAGACATCAAAAGAAAGATAGAAACACATGTGAATGAAAATACAACATATCAAAACTTTTAAGATGCTGCCAAAACAGTAATAAGAGGGAAATTTGTATCATTACAGGCCTATCTCAAGAAATAAGAAAAATCCCAAGTAAACAACCTAACATTACATCTTAAAGAACTAGAAAAGGAAGACGAAATGAAACCCAAAATCAGCAGAAGGAAAGAAATAATAAAAATTGCAACAAAGAGCTGGTTCTTTGAAAGATTAATAAAATTGACAAACCCCTGGCTAGTCTCACTAAGGAAAAAAGAGAAAAGACACAAAAAAACCCAAAATCAGAAATTAAAGAGAAGTTACAACAGATGCCACAGAAATAAAAAGGATCATGTAACAGTACTTTGAAAGACTATATGCCACCAAATTCAATAAACTAGAAGAAATGGACAAGTTTTTAGAAATATATAACCTGTCTAGACTGAGTAATGAAGAACTGGAAAATCTAAATAGACTGATCAACAGTAAGGAAATAGAAACAATCGCCCAAAACCCCTCCAAAAGCAAAAGTCCAGGACCAGATGGTTTCACTAGTGAATTCTACCAAACATTCAAAGATGATTTAATACCTGTCTTTCTCAAATTTTTCCAAAAAATTGAAGAAGAGGCAATACTTCCTAACTTATTTTATGAGGCCAACATTACCCTGATACTAACATTTGGTAAGGATAACACAAAAAAAGAAAACTACAAACCAGTATCTCTGATGAATACAGACACAAAAATCACTTCATGATCTCTTCAAATTCAGCTTCACTCACCATAGAGGGAGGAATGCCCAAATCTTGGCTTCCATGGTGGTTAGAGAGTTCAAAAGCCTTCGTGTAAATATCTGGTGGAGGCCTCTGTCGTGCGGGGCAGCCTGCGGGGTCTCTGCTCCTGCTCCCCACATAAGAACGCAGGACATGGTGAGGCCAAAAAGGAACACCCACAGAGCCATAGATGGGGGAGTCATACCACTATAGTCTCACTGGCGGCTGGGTTGGAGACACAGGAAGCAGGAGCCACACTTTTCGCAATCCCTCACTGCGCCCCTTGCTAGCTCAGCCACCATCTTCTTGCTGGCCCCCATTTTTCTGCTAGCGTAGCCACAGCAGTTCTATCAGTGTCCAATGGCTCACTGGTTACAGCTGACGGCCAACTAGCCACAGCTGATGGCCATCCAATCCCAGTTTACTACCCGAGCCAGCACCTTTCCACGTGAGGCCGAGAGCCTGGAAACTGCACTCCTGGCTCTGTCCCCACAGCCTCACCATAGCATTTGGTGGGGAAAGAAGGCTGAATTAAGGTGAAGGGCCGGTGAAATGGCCCAGGGGGCGGTACAGCTAAATGAAGTAATGGAAAAGACATGAGATGCTAGTAGTGGATGCCAGAATGAGGAGGAGGGACTCCAAAGTTTGAGGACAGAAAGTGGTGGACGGAAATGGGGGTGGGGGCAGATGCATCAGGTAAAAACCTGAAGGAGTAGGTACAAGGTTCTCAGAGGGTATGGCTCATCCATAAGCAGAATTACTAGAATCTGGGGCATGATTGAGCTATTCCCACTCTGGACATTCAAACATACTCACATTTCTCAGCTCGTGCCTTAAACTGTGACAGGTTCTTCTAGGTGGCTGGTCTCACATCCACTTTTTTCCTTTAAGAACTTTTCCTGGCAGGAGTTCCAACAATTTGCGGACAGAGTTTTCAGAGGCTGCCACCTCCTCCTTCAGAGGCAGACCCCTCCGATCGCCCATTGGGTGCATTCTCTGCAAATTTCAATTCCACCACATCAGACTCCTACAAAGGGAATAACCTGGATCAGCTGCTGGTCTCCACACTAACTCCCATTACTTGTTTGCAGCGCCATTTGCTAAGACCTGCCTTTCCTAAAGTTATCATTCCTATTTATTCTGTATCTGAGTTATTTTCAATCTGTAAAACATTAGACGGCTCTTTCCACCTTTATCAGGAAAAATAGCTTTCCTAGTTTAGATCCCAGATCTTGAAATGTTCTCTCTCTGGCAGACCCTAAGCCTTGCCACTTCATTTGAAAAGCTTCTGGAATCCTATCTTCTCTCTGAGGAGCACAATATTGCAGAAGCTCCAGCCTCCCCAAACTCAATTCCTCAGAACGCTCCTTTCCTGGTTGTTTAGATGCTCCTTTGTCATCAGTGTTGTGGTTTTTTAATTAGAAATTCCTCCTCATCAAAATAAATGTCTTTGTAATTCCTAGCACAGGCTCATGCACAGAGGAACACTTAATATAGTCTTTATATGAAGACTGAGCCAGATGTAAATTCAGGGAACACAGAAGAAAAAATTTTAAATACGATATCTTAATATCTAGCAGGTGAACAACATTTTGCCTTGGGTTAATATTGGAAGGATCAGTGAGCAGGTTCACAGAGCTATAATATACTTCTTAATACTTAGAAGCCAAAAGTAATGGGAAAACACACAAACAATAAGTAATATGCGTTTG
The DNA here is from genome assembly GCF_004115265.2 of Rhinolophus ferrumequinum. Classification (NCBI taxonomy): domain Eukaryota; kingdom Metazoa; phylum Chordata; class Mammalia; order Chiroptera; family Rhinolophidae; genus Rhinolophus; species Rhinolophus ferrumequinum. Next base: position 41,246,116 of record NC_046289.1, on the reverse strand, counting down.
AGAGGGTGAGTCACAAGACCAACCATATTCCTATATAATGTTGAGGGTTCTTTGTGGCACAAAGATAGTAATACAGTAATATCCTGGGATCCATTACCAGCGGCATTCCTTTGTGTCTATACAGCCCTAACTGTATGAGGAGAAGAAGTATGGTGCTGGATAGGAGCTAGGTCTACTAAATGAAACTTTAAGCAATATTAAACATGGGTGGAATGATAAGGATAATCTAATTCAACTCCCTGATTTTATACTCATGGACTCTGAGGTAAAGAGACTTGTGTAGGACCTCCACATAGTTAGTGGAATAAGGAGGCTTCTGCGTGCTAGGCCCATGTCCTTCTAACATGCTGTGTGGATGTGGGGAGTAAGGCTGTTTGATTCTTCTCAAGCTGCAAGCTTATCAGGAAACCAGGAAGGACTTCTAGGGATCTATGAGTATATAAAGGAAGAAAAAAATCCCCAAATGCAGACTACAAGGATATCATTATAGGCTGTTTACAATAGCCAGAAAAATTAGAAATTATCTGAATTCTAAAAATAAACAAATAGTTGAGTAAATAATAAAATGAAATGATAGGATAATGCATACTGCAATATTATGCAGCCATTAAAAGTAGTCTATAAAAATTTTTAATACCGTGGGCAAAAGCAGGATACTAAATTTATGCATAAACTATTATCTCATCTTTGTAGGTATAAATATATGCATAGAAAAAATACAGGAAAAAAGCATACTAAAATGGTAACTATGGTTGTCATGGTATCTTTGAACTAGGTGGTGGTTTTTAATTTTTTTTTTTAAATACTGTTCTAAAACGTATTAGTTAATCAAAAACTATAAATTCTTTTTTTCTGATTGGTTTGTTCATTTAGTCTATTCTTTAGATTCCACATATAAGTGAAATCATATGGTATTTGTCTTTCTCCATCTGACTTATTTCACTTAGCATAATGTTCTCTAGGTCCATCCATATCATTGCAAATGGTGAGATTTCATTTTTCTTTATGGCCGAGTAATACTCCATTGTATAAATGTACCACAGTTTCTTAATCCAGTCGTCTACCAGTGGGCATTTCGGTTGTTTCCATGTCCTGGTTATTGTAAATAGCACTGCAATAAACATAGGGATGCATATATTTTTTTGAATTAGTGAAAAGCTATAAATTCTAACACAAAAGAGTTTTCAATATCTCTACATCCATCTTTGAATAATAGAGGGGGCAAATCAGGAGAAGCCAGACTTTTTATCATTGCGATGTGCTGCTGTGGATATTTTTGCCATGCAAAATAAAAGGAAGTAACACCAGAAAATATCAACCAGTTTTATAGTTAATTTGTGATCCTGACAAGAAAATTATTAAACTTTCAGATTTTTATTTTACTCTAGGTCCAGCATTATTTTTCCCATTATTTAAAATTCATTCATAAACCACAGGTTACCTTGATTTTGCTTTGAGATAGTATAGAGATCATGGTCATTGTGAGTTTGGGTCCTCCAAGAAGCAGACATCAAGACGGGGTTAGCGGCACAAGAGAAGGTAACAGCTGTCACGGATAAAGGGGGAGAGAGCTGGAGTAGGCAGAAAGAGTCCTTGGAGGGAAACAAAGTTCTGACCCCTTGGAAGCAGAGGGGGAAGGACAGTTGGGTGGTAAGAGTCTAAGACTGCAGTGCAGTTCCAAGAGAGAGTCAGCCAAACCAACGGGGAGTCCTTGAGCCAAGTTACCCATGGAAGGAGTCTCACGTTGCAGAGGAACCGGCTCATATTTGTACCTGCATCATGCTCAGTCACTGACTGTGGGATTTGTGACCTTAGTGCAAATGCCGTGGTGTATTCAGAGGAGCAGCTACTAGGACCATAGTCAATTATGCTCATCACAGCGGATATTTGAGCAGCACAAGTTCAGGGCTGCCATAGTCATTAAGATGCACATTACAAGATGTGTAGTTGAATGGCTCCCTAAGTGTGACCTTGACATTTTCTTGAAGTTCATCACTATAGGCAGATGTGCCAAGAGGCAAGGCCTAAAGCTACTTGGAATGAAGCACACATAGAAATAGTGATTGTGTGCATATTTAACTACTCTAGATGAATTCTGGCTGGGAACAGGTAGCTCATCTATTCTGCTGTACTTTGGTTTTGTTTTTGCTAATTCTCTATTTCAGGTAAATATAATGAAGATAATAATATATTGTAAATGAGACGCCAATTCAGAAATGTTCAGTTTTTCCTTTGGAAGTGTTGGCTCATCAGAGATTATAATTACTGGAAAGCAGAAATGTAACGCTGCCATACAAACTGAAGTGTTTCTACTATTTCTCTGAGGCATTTAATCAATTCAGCCAAAGCAATCAACAAACCCAGTTGTTGATTGTTATGCATTCAAATCGTCTAATGACTAACTGGGCTTCTTCAGATTTAATTGACTGGATGTTGAACTGCTGTGATAATATAAACCAGCATGCCCAAATGGCGCTTAAGGTGGCAAGATTGCAGAAAATTTACTATAGCTAATATTAATTAGTAAAACTCCTCTCAATTATTTTACACTTGAAATAAAAACACAATTAAATTGTAAAATGGTCAAAATAGCCAGAAAGCATGGATAATATAGTAAGTACTTGTTAATTTTAAAAATTACCTTGCTATAACTGAGGGGTCACTGTTTTAAAACTTTTTCTCTGGGATGTTCTTCATCAATGTGCGTTTTCACTTCTGGGGCAGAACAAACCTTCTATACCCTGCTCATGATATGAATTCAATGACTATTTCTCTTTTAGTTTAGTTTTCTTTTTTTATTGTGGTAACATCAATGTAAGATCCACCCTCTTAATAAATTTTTAAGTGTAAAATACATTATCGTTGACTATAGGTACAACGTTGTACAGATCTCTAGAGCTCCTTCACTTTGCTTAACTGAAACTGTATGTTTTTAAATTAGTAACTCCCCATTTCTCCTTCTCCCCAGTCCCTGGCAACCACCATTCTACTCTTTGAGTCTATGAACGTAGCTATTTTAGATACTTCATATAAATAGAGTCATGCAGTATTTGTTGTCTGTGATTGGCTTATGTCACTTCACCTAATGTCCTCAACTTTCCTCCATGTTGTCACTCCAATATGTCAAATTCATATTGCTGGATTTCCTTCTTTTTTAAGACTACAGAACATTCCATTGTATGTATATACCATATTTTCTTTATCTTTTCATCTGTCGATAGACATTTATATTGTTTCCACATTTGGCTATTGTGAGTAGTGCTGCAACAAACATGGAAGGAAGTATTACTATCTCTTTGAGATCTTGACTTCAGTTCTTTTGGCTAAATTCCTGTAAGTGGGATTAGTGGATTATACATTAATTCTATTTTTAATTTTTAAAATAATCTCCATACTGTTTTCCATAGTGCCTGCACCATTTTGTATTCCCACCAACAGTGTGCAAGGGTTTAAATTTCTCCACATCCTTGCCAACAGTTGTTGTCTTTTGTTATTTTGATAACAGCCATCCTGACAGATATGAGGTAATATCTCATTGTGGCTGTGATTTGTATTTCCCTGATGATTAATGACATTGAGCATTTTTTCATATATATGTGAAAAAATTTATGTGTGTTCATTAGAGAAATGTTTATTCAAGTCCCTTAGTCCAGTTTTCAATCACGTTATTTATGTGTTGTTGGTTTTTTTTTTTCTTTTCTGTTGAATTATAGGCATTCATTATATATTTGGAGATTAACCCTTTATCAGACAATTTATAAATATTTTCTCCCATTTTATACATTGCCTTTTCACTCTGTTGATTGTCTGATGTAATTTCAATTGTTTATTTTTGTTTTTGTTGCCTATGTCTTTGGTGTCATATCCATGAAATGACTGCATAGACCAATGTCATGAAGTTTCCCCTCTATGTTTTCTTTTAGGAGTTTTACAGTTTTAAATGTTACATTTAAATCTTTATTTTTTGAGTTGATTTTTGTATGGTGTAAGACAAGGGTCCAATTTCATTATTTGGATGTGGGTATCCAGTTTTCCCAACACCATTTGTTGAAGAAACTATCCTTTCCCCATTGTGTATTCTTGGCACTTTTGTTGAAGTTGACCTTGTGTGTGTCGATTTATTTCTGGACTTTATTCTGTTCCATTGGTCTATATGTCTGTCTTTATGCTAGTACCATATTGTTTTGATTATGGCAGCTTTATAATATATTTTGAAATCAGAAAGTGTGATGGCTCTAGTTTTGGTCTTTCTCAAGATTGATTTGGCTACCATGGCTTTTCATTCCATATAAGTGTAGAATTCTTTTGTCCTATTTTTGTAAAAAATGCCAGTGGGATTTTGATAGGGATTGCACTGAATCTGTAGCTTGCTTTGGACAGCATGAACATTTTAACAATATTAAGTCTTCCAATACATGAATATGAGATGTCTTTCCATTTGTGTCTCCTTTCATTTCTTTCATCAATGTTTTGTAGTTTCAGTATACAAGTCTTTCACCTCCTTGGTTAAATTTTTTTTTTTAATTTATTGCGGTGACAATTGTTAGTAAAATTACATAGTTAAATTTATTAACAAACATTTTATTCTTTTTGGTGCTATTGTAAATGTGATTTTTTCCCCTTAATTTCCTTTTCAGATTGCTTTTTGTTAGTGTATATAAACACAACTGAACTTTTGTATATTGATTTTGTATCCTGCAACTTTACTAAATTAGTTTATTAATTATAATAGTTTTCTTGTGGAGTCTTTAAGGTTTTCTATATAGTAAGATTAAGATGTCATCTTCAAACAGGGATAATTTTACTTCTTCCTTTCTAATTTGGATGGCTTTTCTTTTTCTTGCCTAATTGCTCTGGTGAGGACTTCCAGTAGTATGTTGAATAGAAAAGTGTTCAAGAGTGGACATCCTTGCCTTTATCCTGATCTTAGAGGAAAAGCTTTGAGTTTTTTGCCATTGAGTATGTTAGTTATGGGCTTTTCATTTTTGGCCTTTATTTCAATGACTACTTCTTGATTTTATCTGTGTTACTCCAGAGAGAAAAAAAATCAGACTATTTCAGTCTGTGATTCATTCGAAAAGTGTGGTTCCTGGACCAGCAGCATCAGCATGTGCACCAGAACTTGTTAGAAATGTAAATCTTCCAGGCCCACCCCAGACTTACTGGATCTGAAACTTTGGGAGTGGAGCCAGAAATCTGTGGTCTGACAAGCCATCTGGGTGATTCTAATACATGCTAGGAGGAAGTCTGGCTAACACCATTTCCCATAGTGTATTCTTCAGAAAAGTATTCTGTGGCATATGAACAAGTATTATGCTACATAGGGCTTCCTTATTTGAATAAGTTTAGGAAATTCTGGGCTGGAAAAGTTAAGTAGAGTCCATGGACCATGCCCCGTCACAGAGGTCCCCTACAGGTCATTTCTCCTGATCTGTCACTATATGCAGACACATGCTTATTCCCCAAAATAGTACTTCCCATGTTCTTTTTTTCCAAGAGCCTAGTTTCTCACCTCTCTCAGCCATTCAGAGAGAGAGAGAGAGAGAGAGAGAGAGAGAGAGAGAGAGAATCTCCTTCCCTCAGTCTAAAACCCACCTTTCTTGATGGAAAACAAAGGCCTACAACCTAGATTGCTTTATCCAGCAAGGCTATCATTTAAAGTTGATGGAGAGATAAAGAGCTTTCCAGAAAAAAATAAGCTAAAGGAATTTATCACCACCAAGCCAGCATTGCAAGAAATACTAAAAGGACTTCTGTAAATAGAAGAAAGATCAAAACAACCTAACTACAAATTTAAAAATGGCAATATCTATGTACCTATCAATAATCACTTTAAATGTAAATGGATTAAATGCTCCAATCAAGAGACATAGGGTGGCTGACTGGATAAGACAGCAAGACCCTTGTATATGCTGTATACAAGAGACTCACCTCAGAACAAAAGACACACACAGGCTGAAAGTGAAGGGTTGGAGTAACATATTTCATGCAAATGGAAACGAGAAAAAAGCTGGAGTTGCAATACTTATATCTGACAAAATAGACTTTAAAATGAAGAACATACTAAAAGATAACGATGGGCACTATATAATAATAAAGGGATCGATCCGACAAGAGGACATAACCCTAGTAAACATCTATGCACCCAACATAGGAGCACCTAAATATATAAAACAGGTACTGACTGACATAAAGGCAGAGATCAACAGTAACACTATTATAGTCGGGGACTTCAACACACCTCTGACCACAAGGGACAGGTCTTCCAGACAGAAAATCAATATGGAAACAACAGCCTTAAATGATACATTGGACCACTTGGATTTAATCGATATTTTCAGAACATTTCACCCCAATGCTGCAAAATACACCTTTTTCTCAAGCGCACATGGAACATTTTCCAAGATAGATCATATGTTAGGCCACAAAACAAGTCTTGATAAATTTAAGAAAATTGAAATCATACCAATTGTCTTCTCTGATCACAATGCTATGAAATTAGAAATGAACTACAGGAAAAAAACTGGAAGACACATCAATTCATGGAGGCTGAATAACTTATTACTAAATAATGAATGGGTCAAACAGGAGATCAAGGAAGAAATCAAAAGATATCTCGAGATAAACGAAAATGAAAACACGACGACCCAAAATCTATGGGATGCCGCGAAAGCAGTCCTAAGAGGGAAATTCATAGCTTTGCAGGCCTACCTAAAGAAACAAGAAACATCACTAATCAACAGTTTATCTTCACATTTAAGGGATTTGGAAAAAGAACAGCAAAATAAGCCCAAAGGGAACACAAGGAAGGAGATAATAAAGATCAGAGCAGAAATAAATGAAATAGAAACCAGAAAAACAATACAAAAGATCAATGAATCCAAGAGTTGGTTCTTAGAGAAGATAAACAAAATCGACAAACCTTTAGCCAGACTCATTAAAAAAAAGAGAGAGAGGACCCAAATTAATAAAATCAGAAATGAAAGAGGAGAAGTGACAACGGACACTGCAGAAATACAAAGAGTTTTAAGAAGTTACTATGAGCAACTATATGCCAACAAATTTGACAATTTGGAAGAAATGGACAATTTTCTAGAGGCGTACAACCTTCCAAGGCTAACTCAAGAAGAAACAGAAAACCTGAATAGACTGATTACCACCACGGAAATTGAATCAGTAATCAACAGTCTCCCAACAAACAAAAGCCCTGGACCAGATGGCTTTACAAGTGAATTTTACAAAGCGTTCAAAAAAGAATTATCACCAATTCTCCTCAAGCTCTTCCAAAAAATCCAGAAGGAGGGAAGACTCCCAAACACTTTTTACGAAGCCACTATCACCCTGATCCCAAAATCAGACAAAGACACCACAAAAAAAGAAAACTACAGGCCAATATCTTTAATGAACATAGATGCAAAAATCCTCAACAAAATATTAGCGAACAGAATTCAGCAATACATTAAAAAGATCATTCACCATGACCAAGTGGGATTCATCCCTGGTATGCAGGGGTGGTTCAACATCCACAAATCTATTAATGTGATACACCACATTAACAAAATGAAAAATAAAAATCACATGATCATATCAATAGATGCAGAAAAAGCATTTGATAAAATCCAACAGCCATTTATGATAAAAACCCTTAAGAAAGTGGGAATAGAGGGATCTTATCTCAACATAATAAAGGCCATATATGACAAACCCACAGCTAACATCATACTCAATGGGGAAAAGCTAAAACCATTCCCCCTAAGATCAGGAACAAGGCAAGGTTGCCCGCTATCTCCGCTTCTATTCAACATAGTCCTGGAAGTTCTTGCCACAGCAATCAGACAAGAAAAAGAAATAAAAGGCATCCAGATTGGTAAGGAGGAAGTAAAGTTATCATTGTATGCAGACGATGTGATACTATATAGAGAGAACCCTAAAGACTCCACCAAGAAGCTATTAGAGCTGATAGATGAATTTAGTAAAGTAGCAGGATACAAAATTAATATTCAGAAATCAGTTGCATTTGTATATACCAATAATAAAACATCAGAAGGAGAAATTAAAAAAACAATCCCATTTACAATCGCTCCAAAGACTATAAAATACCTGGGAATAAATTTAACCAAAGAAGTAAAAGATCTATACTCAGAAAATTATAAGACACTGAAGAAAGGAATGAAGGAAGATATAAATAGATGGAAACACATATCATGTTCATGGATAGGAAGAATTAATATAGTTAAAATGTCCATACTGCCTAAGGCAATATACATATTCAATGCAATTCCTATCAAACTGCCAACGTCGTTTTTCACAGAAATAGAACATATAATCCTAAAATTTATATGGGACCATAAAAGACCCCGAATAGCAAAGGCAATCTTGAGAAATAAGAACAAAGTGGGAGGTATAACAATACCTGACTTCAAATTATACTACAAGGCTACAGTAATCAAAACAGCATGGTACTGGCATAAAAACAGACACATAGATCAATGGAACAGAATAGAGAGTCCAGAAATAAATCCACGCCTATATGGCCATTTAATCTACGACAATGGAAGCAAGAATGTATGATGGAGTAATGACAGTCTATTCAATAAATGGTGCTGGGAAACCTGGACAGACACATGCAAAAAAATGAAGTTGGACCACCTCCTTACACCATATACAAAAATAAATTCAAAATGGCTTAAAGACTTAAATGTAAGATCTGAAACCATAAAATACCTAGAAGAAAATATAGGAAGAAACTTCTCAGACATTACCCGGAGTAAGATTTTTACTGATATATACCCTCGCTCGAGGGAACTAAGAGAAAAAATAAACATGTGGGATTATATCAAACTAAAAAGTTTTTTCACAGCAAAGGAAACCATCAATAAAACAAGAAGGGATCCTACTGAATGGGAAAAGATATTTGCCAATGATATATCTGATAAGGGATTAATATCACAAATCTATGGAAAACTCACTCAACTCAACTCCAAAAAAACAAACGATCCAATTAAAAAATGGGCAGAGGACTTGAAGAGACATTTTTCTAAAAAGGACATACAGATGGCAAACAGACATATGAAGAAATGCTCAACCTCACTAACCATCAGAGAAATGCAAATAAAAACCACAATGATATACCACCTCACCCCAGTCAAAATGGCTATCATCAATAAATCAACAAACAACAAGTGCTGGCGCGGATGTGGAGAAAAGGGAACGCTTGTGCACTGTTGGTGGGATTGCAGATTGGTGCAGCCGCTATGGAAAACAGTATGGAGGTATCTCAAAAATCTGAAAATGGAACTACCTTATGATCCAGTAATTCCACTCCTAGGTATCTATCCGGAGAAATCCAAAACTTCAATTCAAAAATCTTTATGCACTCCTATGTTTATTGCAGCACTATACACAATAGCTAAGACATGGAAACAACCAAAATGCCCATCGGTAGATGACTGGATTAAGAAACTGTGGTACATTTATACAATGGAGTATTATGCAGCCATAAAGAAGAAAGAAATCTTACCATTTGCAACAACATGGATGGATCTAGAGAACATTATGTTAAGTGAAATAAGTCAGACAGAGAAAGATAAGTACCATATGATCTCACTTATTTGCGGATTCTAAAGAAAAGAATAAGTGAATGAACTAATCAGAAACAGTTTGGGAGACAATGAGGAAAAACTGAGGGTTGCTAGATGGGCGGGAGGGGTGGGGGGGTGGGGGGGAGGGTGAGGGGACTGGAGGGCAATCGGTGACCATAGGATGGCCACGGGCTTGAAAATTAATCTGGGGAACGTAATTTGGTGGTTACCAGAAGGTAAAGGGGTTGGGGGGTGGGGGATGAGGGTGAGGGGGATCAAATGTATGGTGATGGAAGGGGAGCTGACTCTGGGTGGTGAACACACAGTGTGATTTATGGATGATGTGATACAGAATTGCACACCTGAAATCTATGTAATTTTACTAACAATTGTCACCCCAATAAATTAAAAATAAATTAAAAAAAATAAATAAAATAAAATAAAACCCACCTTTCTTTTTTCCATCCTAGTATGAATGACAGGTGGGAAACTCAGTGTAGTCTGATGCTCCATCCCGTCTATTGCAATGCAATCACACAATTAATGGCAACGTATCAATCAAAGTTTAGGTTATTCAGTCCTAAATAACTACCCTTTTGGGACACATTCAGTGCAGCTCAAATATATATCTAGAAAAAAGACATTTTTCTTCAAGGACACAGTCTTACTAAAACATGTCCAATTCCCATTTCTAAACTGAGTGAAACATCTCAGTCTAAAGCATCAATATTTGTATTATTTCAGTGGTTTGGGGATTTCCCAAAATTAATGTGGAGTTATTTGCTTTACATTTATCTGCAATGCAAAACCTAACAAGGGCTTGTCCACAGAATAGATTCCAATTTACATTTTAACATGCAGAAATTAGTTATGGACCCCCAAATAGCAGTTTTTCAGTTTCAGCAACTTAAAATTCAGACTCTACCTCTAGCAACAGAAAGACAAACAAGGATATTTAAGCTACCTGAAGTTTCTTTCTGTTGCTAGAGGTAGAGTCTGAATTTTAAGGGGCTACTCAATAAGACTTAAATGAGAGAGTCCAAGTTACTTTTTCACTTATGAAAAAAAATTAATGTGTTCCAATGCTTTTTAAATTTTAGTTTGTTTCACTGTTGGTTTAATATTGTGCCAAAGGGCAGGAGGGCAGTGTGCAAAAAAAGGGAGATTCCATCCCCTAAGGAATCCAATATTGCACTTCTTTCTGCCTTTGGTTGGGTCAGGATAAATCCCCACACAATGAACTACAAACGTCTAAGGGCCATATGTGGAAGAAGCCTTCCAAAGCCCAACCCCTAAAGAAAACTGATAAAATCTGGTTGAGATAGAACTTAGAGATTAACTCAAGCATGACTTCAGATTTAAAACCTCTTAAAGGAAATCACCAAATTATGCCAAGCTGCTTGTGCCCAGATGCCATAATGAGAACAATTCAATTGTGAAGGAGAAAGGGCATTAATTTAAGGTTTGTTGGCATGGCAAACAATAGATGACGTCTCATCCATTTATATCCTATAATAAGTGCGTGTCATCCCAGCCTTTCCTCTAGCTCCTCTGACTCAAATTCACACATTGTTCAAAACTTATTAAAATGCATTGAATGAGAGCACAGCAGACAACAAAAATAGAGGCAGTTTTTGACGCCAAGCCAAATAATTTTGGCTTTTCTCCCCAATGTGCGTGTAAACAAACTGTCAGACACCCATATATGCGAATAGAGAATTATTCATAAAGGGGGATGATGACTGAGATTCTCAGAACAGTTACAATAACAGCAGGGAATCAATTTACTGACACGTTGTCTGTGGAGGGCTGTTCCTTCACTTAGCATCATGTCACAGTAGCAGATATTTCATTTCACATTGTCCACCACTAAACAAAAAACTCTTGTGTAAATTGCAGTAATGAAAACCCAGTTCTTTCTAAGCAAATGTATTAAGCCTTTCTCATGTGCTGCTTCTTTCTCCATGAAAAAAGGAGAGAAAGTTGTAGAATAATTGTCCTGAAAGTTTGGGGGTCAGATCTTAGAGAATGATCATTGATAAAGCAGTTACATCTATTAAATAAGGGGTGTGGAGCACCAAAAACTCAAAGGGGAGTTAGAAGAACCCGAATCTAGGGAGATGACAGCAGTTAAAGCATAATTGGTCCTTCCGGGAGAAAGCTGCCCCTCCAGCCCTCGTCCTGAAGCCAGACAATTCAGCTCCTCCCTGTGTGTCCCTGGTGCCTTTCTAGCTGCTGCCCCAGTGCTGGAGCTCAGAGTGAGTGAGTCCATCAGTCAGCAAGTCCGTGTGTGGACCTTTTAAGAGGAACGAACACCTGGGAATGCAGCCACCCTTCACTCACCCAGTCACAATCTCCACTGGTTTTCACAGCCAGAAATTATGGACTTCTCTCCCCGGCACTGGAACCCTGGGCTGTGGAGCCTGGTGTGGGGCTGGGACCCTTTGCTCCTCCAGGGAGGACTTCTGCAGCTGAGATTTCCCTCCTGAATTTTAACTGCAACAGGTCCTGCAGAGTGCATGGCATTTTGCTCTGGAGGAGACTGCTCAGCCAGACTCAGAAAGGTCTTAAACTACAAAACTCATCCACAAGAAGAAGGCAGCAAGTGTGCTATGTGAGCAAGTAACACCATCCTGCCATAAAGGAAAAAGGGACAAGGGAGCTGAGGGTTCAAAGCCAAGGGAACAGAAGACCAAGAGGGCACAACATACAAAGAGGGCTCCAAGCCATCCTTCAAACTCACCAGGGATTTTGGGTACAGTGCTTCTGAAGGCCATGGTGATGCCAGATACCCTAGATGTGAATCCCATGCAGAGAATGCCACGGCGCTTTGCACACCTCCATTGACCACTGGACTAAATCCTCTTGTCCAGGGTTCCTTGCACACACAGTGTGTACTTCTTGCACTGCTGCCACCTGCAGTTTGCTTGCAGCCTCTGGCCAATCTCCCCCACCATGTGATCGGGCTCCCTGAACCTCAGCTTTGCCCAGTTCAGCATTTAAAATGCAGGGATCCCAGCTTGACCTCCCCAGAGTCTGGTTGTAGCCCTGCCTTGATGTCCAAAACCTAAAGGGGCTTTACTTGATTGCATTTGCAGTGCCTCTTTTTGGATGGGGCAGCAGAGCTTTCTTAAAAAGTTCAAGCACCTCCTAGCCACCCTCCTGCTGGCCCTGGCTGATTTCCTCTGGGTTATCACTGCTGCTGATGGTGCTGTGGCTGGAGGGAGAGTCCCCAGGGCAACACAGGGGGTCTGGGCTAAGGATAGTGGTGCTGGACCCGGTCTGTGTTCGGGAGTGGCGGTCCTGGAGTCTGGGCTGGGCCTGGAAGTGGTGGGGCTGGACTCTGGGATGGTTGAAGGCCTGGCAGACTCTTGGTCCATGGGCTGCCCTGACTCATGGTCCATGGGCTGCTGCTCTGCCTGTTGGAAACAAGAGCACACTGGCTGAACCTCCTGGGCTGGGGAGGGACTATAGCTCTGGAGGTTAGGAGGATGGAAGGGCTTTACCTGGATGGTGTGACACTGGACTTTATTTTTTTGTGTGTTTAAGATGTGGTATGTGGCCACGACATTATTGTATGTTTTGTTTGACAACATGTCCTTCATGTCTTCCCAATGAAAACAGAGATTCAGCATCTCCTGTGTCACCCAGAGGTCTATGACAACATAAGGCTTGAGTTCCTCCTCTTGGCCCACGGTTAGCCAAGGATCTGGCATGATGTCTTTTAGATTTTCTCTCGTCTGGAGGTTGAGGATTAGTAGTTTTTTTTAGGAAGTTTTCTACTTCAAAGGATAAATAGAATGGCATGACCTACTCCCCGCTGAGCACCTTCTGCTTCAGCTCTCTCCAGTTCATTCCCTTGAAAGGGACAGTGTTTGTGACCATCTTGTACAGCAGCACTCCTAGCTCCATATGTCCATAGAAGGACCATCATATTTTTGGCCCAGGAAGAGTTCTGGGGCTGTATACACGGGGTTGCCACAAAACGTGCTCAACTGATGACCATTGAACGATGTGCGAAGTCCAAGATCTGCAAGTTTAGCGTTCATCTGAGTGCCCAACAGCACGTTGTGCAGGTTCAGGTCCCCGTGAGCAATGCCCTTCTGGTGGCAGTACTGCACTGCTGATACCAGCTGCCGGAAGACGCCGCGGGCCTTATCCTCTGACATGCGGCTGTGGTCATAAAGGTAGTCCAGCATGTCCCCTCCAGGCACAAGCTCCATAACTAGGAAGAGTGAGTCCATTGTGTTGATCACGTGGAATAGTTGGATGATGTTAGGCTGGTGTAAGACTGCCATGCCGTGGACTTCTCACAGGAGAGGTCTGTGAAGTCTGTAAGCGACCCGTTGATCTATGATTTTGACAGCCACCTCTGTCCCCGTCAAAATGTGCTGGCCCAACACCACCTTGGCAAAGCTGCCCTTGCCAGTGGTTTCCAGGAGTTTGTAATGGCCACTGTGGGGCTCCTGGTCAACAGAGATGTCTGTGAAGTCATGAGACATGGTGACCTGCTAACTACACTCACTGACAACACTAACTATGCTCACCAACTGTGCTAACAAACAATAACTATGCTAACTACGTGGACTAAATATGCTAACTGTATCAACAATATTACTAACTGTGCTAATAAACAATAATAGCTGACTACGCTGACTAAATATACTAACAATATTACCAACTATGCTAATAAACAGTAACTACGCTAACTACACTGACTAAATACACCAACTGTACTAACAATACTAACTAAAAATACTAAAAAATTTAAATAAAAAAATGAGAAAAAATAATGAAAAAGAAAAATAATAAGAAAACAAAATATTGAGAAAATTAAAATAAAAGAATGAGGAAAAAAAGAACAAAAGAAAAATGAGAAAAGAAAGTAAAGAAAAATAAGAAAAAGAAAAATAATAAAAAAGAAAAACATGAGACAAAGAAAATAAGAGTGAAGGGAAAAAATAAAATGGAATAAAACAGGAGAAAACAAGCTAAGAGGTCCAAGTCCAACAGGGCACCACAAATCACCTTCCTGGGTTATCAAGGACGAAAAGGTCAGCCCAGCCAAGGCCTTATATGGCAGTTTTTGGTAATTCTATCACATTGGTGCTTTATGGGTTCAGAGCCAGAAACTGATCAAATATGGCTAAGGAAAAACTACAGTGCTTTTCTCACTTTTTGGTTTCAAGACCTCTTTACTCTAAAAAAATGGGGGGACCCCAAAGAGCTTTTTGTTTATGTGGGATATTAAAGACTGATATTTACTTTATTAGAATTTAAAGTCTGTAGGATGTTTCAAAAAAAAAAAAAAGAAAAAAAGACGTGTATTAGAGTATTTTTCCAGTGGTGAATAGTGTTGCATTTTGAAAAGCCCCTAAGATGTGATATGTTGCCACTCCCTTAGCCAAGAAATGGTGCAACCCTTTGAGAAACACTACTGGGGTGTATAATAAAGTAACTTTTTATGTAAAATGTTCAGTTAAAAGGTAACTACAAGAAATTATTCTTTAAAACCACTTTGTGCTTATTAATACCCTAGGTTAGTTGAGTTGTTTCCTCAGAAGATACTTTCAGGTGTGTATTCATTTTGGCTATCTTAAGCTTTTTTTTTTTAATAAATGGAACCAAGTTAAAGTGAAAGAAAAAACATCATTGGATTTTAAATGTGCTAAATAAATATATGTTAAAGATTTTGTTTTGATTGGACGAAGGGTTATAGATACTAATTAATCCTTGAAACAAATCAGAAAATCAAAGTTTCAGTTGTAGCAGAGACTGCCACATGCCCCCCTAAATAGCCGCCCCCATTTTCTGTGGTAATAGGATTTGTGGCTGGGTACATGGCCTCCCAGTTTGTCTACATATCCCAGGCTCCCTTATCAGCCAGCTGTGACCTCTGACTAACTTCTGATAAAAGGGATATGTGCATCTTTCAGGCTGTGTCCCTAGAGAGAAGAGGCGTGCCCTCCAGTTCCCCTTCCCCCTCTCCTGGACTGAGGTGTGGATGAGGTTGTAGGTACAGGTAAAGGCAACACCTTAGTGACAAGAACCAATAAGGGAATCCTGGGTCCTGAGACTGTGGTGTTGGTAAAGCAGCTGCTGACTGATCATACATAATCAGCAAAATAAACTGTTTTGTAAAAATAATATTATTTAGATTACCTGTTAGAAGTTGAATTGTATATTCTATTAATGCAAAGTATATTGGTTAAAAAAACCCCAAAAAACGATGTAGAACTTCTAATCCTCTACAATAAGGGTTGGCAAATTATGGCCACAGGCCAAATCTAGCCTGCTGCTTGTTTTTATAAACAAAGTTTAATTGAAACACAGCCATGGTCATTCATTTATGCATTGTCTCTGGCTGCTTGTGCCCTGTAACATCAGAACTGAAGAGTTGTGACAGAGAATGTATGGCCTGCAGAGTCCAAAATGTTACTATCTGTCCCATAACAGAAAAAGTAAGTGTCCTTACTGTAGAGGGAAAGAAAAAGAAAACCTGGTCATCCAGTATAAGTCAGCAACGAGGGAGAAACAACAGCAAATGGGAAATCATGAAAAAGAGAATTTAAAATAAAAAGCCAGGAATATGACTAAATATATTGGTGGTTAAAATAAATGTGAGTAGGCTAAAGTCCTCCCCTAAATGTGTTAACATTTGTCAGGTAAGATGCGTCAAGCCTGGAGTTGTTAGGAAATTTGGGGCATTTAGACAAAGAATAAGAGAATTTCAGAGGAGCAACAATAGAAGGGATTTCGTATGCGTAGAATTTTACCAGGAAAGGAAGAACTTTAATTTCAAAAAAGTCTGTGTGCAAAATTTCCAGTATATCTGTTAGTAAGCTGAGTAAGAGACTCAGTTATCATTTCAGCTGAAAAGGAAGAGACTGAGAGACAGGCAGTCTCGTTTCTTCAGTGATCCACAGAAACCTTGGCGAAGTATTCTCAGGGTAGGAGGCGGGAGGGGGGCTATCGGGGAGGTAGAAGTGATATATGAGTAAAAGTCAGTTCTACCAAAAACACATGCCAAGTTCAATTCAATGGGCCAAGTGCTTGGAAATCACCTGATCAGTGTATATTGTCTACCCTACCATTCCCTTAGATTTTAATAAAAAATTGTACGCTTAAGTATCTTGTGGAGCTCTTACTACTGGAGAAATACAAAGGAGCCATGATTCCAGTGATGGGTTAAGGAGAAACTCTCATCCTCTGGGGTTAGGCAAGGAGGAAATAGTGAAAAAGCCATTAGTCTTGAAGCTTTTCTGGGCTCATTCTGTTTTTGTGCTGTCTGCAGGAGCATGCTAGCATTCTTGTCACTCACTCTAGTCTTGGTCGTGGCTTCTATCAGGGGTACCTGACTGTGCTTCCTTCTAATGCCAGCACCTGGTATGATGTCATCTCCCCAGCCTGAATCACTTGAACCAGAAAAGATTACACAAACTCCCTAATTATTTTCAGAGCCAAATAAGAGGATGCTGACATGAGATGAGCAGCTGCTGGGGCAGGTACAGTGAAGGGGATGAAGATGCAGAGATGATGATATCTTGACTCCCCTCTCATTTCTCCTTAGAACTACCAGTCTCAAAATTGTGCTAGAGTAACACTCTTTAAATCCAGCGTCAGGGTGAATTTTTACCGGATATCATACTTTGAAGAACCGGTCTTATTATCAGTTTATTCAATAAATATGTCCTAAGTGTCACCTGTCAGGTAGTGTTATGTAACGAGGTTGCCAAGATAGATAAAATGTGTCCCCTGACATTGATAATTTACATCTAATAGAGATACAAAAATTCAGGAATAAAACTCCCTCCATTCTCCTCCCACAACTTTTCCCTTAGTGTTCACATATAGACAAATATGCATGACAATGTGCCAACTGTTGGTCACGTAATTTAGTTCTACAGTTATTACAATACATGGGTTGGAGTAGACCCTAAAAACCTGGGTTGGAGTAGGTCCATTTCTGCTGCTAGAATCAGCTGTCTTTGAATGCAAGGGGACAGAAAATAAGTCTCATACTGTTATAAGCTAAATCTGTTTTGCCGATATTTTAGCACTACCAAAACGTACGGGTAAAGGGAAACTTTAGTCTGGGTTAAAAAAATCAGTTCTGTGTCCCTTAAAGTCAGTAATGCGTGAGTAATATACTAGTGAAAAATTACAACATTGCAGTATGGGAGTGACTCGAGCTCACTTGTTAAATGTTTTAGAGAGTTTTAGTTTGTTTCTGGATTACTAATGATTTCCTGACACACACACAAACACACACACACACACACACACACACACACACACACACACAAACAACAAACAAAAAAAAATCCCCCAAAAACTCTACTTTCAAACGTCCAGTAAAAGGAAGGAAGGTTACTCAAGAAGCTTTGAGACCAATTTTCCTGTCTTAGAGGTGCAATTTTGAGATAAGTCTTCATTGACCACTTTCAGAGTCATATTTACTCACTTTCAGGGCCTCCATATTAGTGGTCTTAGGAGAAATGCCTTTTTTACCAGGGGTCAGATCAAGTCTTTCTAGAAGTTAGCAGAAGGTAAAATATGAATTTGATTGTAAAACGTCATTCCTCCCAGAACCACGTGGAAGCAAATGACTTAACACAAAGCAGTAGTTATCATGATTGATAATTTGGCATGACACGATCTTGGAGGAGATTATTTTGGACTAGCTGTCTTTTAGTGTCCCCCAAATCCCACTCTCAGGGTGCTGCTTTTACAGGCCCACCCTTAGGCTTGGCCCTGGGAAACTCTGCTTGTTTTGAATGTGTCAGGAAGGGAGAATTGGCTGAACTCTCCTAGGAGCTGGGAGAGTTGGCTTAAAACAGCTATTCAAGATGAATGTGAAAGGCATGTCGATTTATAATCTAGTCTAGCCTGGAAGGTTATGCAGGGAGATCCTATGAGGGGAGGAGCTGGAAGAGAAACTCATCAACAAACTCCTCTGATATAAATATTCAAACCTAGTTTTCATTGGTCTAAATGCTATTTCTGTGTCTCAAATCAGGTCCTTCAGGGGAAAAAAAAATCAGGGCAGCTAGGGCATGCCTGTGAATATCTGGGATGTTATAATGGTTCTAGTTCTAAGTAAAGGTTCTGTTTCTTTTATTCACCACCCCCAACCTAATTCCTGGCTAGCTCCCACTTAACTTAGAAGAGAACCTTCATTTAAAAAGCACCTTCGCTGTGGATCTCCTTTATATGATGTAAAGTGGCCTCTTTTTGAATTTAATTCTGCACAGCTGGACAAGCAAGGGGGGCGGTACAGGTTGCCACAGAAACTGCTGTTAGTGCTGGGATGCTTTATACTTTGCTCCTAAAAATAAGATGTAAAATGTACCCAGGGTGTGATTAGCGCAGCACAGAAGGGAATTTCTAAAAGGAGAGCCAAGCGGCTGCCCCCACAGGAACGGGGGTGTCTTCGTAGCTGGAGGACAGGACAGAAATCTGGGAGCAGCTGCTCAGCACGGTTTTTCCCTGAAAAGGTGCAGGGAAAGTGGCTTTTGAAAACGGAAACAGTCTCCCATCAAGCATAATTCATATAAATTTCAATGTTGGGATGTCCTGAGATTACCCAGGAAGGAAACAGAACTATTCTCCCCAACCTACAAAAAAGCCCTGGACACTTGGCCACGCGACAGGATTAGAACACTATAGTCCAGTGTCCTGCCCAGTACAGGATGCTGTCACACACCGCCCTTGGCAGGTGGTCCCCCAGTCGACATACTGTTATAGTTTACCTTTCTGTAACTTCCACTCACTTGCTTTTGTTTACCTTCTGGAGCAGCCAAGAAAAGTCAATTGCCACATTTTTTTTTTTTTTTTTTGGCTTACTATGGTAATTCTTCACTTACTATCAAAACGAAGCTATTAGCCCAGTGTCTGCGCACAGCTCAGGGAGGCTGACCAAACTGACCAATCAGTTTCATAGATCTCTGGTTTCACTGCAAAATGAAATGCCATTAAAACTGTTCACTTGTGGTTACAGACAGAAAATCTGTATGTGTTTCCACATCTGCTACTGTCAGGCACTGTGCTAGGTGTATTTACCTTATCTCATTTCATCCATTTACACGAGTCAAGGACCTTTATCATCCCCATTTTATAAAGGAAATTCCGTTCAGTCTGAATGGGAGCGTCCTCTGGACGTGTGCAGAGTCCAGGGGCAAGGGCATAGAGTTCTGCGTCAGAGGAGTGGAGCTGGAACACCAGTTACGCCACTTGCTAAATTTATGACCTTGGATAAGTTACGTAACCTCTTTAAACTTACGGTTTCTCATCTCTGAAAACTGAGATGATAAAATGTTAGTAGAAGTAAAGACAATTATATGCTTAAAATGTCAAACGTATAGTGGGTGCTCAATAAACCCTAGTTCTCCTTCCCTTCCCTTGCAATCCTAGAAGTCCCCACTATTATAGAGCAGAGCTGTCAATCAAAAGTCAGCTTAGATCCATATGCAATTAAGCCTGGAGAAGCTACCTGTAAAGGTTTTAAAAGTCAGTCTGAGCAAATGAACCATTAAATGACTAAATCCTTTGCAAGCATAATATAGTGAAATGATATGATCTGTTAACATAAAAGAACTAACCTCCTCCAAGGAGATGATATGGAGATCTCACTATTAAAATGGAAGGAAAAAGTAAGTATGTAGTACATACCATTGAAGCAAAGGTTGAAATAGTCTTGCTGTGTTAGGTCTGACATTCCCTATTGTGACTGCTACTTCTCGTCCTTCTATCTTCCCAGGAGGCACTGTACCTCGCCTGTTCTTTATACCCCTGGAGGGACAACCAGCCAGTCCTGGGCTCAAAGCCCCTGGGGCCTTTTGCCCTCACTTTCTTCCTACTTGCACGGACCTCACAGACAGCCTTTTCAGTGAGACTTAGACCCTTTCTTCATGATTCCCTCCCTGGGCCCCAGCTCTAGACAAGGCCCCCACTTCCTATTCCCGGTAGCTCATTTCAGTAAGAGGATAAGGGAAGACTGGGATAGACAGGGAGGGCTCCTCCTGAGCTTCAGGGGAACCTAATAAATCTAAATTCTCGGGGATGATAATATTGATTAAGGTGTCACTATTTTTATACAAGTGTGAAACGTTTAAATAACAAAGACACTTGTATTTTGAAACTCACGTGTAGTTCTGTGGTAGACACCCCAGGGTTTTAAATCCTGATTTGGACACTTTGAGTGCAGACATGGATCACTAGCTTAATCTATCTGGGCCTTGACCAACACAGACATTGAATTCTCTTACAACAACACAATGATGCTGGATGGGTCGTTCTGCTCCGCAGAACCAACCATCAGCCCAGGCCAGCAGGATCGCTCTGCCACCTCAACATGAAGCCTCACCATCACCATTCATCACCTGTGAGCACTATTTTCAAACACCTGTGAGGAAAGGGAAGAAAGCGTACATAAGCCCAGGATAAGATTATCTGCTTTTAACCAATAAAGCCAGGGTTGCACACGTTGCTTCTGCCCTCATTCCACTGATTAGCACTTAGTCACACAGATGCATCAAGTTAATTCTAAGGAAGGTTGAAAATAAAATCTTCAGTTGATAAGCAATGTGCCCAGAAAGGAGAGAATGGATGTGAGGAGAAAATCAGGACTCTCCACCACAAAACCCTGTAAGATAGTCATAGTATTAGCTCCATTTTACAGATTAAAAAAAAAAACCCAGGAGGCACAGAGATGTTAAGTAACTTGTCCAAAGAAACAAAGTTAACAATGGTGGGGCCAGCATTTGAACCCCGGACAGGATGGTTCCAAATGGTTTGCTCCTACCTACAACACTGTTCTGCCCTCTCAGAATCTAACTGTGTATTGTGATCATTTACTTTTTTCTCTCCACTGTGCTATATAAGCTCCTTGAGGATAAAATCTCATTCATTTTTAAATTTCCTACATTGCAGCATTGCATATAAAGAGTGTGTCAGTTAGTTCTTAGTTTGCAAGTGACAGAATTGCAAACTCTAGCTAGTTTAAGCAGAAAAGAAATATAGCAAATAATTTTGGTTGAACAGACTCTTCCCCAGGACCAGAGAATCCGCTTTGAAGGTTATGAAGCCCCAAGCAACATGCAGATCCTACAGCAGGATGATCCTGTGGAGTCACCAGATGGAGGCGATACCATAGCTCCCTGCTGCCCCTGGAAACAAATGATAATTTATAGCCAAGCCTTGGCCCCCGCTGCCTCTGGAAGGCCATGTTTCTGCAGTCACTTCCTCCAGAATGAATTTGTGTAGTGCTAGCGTAGGTGTCACCGTTTCTGAACTGCAGTGTTTCATAAGTATGTCTGGTAGTGTGGCCGCTATACATGCTGGTGCCTAGTTGCATGGGAGGTGAGGAGGTTTCTGGCTACTGTCATGGGAAGGGCAGGACTCAACAGACGGAGAATTTCCCAATACTCTAGGGGTAGGGGTAGGGTGGCCAAAATTATATTAACCGTCTACCTCATGGGGGCTTGAATAAAGTGTCTTTTTCCTCCTAATTTTCCTAAATCCTTTTGTGCCTGAGGAGTGCTGGAAATACTTCCTGAAACTACTTAAGAAGAAATTTTTAGAGTTCAGAGAAACCCTAGAACTTTCCAATTCTAGAGTTTTTAGGCATTGATTTAGTAGGACAAAGTAACCTAGCCCATTTAGGTTCCATAAGAAGTAATTAGCAACTTAAATGATGCCTGAGTCTTAAAATGGACTTCAGTCTCTTCCATGTCTGCCTTACCTCACTTAAAAAAGAAAAGTAGTTATGTTTTCCTTCTTGTTTTATCTTCGAAAACTAGTGATAGCTATCTACTGAAAGCACTTTTCTTATTGATATTTTACTAATTCACAAATTCATCTAAAAAAGAAAATGTAAGTGAAAGAATATTGAATTAGCATAATATATAAAAATTCTTTGAAAATATTAAGTGATAGAAATAGCAATTATTGTTATATATTATTATAGTAAAATGAGATTTATTAATCAAACGCATCCTAATAATCTATTATATTGATCAGAAATTTAAAGATACAGCCAACTTCTAGAAATTTGACTGCCTTAGTTTGGGTTCCCCAGTAGCAGACAATGTCTCAAGTGCAGGTAGTTAGTTGATTGATGTGGGAGGTAAAGAGGACCAAAAAGAGAGTGAAGAAATGAGACAAAGGAGGGAAGGCAGCCAATCAAGGGTGTATTAGCAAGCTAGCTTTCAATGTGGGGGGCTGAGCTTAATCCCACGGGAGGAACTGGGGAGCCAGTTTAGATCTCACTCACATCTCAGAGTTATCCCACCTAAAGAGTGAGGGAGTGCATGGGGGCTCCTCTCAGGGAGTGTTCATTTTCCCGCCTGCTGACCATCACAAAGCCACGGTAGTAAAATTTCATCTTGCTGGTACTGGCAGCAAGAGTTCTTGTGCTCAAGAAATGGAGGTGCTGGCAGAAAAAACTATGCTAGAGTAACCTGGTGAGGGTGAGGTCTGTGGGCAGGACACGGAGAGTGTCTGCTACCGTGATTTTGTAACTGATCCAAACCTCTTAGAAACTCGACTTACATAAGATGTTGACCTAGTAGAGTTAATCTCTTTATGTGCTAGGAGAAATATGTGGGTCAGATGTTTTCTAAAGTTTCTGTGATATTCTTCAGGTTCCTTGCTTAAACTCTGCGGCCAGAGGTATGCTTGCTTGTTGTTACTATTACAATA
The DNA here is from genome assembly GCF_004115265.2 of Rhinolophus ferrumequinum. Taxonomy (NCBI): domain Eukaryota; kingdom Metazoa; phylum Chordata; class Mammalia; order Chiroptera; family Rhinolophidae; genus Rhinolophus; species Rhinolophus ferrumequinum. The sequence continues at coordinate 41,222,834 of NC_046289.1, read as the reverse complement.
TAAATGGAATGTTTAATGCTTCTTCTAAGTAGAAACACTCAAGTTCTAGGGTATTATTTGTGGCACGTGGTATCAAAATATCTGATTTCTTGGTAGGATCTTTTGGGATGTTATTATGACTCTATTCCAGTATATTTTATTGCAGTAATTTTCTTAAGTCACAAATAAGAAAAGGTGTTTGTTATATTAGAGAAGGTCATTTTGGAGAAAGTGGATATAGGGAAATATTACAGAAGCATTTTTCTTAAGAAATCACTCTGGGCCTATGGTTTGACTACAGTGTTTCCCTGAAAATAAGACCGGGTCTTATATTAAGATTTGCTCCAAAAGACGCATTAGGGCTTATGTTCAGGGGATGTCATCCTGAAAAATCATGCTAGGGCTTATTTTCTGGTTAGGTCTTATTTTCGGGGAAACACAGTATGAAGCACAGACGTAAATGTTTGTCCGGTTACTGCTTTTTTGGGGGCCAGGGACATCAAGTTTACAAGATTGTTCATCTGATAAGTATCTGATCTTGATTTTTGAGATGGGCGATATCTGAAGCTGGAGATGGAATGGCCACGTGTTTCTCTTCTGATGGGCTTTGGCTCCGTTCTGCCTCTGCTAAGCGGGTGAAAATGGCTATGTCCTTTCCTATGTGGCTCCACCTTCCTTCTCCTGTTAGTTTCTTTCTCTCCTCTTCTGTCCTCTACCTTTCTTGTTCTCTTTTCCCTTCCTTTATTTCCTATCCTCTGTCTTCTTTGTTCTTCCTTCTTTATCTCCCTCTATTTCTCCTAGGGATGGGATACTCTCCTAGTCTTTTCCTTCCACCTTTACTGGATGTTATTTACATATTAACATATTTACAGATGTTATTAAACATCTGGAATGGAAAACTCCCACCTTAGTGCCAGTTGTTTTTATCAGGGTTACATTCTCTTTCTTGGTAAAGTGGTTGGGATTGTTCCGTAGCCTTAGAAAAACAAGTAGTGAGAACTTTTTTAGCTTCTCTTTTCTTATCTAGGGTTGCCACATCTTAGATAAAAAAATATAGCACACATGGTTAAATTTCAGTTTCAGATAAACAGTAAATAATTATTAGTAAAAGTATGTCCCATGTAATATCTGGGACACACTTGTGCTAAAGGTATTTGTTGCTTATCTGAAATTCAATTTAACTGGACAACCTGTATTTTAAGACTCTAGTCTTAACCCACTTCAAAATCTGCTCTTGCTTTACTATGTGGTTGGCCTACTAGCAATAACTGCAGTTCAATTTCCATTTCTAGCTCTTAAAGCGAAGGAGATACCAGGATAATCTCATTATTTATGGTGAAAAGCAAGAATTACTTCATTTGAGAAAGTTTTCCCTTCACTTTTGAAACTGAAGTATTTCTAGGGTTATGTGAAATAATAAAATGAAGAGTGTAATTATTATGGTGTCAAGTTGTGGAATGGAAATTAAAAAGCGATTACTAAAGGCAATTCTCATCCATCATATATGGCCTTTGTGATTACCTTGTGTGTGATCCGTAACCTGAATATTTCAATATATACTCAAGGACTTCTGTATAGTGTCAATAAAGAGAATTTAATATGTCTCAGATACTGGCATACAACAATTATAATTTTATATTTTTCCATTTTTATCTTTGCATCTTTATCACTTATTGTGCTTAATTTTAGAAATTTAATAGTTGATGGTATTGAAATTCTGAAATTCTGCCCTGCCAATCATCCTTTCTTCTTGCCCTGTCCTCTTCATGGGTGATTCTAGGGAGAGCTATACATTAAAGAAAAAAATAACAAATAAAAAACAAGGTAATACTATCTCATTATCTGGGCCAATGCCTCTATTGTCGAGCTGTGGTAAAGATGGTTTGGACCCTGTGGTTCAGACTAGGACTGCGTGAGGTCTCTACCTCCCTCTGAGTGGTGTCGAAGTCTGAATAGGGTGAGGCAAATATCCATGCAGGAGGGCAGGCTGGAATGAGGTATTAGAGCATTAGCAGAATGAGGAGGACATCTATTTCGAAGGAGAACTGAGGTCAGGTATTGGAGCCCAAGTGGGGTGAGGAGGGTGTCCATAAAGGGCAGGGGTCAACAATGGCAATATGAAATAGGTTATGTACAGGGAAATTATAAATTTCTTATAAGTAAATTTATTAAGGATAATGGGAACCAGGTTTCTCACGGTTGGAGAAAGGAGTTACAAACATGGAAAGGGAAAAACTAGAATGAATGCCAGGATGTTGGACTGGAAATGGAAACACTGGTGTAACTCATGGGTGTGAGTGTATGGGTGTGTGTGTGTGTGTGTGTGTGTGTGTGTGTGTACCTTTGCTCAGCTCACTGAGAGGATATGGGACTAAAAATGTTCTGTGGAAGAGGCATGTGAATGGACTTACTATAGTGGCAACAGTGTGAGATCTTCATAACGTACATGAGTGCCCACCAGGGAGCATCCACGAAGCACTAAATAATCAAATAGATAGGATGACTTGGCCAGTAGATGTTAGCCAGCCTCATTATTGCCCACCCCAGTGCTTACCTTATGGGCTTAAGAACAGAGTAGCCATAGAAGCAGAGATGGAGACCATGTATGGCCCAACAGAAGATCAAACCATTCCTGTTGCTGAATGTCTCACCTCCCAGGAACAGAAACCCAAACTGACTCCCTAATATGGTACCATTCCTTGAGCAGACACACAGGCTCACTGATGGCAGGGTGATTCCTGCCTTCTACCCTGGGAACGTCAATGATTCATATTGATCAAGACATAATGAAGAGATCCAAGATGGTAGAGTAAACGCTGTTCCTACTTCCTTCTACGAGCAAATTAAAATTACAACAAAATTATGTAACAGTCAACCTGGAGAACTATCTGAAGTCTGGCTGAACAGAAGTTTTATAACTAAGGAAGCCATAAAGAAGCCATGTCGAGACTGGTAGGAGGGGCAGAGACGCGAAACTGGCTAACCGCAAACCTCCGTGTGGCGGTTGAGAACCGGGAGGATATCTTGGCTGTAGAAGTTCACCCCAGAGGAGTGAGGGTCCCCAACCCCACATTAGCCTCCCCAGCCCAGAGCACTGGTGCCAGGAAAAGGAGCCCCCAGGATATCTGGCTGTGAAAAACAGTGGGGATTCTGACCATCTGGGTGGGTTGGAAGGTGGCGGAAAACCCAGACATCCTCTTAAAGGGCTCAAGCACAGACTCTCTCCCAGGCATTCACCTTGGGCTCCAGCAGAGGGACAGTAACTCAGCGGGTGTCCGAGACTTACGGAGAGCAGACTGAGTTGTGTTGCTTCAGGTTGAGGGCTGGAGAACAGTCTCCATTTCCCTATGAGGAGGTCCTCCTCCCGTGAGCTGGCAGATAGGTGCCATCTTTCCCATGTTGAGCCTGCCCCCCACACTTTTCAGCCAAACCTGATCTGATTGGTCTGGTGAGCTCCGCAGCTAAGCCCTGATGACTCATTGGACCCCCACCCCACCCAATTCCCCCAATGCCGGAGGCACTTTCTCCAAGAGTAGTCAGCCCTGCCCGCATTGCACTCTTTCTTGGAAAACTATCAGAGTCTGACAGACCCCAGGTGGGCAGCGACTGGCCTCAGTGTGCTCTGAGACTTTTACTGAGTAGCTTCAGGCTCAGCACTGGCACCAAACCAGAATTTACATTAACCTGGTGACCACAATTCTTGCATTCTAGTCACTCCCTGAGACCCTGCCTCATCCAACTAGTATATCGTACGAGGCTTTATCAGTGGCTGAACCTTAAAGGGAGCTGGCAGGTGGCAGCAGGCCTCTAACATTCCTTGTAATACTGGTTTGGTGGTGATGAAATCCTCTAGCATTTTCTTGTCTGGGAAGCTCTTTATCTGTCCTTCTATTCTAAATGATAGCTTTGCTGGGTAGAATAATCTTGGCTGTAGGTCCTTGCTTTTCATTACATTGAATATTTTGTGCCAATCCCTTCTGACCTGCAAAGTTTCTATTGAGAAATCAGTGGACAATTTTATAAGAGCTCCCTTATAAGTTACTACTTGCCTTTCTCTTGGTGCTTTTAGAATTCTCTCTTTGTCTTTATTCTTTGGCATTTTAAGTATAATGTGTCTTGGTGGGGCCTGTTTGGATTCATCTTGTTTGGGACTCTCTGTGCTTCCTGGACTTGTGTGTCTATTTTCTTCACCGGGTTAGGAAAGGTTTCAGTCATTATTTCTTCAAATAGGTTCTCAACAAGGCGATAACTGATGTTCATTGCCATCCTCCTTTAACACCTGTTCTTGATGTTCCACATCCTTGGCTACGACTTCCACTAGTCTCAGTGGCTTGTTTGCTGGGGTGACCTGGACCCACATCACTGAAGGGTCTGGGATCCACCTTCCTATACCTTATGCTGCAATGAAGTTCATTGTACTTCTTAATCCCTTCACCTTTTTCACTTATTGCCAATCCCCCTCCCTTCTGGCAACCATCAATATGTTCTCTGTATCTATGAGTTTGTTTCTGTTTTGTTTATTTTGTCTTTAAATTCCACATATAAGCAAAATCACATTGCATGTCTTTCTCTGTCTGACATACTCCATTCAGCACAACACCCCCCAGGTCCATCCATGCCGCAACAGATGACAAGAACCCATTCCCTTCCCTGGCTGAGCAATATTTCATTGTATACATGTACCATCTCCTCTTTATCCATTCATCCATCGACAGACACCCAGGCTGTCACATAATTCCATTTGGGTTTGCCTTTCCTACCCACAGCGCCTAGTGTTAGCATTGCTATCCAAAGACTCACCAGATTGTCTGATATCCTGACGTAGGATTCTGAAAAACACCACCCTCGATGAAGTGAACCTTTTATGGCAAAGAAGGTGTGGCAAAGGATACATGAAAATGAGGTCCACTGGTCCTATAACATACTTCATCATACAAAAGCTGCCTGCTGGAACAGAGCTATGGAAAAGACTTTTGAAGGCACAGCTGCCACACCAGGTTGGAGGTAGATACGCTGTGAGGAGGGGGTGCTACCTTTCAAGATGTAAACCAAAAGCCATTTTATGGTACTGTGTTCCAATCAGATGGATCACGTGGGTGGGGAACCAAGGGATGGAAGGCACAGCACAGCTCTCCATTATTACTAAGGATGTATCTGGGGACTTTGTGCTTCCCATTCTTACAACTTTTGACCCTGTGGTTCTACAAGTTCCTTGTTCACATAAGGGGGGGTGGTGTTTCCAACAGGGGGTACATCAGGACACCCATTAAACTTATTGCTATGGCTGCCGTCTGGTCACGTAAGGCTCCTTGTGTCAGCAGATTGGCAGGCACACAAAGGAGTCCCCACACTGTCAGACATAGTTGGTGCTATCATTATGAGGAGGTAAGCCCGATACAAAAAGGGGGTGGGAGGAACATATTTGGCAGTCAGGTAATCTATTGAGGTAACCTTGTGATTCTCCCATACCCAATTTAACTCTAAATGGGCAAGCACAGCAACCACAGACTGACAAGGTATAGGAAAGGGGAGCCCAGATCCTTCGGTGATGTGGGTCCAGGTCACCCCAGCCAGGAAGCCACTGAGACTAGTGGAAATAATAGCCAAGGATGTGGAACATCAAGAACAGGTATTAAAGGAGGATGGCAATGAACGTCAGTTATAACCTTAGGACCAACTGCCACAGCAGAAATCTACTGTATTCCTCTAACCTTCTTCTTGTAAGCTTCCCCAGAAATTGTGACCAACTATAATCTTGGACTAACTGTATCTAGATGGAGTAAATTTGAGAAGTCGGTGGATCTGAGCAATGGACAGTAGATGCTGTTGGTTCTCCACCCAGACAACCTATAGCAGACCTGTGCACATATCTTCCACTTTCATCAAGTCCAATGGCGAGGATGCTTGGGAGGTTATATACACCCCTCCTGGGGACACACAATGATAGTCTGTTACAGGCAGGACAACTCTGCATCGTGGTTTTTTACTCCACAGCACCTCCCGCCTCTACACACACACACGTATATACACACACCCCAATGTGTCAGGCCAAGGCTAGATGACCTGAGACCACATCCTTGCTCAGATCCTTGCTCTTCCCTATCCTGCCTCCCCCATCTTTACAGAACTTTTTCCTGAGGAGCACTTTCTCAATAAAACATATGCCTCAAATCCCTATTATAGGCTCTGCTTCTAGAAACCTAACCTGAGACTGTGCCAGTTCTAATTCTAGGAGGCAGAAACAATTTTTAAGTTGACATAGACCAACTGGAAGACTAATTCAACCATGGGTGGATTTCAGAACGGAAAAGAATCCCATATTTAGGGGAAATTTAAAAAACTCTCCAAATATAAATTTAAGATACAGAAGTACTGGTTAAGCCTAAACACTGGAGAAAAAAGAACTGGGAACGGTACAGTTTATCTCAAAAGCCAAATATTAACTAGCAATGACAGTGCTATTGTTTAAAATATTAAAACCAGAGATATACTGAAGAAATTTAATGTCTGAACAGCCATGAATAAGTTTTCCATTATTTTCTGAATTGGTCAGACTCTTAATAAAGTAGTTTATTGTATTTGATAACAGAGTGTGGAGAAACTCCAGCCCATGTAAGGTACAGCACCAAAACTGATTAAAGTGCAAAAAGTAGTGAACTTGTGAGGCTTGTCTTGGGCAGCTGCAAGATAAGTAGATTTCCACCTCCCACCCGTCAAATCTTAAATGTTTAATAGAGGCCCTAACTGGGGTCAGTCATATACACAGGAGGCTCTAACTGGTTTCAGGGATGTACCCAGTCCAGATAGTCTCAACACCACATTTCTTTCTCAAGGCTGTATCCTTGGAGCAGCTTCTGGGAGCAGAAGGCACACAAGCACACCTTCCAAAACACAGGGGCGGGGCTGAGGAGCCTCCAATTGCCCAGGTCCAAAATGATGGTCACGTCTTTTTGATGATCTTCCCCAACAGTACGTACAGAAATTGAGAGTAAGACCTTAGATGTTTTCATAGCCATTTAATTTTGCTGGTGACATTCAGTATCATTTTCTAGTAATTCATTTTAATTCTATTTTACAAAACTATTGGTCTTTGACAGTGAGGAAATTTTAAAAAAGAAGCCTTCACCACAGATACTTTCAGAAACATTAGTTTATAAGCCTCCTGCTGAATTATAGGATTTACTCTAAAGTGTCTTGATTAAAAAAGATGGTGAAACGAAATCTATGAATCTAAAAATATATCAAATGGCTGGGCTTGAGGAAAGAATGAACTAGACGTCACCAAAGTTATTATACGTACCAGAACATAGCGTGTTATGTTAGGACGATTTTAAACATGAGATTGTATCCTGTAACAAACGTAATATGGTTCTCCAGTGTAAAGCTTATTAGTATTGAGAAGATCAAGATGTGAATATTCAGACGTCTGGTTTCATTATTTACTTACCTGAAGGCAAGATATTAGAACCACACAATTCCTTGGGAACAGTACTCCCTTTGAATTCTTTCATAAAGTAGACTCTGGGTAATTGGAAGGACTCCAGAAATAAAATTAGTAAGTAATATATAGATGACTATATGTAGAAAAGAGTAGGAGGAACTCAGTGTTCAATCCCAGAGCAGTGATATCTGGGATGACTAAGGGAATATATAATGGGAGACATTTCCGACAGAAATAATTAGGACGAATGCAAGCGTCAATCTCTTAGTGAGCGATTTCTTTTCACCCCAATTGAAGTTCTGATTCTCCCTTGGTTCTTCTGTCATTTGAAATCTTAAAACAGTTTGGCATTTCCTTTTCAAAAATGCCACCAGTTGTAGCAACTTAGCTCCACAATGTTAACTCCATATTAGAACACAGAGTAAAAAGAAGGAATATTTATATCACAGGGGATTTAAGATCTGTGACTTTAATAATTTCTACTATCGATATTATTAATTATTATAGATAATTATTAGTTGTCTTCACTTCATTATTCATCCATTCATTTCATACTTTATGGTGTATTAGAAAATAATCCTTTGGCAAATGAATGACTGCAAAGCATCTGGAGCCCACAAAGCATCTGAAGATATGGGCAAATGAATAGAAAATAGATTGGAATAAATTTAAATCTGAGGACTTAATCCCCCCTTTTCCTATGGGAAAAGGGGGATTTTTTTTTTCCTTTTTGAATCTATTACGTTTAGAAAACAGTCTGAGAAATCCATAGTTCCTTCCATTCGTTTTAGCAATTAGTTGGCGTAAAAAAATGTAGGTACATCCGGGTCTAAATGCTTTATGCTTCGAATGTCTCTCATGAACACAGGCATGTTTTACTGGCTTTTTGAAAAAGAGAGATCAGAGATATTTCTTACATAATCATAGGCACTGTAGAAACCATTTTTGATCTGATTACTCATTATCCAATGTTCTGCCTGTTGTCAAATTGCTACAATGTCATGAAAGTGTCATATTTTTAATAAGTTATTTTATTTTTTAAAAAAGACCTTGCTATCTCATGACCTTGTTCAAAAATCCAGTTCCACTATATAATTAACCTTGCCTTCGTGAAAATTTTTTGTATGTCTAGCTTGAATTTTTCTAGTACTCATTGAATCCTTGTTTCTATAGCTCTTTCAAGAATCACTTTAGTAAAATATGGCTGTAGGACAATGTATGGGACCCACACTCACAACTAGTTGAAAGTTTTCTGACTGAACTTGAAACTTGCTGGACTTTTCTTACCTATCCACATACCACATGTAATGACGAGTGGGGAAAAAAAAAGGGAAGGGACATGCTAGAGTGGGACCAATTGATTTATTTAGCAATATCTAATCAATTTATTTAGCAATATGCAATAGCAAAAGACAAAGGCAATTAATGGAATGTGCTAATACCAGAAAGTAAAGGCGGTTAAGACTGAACTATATACATTGCTAACAATGTTATGTCAGAGGAGTATACATACATACATGTTTAAGAGATCCCAACATATGTTTACTATTGATCAAAAATCACTTGGCTAAACACACAAATAACATTAATAAGGAGTATCTTGCCAGTCTGCAGCTGAGAAAGCTCAGGTGTTTCCTGATGTTACAAGCTGAAAGCTGCATACAAGTTTTCCAAATGCTAACAAGTTCCCCAGAATCCTGGGGCTGTTGTAATTGCTGTTGTTGCTGGAAGTTAGGGAGTCTCCTGATGCTGCAAGCTGCAAGCTGCATATAAGTTTTCAAGATGCTAACAAGTTCTCAAGAATGTTGCTGCTGTTGCCGTTGCTGTTGCTGGAAGTTAGGGCATCTCCTGATGTTACAAGCTGCAAGCTGCATACAAGTTTCAAAAATGCTAACAAGTTCTCAAGAAGGCTAACGGTGGGGAATTCACCAGGTTTGTGGCTGGAAGTCAGGGCATCGCCTGGTGTTGTGAGATGCATGTTGCTGGAAGTTTCCCAAATGTCAGAATGATGAAAAGTCACCAATGACAAAAGACGTAATTTTTTTTAACTGCCAACTGAGGTCTGTCACATATTTTTTCAAATGTACCTTAGAGCCAAGCTCCTTGTTCCTGCTTCCCCCTCAGGGAATGGCCGATTCCTGGAGGGTCTGGCAGTTAGTCTGATAAGAATATTGCTTATCCAGCTGAAGGGCCAGTCATTCGGACAAACACCTGCTGTTCTCGCGTGGGACCATCGTCCCAAAACCTTCCAAATCCTGGCAACATGCCTGTCACGTCATTCTGATATAACTTAGTTACTTCTCTACCACCTCATCTGCTGATGTGGGCAAAACAGACAGAATGCAACATCCTCCTGTATCTCTCCTGCTGGGAACGAGATGAGGGAGAAATTTTCTTAACCCTAAGCTAACCAATACCTCAGGTGCAGTCTCTCACGTGAGGGAACCCCACATGCAGTCTCTCATGTGGGGAAACAAAAAAACTAAAACTAATAGACAAAAGCTCACATCAGCCAATGAAGGCAAATTTTCCTCAACATTTTACCTATACCACAGGAGACAAAGCAGGACTCTCCTGATGGAAGCAAAACAGAAAGAGACAGAAAGAAATAAAGATGTTGGAGGTGGCTGTGTCTCCTGAGAGTTTACTCCCCATGGAATGCTTTAAGTCTCCAAGGTTTCCTATCCCTAATCCAGCACTCCAGTGGCTAACAATTTCTGACTGTTTTTCATGTATTATTTCCAGAGGGAACATTGCTCTTAACAATACCACGCTATGTCAGAAGAAAGACCCAGTAAAAAATGGTAGGTGGGTGAATGTAGACCTTACCAGCTCACACGTTGGTGAAGTGAAGTGTGGGTGAGATTAGTAGAGCTTTTCAAAACTGAATTTCAAATGGCTGATAGATCTCTATAGATTCTTGTCAACACGTCTGCAGTGGAGGTATTATTTTCATTGATAACTTATGAAATTTTAAGAAAAGGTTTTTCAAAGTATGCAGCATAATCTACTGAACATAAAATACAGGATCCTTTCTTCCCATAAAGCATGTTACAGCTCTTGCATGTATATAACTTTAATAAAGTATCCTAATGTGATGGCATTAAATGGCACAATAAACTGTTATAAAAAATTTCCTTCTCCACACAAAGACATTGAATTCTAAGGTATACCAATACTGTGACAACTCCCTCTATCCCAACTGCTGCTCCCTGAAGGGCTAGACCAGTTGTGTCTTGAAGCTCAGACTGAGGAGACTGGGGCCCACAAAGCATCTGAAGAGATGGGCACAGTATCATTCTCAACTTGCTAGACCCCAGGGGTCTGATCCCAGCTCCTGTGCCCTTTGCTAGAGGGAGATGGAAAGCCCCAGACTATGACTTGAGTTTTGAGATGGAACTTGCAATAAATGTTCACAAACCAACAATAATACCAATGATGCTTCTGGTTTCTAGGACTGTTAGTACACTGTTACAATTCACCTGTGTAATTCCTATGAGAACTGGAGAGATCTGACAAGGGGGAAATACCAAAAACTGTGCTCTATTTTCATGACTTCCTTTATGGAGAAGAGATTTACCACTTTTACTGAGGATTACCAAGAGCTGTCAATGTAGTACAGATTCAGCTGTGCTTGAGCTCAGTTTATATTTCCCAGTTTACGTCCCATGTCTAAACGCTATTTTCCCTTTGGAAAGGAAAATTATAATCCAATTATAAAATTTCCCCAGTAGTTGTAAAGTGTTTCCTTCCATTTCTGTCCACTGCATTTATTTCAAGACAGACAGTGCTACTAATAATTTGCCAGCCTGTCTGAAAGATGGAAGTGTAGCAGACAGATCACTCAGATAATACGTAACATACTCAAAAAAACTATACAATGGCTGCAAATGGTTATACACTTACTCCCCTCAAACATACGAACAAGAACTTCTGTGAGACAGAAATGTCATTCAAAGAAGTCAAGACAATGTAATGAATGCACTTTGAATATGTACTACATTCATGAAACAGAATATTGAACCCTGGTAATACTACAAAATTCTGGGTTAGGATGCAAGTCTCTTACTAAAGAGATAATCTGATCTTTGGCAGATGTACTTTTGGGTAGAATACTGTTTGATTGCATTATATTTTGTAGAGGAGGATATTTTACATTTTGAAAGACTGATGTCATCGGATCTTCATGGTATAAAAGAAAAAGTAACAGGTTTTATAGTTTTCCTCAGTCATAAATGAATAGAGAGCTTATTACTTATATTCCCAAATATGATAAGAATAGGATACTTTAAATCTCATATTAGGCCATACCATACAGAACAAACAAGTTACAGATATATCTTTTCAAATTTTAGCTTCTTTTTTTAAATTAAAAGTTTATTGGGGTGACAGTTGTTAGTAAAGTTACATAAATTTCAGGTATACAATTCTGTATCACATCATCTATAAATCCCATTGTGTGTTCACCACCCAGAGTCAGTTCTCCTTCCATCACCATATATTTGATCCCCCTTTACCCTCATCTACCACCCCCCACCCCCCTACCCTCTGGTGACCACTAAACTATTGTCTGTGTCTGTGAATTTTAGCTTCATACCACACTGGGCATCATTTCCCACAACTATGGTGTTAACATATTTCACGTGATGTATTTATCAGTGACACTTTGATGTGTCAGGCAGCCAGCTGTACCCAGCAGGTCCCCATAGCCTAGCAGATGGCCCATCATTCAAACACATCGTAACACCTGTTCTTCAGGGGACTCCTAACCCAGGCCTTCTCCCTAAACTCAAAGACATTTTTTTCAGCTATGTGCGGAAGTCATTCTTTTATCTTTTGTTACACAAAAAGTTCACATTTCAGACTCTATTGGGGGTTGGGGAGACAGAGATAGAAGGGACTGTTTATGGGCCCCCAGTAATGAGAGAGTGGCCTGTAAACAGATGAAACCACGGGGCAGGTCTGCCACAGCTGCCCTCTGCTCACTGTACCATCTGCTTCGCAGCTGGGACAATACTAGCGGCTGTGTTAGACAATTCACTTACCCCTGCAGAGGGCCATCTTTAACCTAAAAAGCAACCCAATTGCCCCAGTGGTGGATTAATGCCAAGCCATGGCCTATTTAAAATGATTTGGGCAACAAAATCTTGAGATATTTAAATGACTTAAAAAAATTTTAAGAGATTTTTTCATTAAAAGTCATATCTTAGAATTTCATTGTTTATATATAGTTATTTGAAGATACAGATTTACATATTTAGATAAGTTAGCCCCAGTGGCATAAAACAGAGGCAGTTACAGGTCCTGAACTAACCATTTTGATCATGAAGAGCATTTAGGAAGATCACTGGGGTTTGTGGCAAAAGTCATGCATAAAAATCCCTTGGGGCGGCCCGGTGGCTCAGGCGGTTAGAGTTCCGTGCTCCTAACTCCGAAGGCTGCCAGTTCAATTCCCACATGGGCCAGTGGGCTCTCAACCACAAGGTTGCCAGTTCGATTCCTCGAGTCCCACAAGGGATGGTGGGCTCCGCCCCCTGCAATTAAGATTGAACAGGGCACCTTGAGCTGAGCTGCCACTGAGCTCCCAGATGGCTCAGTGGGTTGGAGCGCATCCTCTTGACCACAAGGTTGCCGGTTCGACTCCCACAAGGGATGGTGGGCTGCGCCCCTGCAACTAACAACTGGCAAATGGACCTGGAGCTGAGCTGCGCCCTCCACAACTAAGACTGAAAGGACAACAACTTGAAGCTGAATGGCACCCTCCACAACTAGGACTGAAAGAACAACTTGACTTGGAAAAAAAAAAAAGTACTGGAAGTACACACTGTTCCCCAATAAAGTCCTGTTCCCCTTCCCCAATAAAATCTTAAAAAAAAAGAAATCCCTTGGATAGTTCTAAATTTCAGAATCTATAAATGATTCTGTTTACTAAAAGTAACTTTAGGTAGCTATGCCATAGCAAATCAATATTTTTATATGCTCAACTTCAATTCAAAATTCAAGTGCTTCTGTTAGTTTGAATTAGGGCAAAATGGTAACCTATAATTTAAAATAGAATGCAGCCAAGACTCAAAGTTCTTCATTAAAAGGCAAATTAATGAAAACTGAATTAGGTCATGGGGCAGAGGGATTTCTAATTGTAAAATGAACCGAAGCAGGTCATTAAATTGACAAACAGGATGAATATCTGGTTCTCAAAACCAGAGCCAGGTTGATGACAATCATTGCATAGGAAATCTCTTGACTAGGCATTTCCATAAAATCAAGTCTGTAGAGCTTAGGAGAAAAGAAACAGGAACTAAAAGAATGATTTCCAAAGAAACAGAATGATTTCCAGTTATTTTCATATATCCCTATACCCACTGCTTCAGGTTTGGGGGTAGGGAAAGGGGAAAAGGGAAGAAGAAAAGAAGTAGAACTGAAGAAGAAAAGAAGAAAAGAATATAGACGCAAAAAATGAAATAAGCACAACTCAGAAATAATAACGGTTAACACATTTTGAGAACTTAGAGTGCCAACCATGCTATTCTGTTTTTATATACACACACATATATAAGATATTTACATTTTAATATGTAATACATATTCAATAACATATTTAACACATTTTTTAGGATGACAAATCCTAAAAACACTGTAGACATTTATGTACAGGCTACTGATAAATGTTTAATAGCCAGCTTTCAAAACAAACAAACAACAAACAAACAAACAAAGCTAGACTTGTAGTGATTGCCAATCTCCATGTGTAAATACTCCCCCTCCATGGCCAATTTCAAGCTGCCAATCCAATGTCACTGAACATGGGAGTTGGGCAGAAAATCACAGTAGCCCACCATTATATGCTATTTGCACCATACAGATACAACAGATACAAATAACCTCAAAAACACAGATAATAGTAAAATAAATAGTGAGTGATGAGTTTTGAGTATTTATTACCTTTGATCTAATATAGCTTATTAAATTATATAATTACATTTTTAATAGGGTCTGTGTTTAACAAGTTGCAAAATTGCTGAAAATTTAACAACTGGCTTTTACAGATACAAGCCTTCACATCATTGCTTATGAAATAAGTACTATTATTATCCCCATTTTACATTAAGAGGAAACTGAGGAAGAGAGAAGTTAAGTCATTTGTCTAAGTTTCCATAATTTGTGAATGGCTGAGCTGGGGTAACATACTCAGGCTCCAAAGCCTGTATGGTTCTCTGGAAGGGAAGCACAGACTGAAAACAGGCCCCAATGACCCCAAGTTCATCTCAATTTACATTCTAGTTACTAGTTACAGCAAAAACTATTTTGCAGATCGTTAGCGAGGAGAATAATTTTAGGGAGGGGTGGGTGATTCCCCAGCCTGGAAGGTTAGAAGGCTGGTTAGAGAGGGCCACCAAGGGCTGCTGCTTCTCCCCTCTGCACCCCAGCAGGAGGCTGCATCTCAGCTCAAGCTAATATGCAGAATCTGGTTGAATATTCTTTGGGAAGAATAGCAATGTGAACTTACTTTTCCTCTTACAGTAATGTAAGCATAAGATGTCATTTCTGGCTAAATGAATGAATTTATAGAATCAAAAAGGTCTTTTGGGCTAAATCCATATTTTCTCCAGAATCCTTACAGAGATTTCTGCGGGGGTTATAATTCAACATGAGAAAGGCCCAATACTTAGGGGGGAAAATGTTATCATTTTAGCAACGAGTGTTTTATGAGAGTTAACTAAATATTGCTGGTCAGAACCATTACTGACACAACTCACAACAGCAAATCACTTTGTCTTTAAGTGATTCTCATTTTATGTATATATTTTGAAATTATTATTATTATTCTAAAATTTAGAACAGAATAATATATATCCTATAAACATTAGAAAATTTAGACTAGAATATTAACATTAAGCTTGATATTACCTGTAATATTTTTCATTATAATTGCACTTTCTAATGATCTGTAACTAATAAAAAGCCATTTATACCATTCCTTTTTCACTATCATATTTTGTGATGAACTGATTAATAATTCTAGACTAACAAAATCAATATTTCAGTAAATTAATTTTATATTTATAACCTATGATCCTGGACTGCATATTTATGAAACTCAAGCAAGTAAAACAAAAACAAAACAAAAAACCCTATTTATTTTTCACAAAAATGTAGATCACTTCAAGAATTATTTAAAGTGAATAAATGTATTAAAACATTCATTGCTTAGAAGCTAATTTGTGAGGGTTATGAATTTATGAAGACTGTGCCTCCTGTGGTCTCCATGGCAACAAAAATAAAACAAGTTAATAGAAGAATTTCTCTTAATCTCTGTGAAAGGGGTTAAGGCCTTTTTATGATATTTTCAAATTTAAACTATCAAATCAAATTTACATTCAGTCGGCTTCAAAGATTCAAAAGGTGATCAATACACTTGAATGTAATGTTCAATAATCAAACAACCCAATTACCAAATTTAGTGCTAGGCTCAGGTGTCTTTATGGCATAAAGATAAAACCGATGTTTTAGCTATTTCAAACATCACCAAACTATTCGTCAATACATTTGCATAACGAACCTATACCCTCAGTTTTTCATTTTTCATTCTACTAATGAACATTGGCCACATGGCCAAGAGTTCTCTGGCTGCTAGTGGTGGAGGCCAGGTCACGCTAATGGCAATGGGAACAGACTGAGAGCTGGAAAGATGGTGGTAGAGCTCTCACTCTGGCATTTGGGCAGTGCTCTCCGCCGAATCAGGTAACTCTGAGGCCCTGCTTCGTCCACAGCATGTCCTTTTTCCCTCCTTCATGCCCAGCCACAGCTGGGTCGGCTCTAAAGCCTCCCAGAGCCATATAACACGTGAGACCTCTCAGGAACAGAATTCACTACAGTCTAAAGTTTCAAAACTTAGGCACGGTAGCAGTGCGGGGATGCAACATGAAAATCTTGTGGTCCCAAACTTAAATTGCTTCTGCATAAGGAGGACCTGAAAGAGTTGCTGAAAGTAGCTTGTGTCACAGGATTACCACTGTGGGCTAGGCAAGGGCTGCTACATGTTCAACAAAACCTTTTGCATTTAGCTGGTCACCCAGCTAAACATCATTTCGCAGCCTTCCTTGCACATGACTGAGTTATGGCCAATGGAACAAGGGAAGGACCATGTTGCCTATCATACAAACTTCCAGTGTGACCCGCCCTATCTCCTTCATCCCTATTTGCCAGCTGGATGCAGACGATCCAACAGAGAAGTCTGAGGTCCTAGCAGAGCTGATGGAAACAGCTTACCTGAATTACCACACTGAAGGCTATCCTCCAACCTAAATCATCCTCATTAGACTTTACATGAGAGGAAAAGATAAACTTTAATTGTGTTAAGCCATTGACCTTTTAAGATTTGATTGGCATAGCAGCTAGCTGTACTCTAGTACAATGGGGAAGGGGACGCAATTTTATACAACATGAAATTTTTTATCCTTAATGCCTTGGCCAATGCTGCCCCCTTTTTGTGAAAACTACACTACTATTTTTATTTTATTTTTTTAAAGATTTTATGGGGGAAGGGGAACAGAACTTTATTGGGGGAACAGTGTGTACTTCCAGGACTTTTTTCCATGTCAAGTTGTTGTCCTTTCAATCTTAGTTGTGGAGGGTGCCGTTCAGCTTCAAGTTGTTGTCCTTTCAGTCTTAGTTGTGGAGGGCGCAGCTCAGCTCCAGGTCCAGTTGCCGTTGCTAGTTGCAGGGGACACAGCCCACCATCCCTTGCGGGAGTCGAATCGGCAACCTTGTGGTTGAGAGGACACGCTCCAACCCACTGAGCCATCTGGGAGGCAGCTCAGCTCAAGGTGCCGTGTTCAATCTTAGTTGCAGGGGGCACAGCCCACCATCCCTTGCGGGACTCGAGGAATTGAACTGGCAACCTTGTGGTTGAGAACCCACTCACTGGCCCATATGGGAATCGAAACGGCAGCCTTCGGAGTTAGGAGCATGGAGCTCTAACCGCCTGAGCCACCGGGCTGGCCCCTACACTACTATGTTTAATGGAATGATGGCTCTTGATGTTTACTAGGTAACTAAAAAATAGCTATTTTTCTTAGGAAAACAAAAGGCATTGTAGACGTTCAGAGAAAGGAAGAAAGGTACAAATACATAAAATGTCTGACTTTTAGTGACCTTGTTGCATAATAATACATATACAAATCATGCAAAACATAAAAATGCAGGCAATAATCTCTTCCTAAACAATCAATGGATGGAAGAGATTATCCAACAGCCAAAGGAAATAAAGTAGGCTAAAATAATATTATACAGGATAATTACAATCTAAATACATAGTATTTTAAATTGTAAAATTAGAAGAGAGATCTCTATTGACATAAGAAGCCTCTCAAAATTGTTATAGGTAAATATAACTTCTTTAAAAAAAGAAAGAAGGAGCCAGTAAACCATTTATGAAAAATCAATCAATAAAGTGGTAGTAAATAGCCTTTAACAGCTAATCTCTAACATGCTTCTGTTTATTTAGCTTAAGGAAATAATATTAAAGTTACTTGTCAGTAAAATTTATAATCAATGTGATAGTAACTCTTTCTCCCAGATTCCTAAGAAATTAGATTCTTGAAAGTTTTATTTATTTTTGTTTCATTTTTAGAAAAGTTCTTAATTATATACATTCACATTTTATTGGCATATTTAAAATGTACAGCCATGCTAGACATTTAAGTCTGACTAATGTAAAATTTGAATATTTAAAAGGAAACTAAGAGTATTATTTTTGAATTTTTACTTTTTCTTTTATAATTTGAAGAACTTTATAATGAAAATTAAACATACTAAAATTTAGTTTAAATAATAATACAAATATATATCATATTTAACATCCAACAAACTACCAACTTCCAATGAACTACCAATGGCCATTCTGATCTGTTCACTTTTTTCCCTTCTCTATTTCAAAGAATGGTTTTAAAGGTTAAAAAAGCTGATGTTTTTGAAAGCACATTCTAAACTAGAGAGCATTATATGAATGTAGTGTAAGATATCATCATTCAATCTAGATTACTTGAGGATAAGGTCATTCATAGCTTAACAAGCAATGACATATGAGATTTAAGTTTCCTTCTTTCAGCCATCGATTCCACCTTCACATCCAGGAATATGAAGATTTGAGACACTTTCACTTATTTAAATAACATTTGTATAGGTATGGTATATCACCTTCACTCCCCACCCTTTTTTTTCCTCCAAAGAAGGAAAATAGAAAGGAAACAAGGATACAGCCACTAAGTAAAACTATCAATTAGAAGGAGGCCCAGCTTTACGAGATTTCCTATGAGTCACACAGTCCTATGAAATTTCTACATGATCACTACGCCATTTCAGATTTATAAAAGTCACATATTGCCACAAACCTTAACATTAACTAATATTATTGTCTCCGTAATCTCTCACTTTTCCCATTATATTTTTAAGGTAGTTATTAAGTGCTACTTAGGAAATAAAGAAAAATGCTTTTTTGCTGTAACTGATTTGTCTTCTGTCAGCTCAAGGCTTTAAAGTATATGGCGTAGTTTTCTGAAGACGAGTGCATTGCAAAAACCACTTTTGTAACTGGCAATTTGTACTTGTTAATCCCTTCACCTTTTCCACCCAGTCCCCCAACTTCCCTCCCATCTGGCAACCATCACTTTGTTCTCTGTATCTGAGTTTGTTTCTGTTTTGTTAGTTTGTTTTTTAGATTCTACATATAAGTGAAATCATGTGGTATTTGTCTTTCTCTGTCTGACTTATTTCACTTAGTGTAATACCTTCTAGGTCCATCTATGTTGTTGCAAGTGGTAAGATTTGACTAATTCAAAAAGATATTTGTATCCGCATGTTGACTGCAGCATTATTTACAATAGCCAAGATATGGAAGCCACCTAAGTGTCCATCGACAGACTGGATAAAGAAGATATGGTGCATATATACAATGGAATATTACTTGGCCACAGAAAATGACTGTCATTTGATTTCACTTTATTTTTTAATGTGTACAGTGATACCATTATAATATTGTTTTTGTCAATTACACTGTTTTGGGGATCTTAAAAATTTTTGACTAGAAAAAGTTCTATAAAACACTATGTGAAAAATTGGCTTTCATTAATAAATCGCCTTTCCTTGGCATACAGACAAAACGGAAAGGAGGTTTAAGGTTATGGATTAAATATGAATATTAGGAATTGGGTTCAAATGGTCACTAAATGGGAAAAGAGATAAGACGTTGGGCCTACACACATTTAAAGTCCTTAATAAACTCTTTCATAAAGTCTTTAAGGATTAAGCTCACAGATATTAGCACGACATCTAGAATATTGGAAAACATCTGAAGTCAATTCATGTCTAAAACTAATTATGTCATAGACTGGTTACTCTACCAAAAAATTTAAATATTCTCCCAGTTCTGAGAGTCTGTGGAATGAAATTGTTAATCCCTCAGGCTCTGAAATCAGACAGACCTGGTTTGAATCTGGCCTCTGTTACTTATCAACGTCTTAGGCACATTGTTTCTTCTCTTCAAAACTCAGCTTTTTCTTCTGCAAAAAGAAGATTAACAGTGTTTGCCTCCTTCCACTTCTGTGAGGATTAAATAGCACAATGTGTGGATACCACTTAGTCTAGTGTCTGGTACAGTGTTCATTCAATAAATGTGGTTTGGATGTTGTTACTCGATTGTAGCCAATAGGCCCAAATTGCTGACTGCAGGGCTATGGGATACTAGCGCAATATGTTACTATGAAGTCTATAGTGTGATGCTTTTGGTTTTCCAAAATCTGTTTCACACTGAATTTTGTTTTTTCTCATTGTAATCAAAAGAAGCGTCCTCTGCCACCTAGTGGCTCCTTATGACCAGTCAAGAAAAACATAAAAAGACACCCCCCAAAATAATAATAACCTAACATATTTATTTTAAACAAAAGGACCATGCTGTATAGAAAAAACTGCTTAAATTTAAAATATTCAAATATATTTTTCCATAATATTATACTGGTCAAATTGTATTTGAATATTTGTTAATAGCATCTCTGCAGAGTGACTAGGAGTCTTTATGGCTTTTAGGCCACAATTAAGTTCCTTGATTTCTTCATGGCAGAGGTGATCCACAAGGACTTTATCTGCTATGCTTTTAATATACAAATATCATAGATGCAGATTTTAAAAAAATGTGGAGAGCTCAGGGGCCTTCTGTTTCTGTTTTCTTAACCTGGGAGTAAGAACATGTTTATTTTATTATTATTCTTTGAGCTAAATATGTATGTTTTACATAAGAGTGAAAATTCCCTGAGCAAAAGAAGCAAGAAGGGTTATCTAGACAGAGGAGACATTGGATGCAAAGGCAGGGTATGTATAATAGCAGGTTCTAGAAGGTGCAAGTAATTCCAAGTTTGGGCTGTAAGGTTCTTGGTGAAGAGTGGGTAGAAAGGCAGGTGGGGCCAAATTCCCAAGGGTCTGGAATGTAATGTATCTGGACTTGAACATGTGGGACGTTAGGAACCATTATAGATCTTTACAATGGAAATTAGATGACAATAACAGAAAATATTGATAGGATAAACGCTACCATTGAATAATTACCTCCTATGTGCCAGACCCTTTTTGTTCCAATTACTATTATCCCAATCCTTACAATACCCTTGAAACTCCCCCACCCCCTCATTTTATCTATTGGAAAATTGAAGCTCATGGAAGTTAAGTAATTTACTTGAGGTCACACAGCCAGTAAGTGAGGGAGTCTGGGTTCCAAGATCTATCTCTAAAGCGTGAGTCCATTCCAATAAACTAGGCCTGATATGGTCGCGTTTGTTTTAGGACAATACCATGCTCTTATTTTGATTGACTTTGAAAATTAGGGAACATACTCTGGGGGTGGAGGTTGTCTTTTTAAAGGTTTTTGTCTACCACTGTGCACAGGAAGTGTTCAAATACTTACTGAGTAACTCAATGCGGTCTGGGTCTCTGACTCCAGAAAGGGTGGGTGGAAGGCATGAAACTGAAGCCTTCTTAGATGAAAATGCACTTTCATCCAGTTGCTCATAATTGCAGGAGGGGGCACTATTTGAACTATTTGAAGGTTTTTGGGGCTACCCTATATTAATACATTATGTGTATTGAGCACATGTCATGTATGTAACTCATGTCTCACAATAACCCAAGCCATAACTTGCCTAATGTCTCAGGTTATTAATTGGTAGAGGCAGGATTCAAGGCCAGGACATCCGACTTTAGGACCCCCTCTTAGGCACCTTTCTAGGTAGTTTGCACTGTGCTGGACTGCCTCTCAATGAAGACTTGTTCTACTCAGTATGATTTAGCAGGGTCGTCATCTCTCAGGATGATGTAGAGATATGGGCAGCCCGTGAGCAGCACGGAGGGAGGAGAGCCTTCCACTGCCTGCCTCTGTGCTCCAGGGCCTCCAGCAAGGGGTACGTGGGGCTCAGCCTGCATTCTGTGGGCAAAGCCATGTGCCCTGGCCATTGTCCCTAGCAAATCAGGTCCCCTGCAGGGCTTCCTCTGCCAAGAGGAAAGGCTGCCTTTTCCTCATTTATATAAAGACACCTTATAGGCAAGCAGCTGTGTGGGGATCTGACTTGCTAGGGACAGTGTGGGTAGAGAGAAGAGAAAGTGAGCATGTGGACAAAATGACTAACCACATAGAGGAGAACTCCAAAAGTTGGAGAGTCATAAATCATGATCCTCTGCTTCAGAGTTTGGCCTGGAGAGATCCAGGGCACCGCTCAACCACTAAAGACTCTTTTAAGAGTCAAGTATTAAATGAATTAAAACCAGTTTATAATACATGGTTTTCCCCGAGGACTGCATATTTAATAACTGTTGGTCAGACTGAAAGGAAAGATTGTATTAATACATACTCAACTTGTCTGAAAATAGAAATAATCATTGCTAGCACATAGGTAGAAATTAATGTAGAAGATTCTTTCAATAAACTTGTATTGAATTATAATAGCAAGAGTGAATTTTAAAAAACTGTAGCAAATCATGATTATTTATTAAGACCACCAATATTATTTAACTGTTGTAGATGTTCTGCATTGGTACATTCCTTGGACACTGAGCATTAGACATATACATCTGATAGATATTAAATGTTGAGAATAAGAAATATGTCAAATATGTAAACAGCTTGTGGTCATGATTTTGAAAAGAAGGGCAGAAATTCAATTAAAAGAATAATTGAATCACAGAAATAGTTGGGAACATGCAATTTGTCCAGAATTGTTTCTAGCTAAGGCAATGTTTTCAAGGGCGGGTGCCCACCTTACTCCATCCCTTGTCTTATCTATTGGACACCAGGTTCCTCACCTAACTACAATTTTCATTGGAGGCAGGCCCCATCCCAGAACCCATCTTTAAAGGATTCTTTCTCTAGACATTTTATGAATAAAACAAAATGACTAGTTGAAAATGACCAAACACTCACTATGCAATGAGAACTTCTTAAAGTTTATTAAAGTTTTAACACACAAACACACATGCACACGCACACATTCATGATCATTAATAAATCTCCTCATGTGTTGTTGGCATTTGATTTACATTATACTCTAAGGTGAGTGTGTTCTCATTCAGATGACAACTTTTCAGGAAGTATCACTCATTTGTCCTGAGGAAAGCCTACTTAGTTGGTAAGAAAAGACCAGTTATGAGGCAGAGCCATCTGAAAAACAAAACGTCACTTATAGGAAAAGAATCCTCCCCTTGCATTTCCTAATTTCATTACCTGTCAGTAATCCCAACACTACCTACACAACTAGAGCTTCACTTTTAAAAGCATTATTACTTACTCTCTATGTGACAAAAAAAATTGGAAAACTGTAGAATACCATATACGTACACGTGAGATATTAGGGTTGTCAGGAGATGATGGGAAGGGTGTTGATGATGATGAAGTTGAAGTAAGCTAACTTTTCCAATAGATAAAACGAACTCCTATGATGCTGTGGGCCAAGCAACGTGCTGAGTAATTTGCATTCATTATTTAATTTTTTTTAAATTAAAGTTTATTGGGGTGACAACTGTTAGTAAAGTTACATAGATTTCAGGTGTAAAATTCTGTATTACATCATCTATAAATCACATTGTGTGTTCATTATTTAATTTTTAAGCAAATATTTATGGAGCACCT
This sequence comes from Rhinolophus ferrumequinum, assembly GCF_004115265.2. NCBI lineage: Eukaryota > Metazoa > Chordata > Mammalia > Chiroptera > Rhinolophidae > Rhinolophus > Rhinolophus ferrumequinum. Next base: position 41,199,246 of record NC_046289.1, on the reverse strand, counting down.
CCTGTCAGCCTGGCATACTTTTAAGCACTAAGGATAAGATGGTTAATGAGAAACAGTTCTTGTAGAGATTCAGAAAGGCCTCCCAAAATGTGCCACTTTAGCATGTGAATTATTTTGAGCTGAAGGCAATCAAGACTCAGCAGGCTCAGGAGAAACTCTTACCTCTCCCTTGAAGAATTTAAATTGGAGTCTTGCCTATAATAAAAGTTCCACCAGAAATAACTTTTTATGACCTATATTTAGAGCAGGGCAAACTTTTAATTACTGAACACCTGCAATGACCCTTTGAAGCCCTAAGGCCCCTTACCTCAGCTTTAGCTCAGGCTATAAATACTTCATTTTAACTTTCTGTCCCTGAACTTCTCACGTATGTGGGGTCTCTGACTCTCTCATGTATGTGGGGTCCCAGTGCATACATATGTATTGAATATGGTTACATTCTCTTGTTAATCTGTCTTATGTCGACTTAATTATTAGATCAGCCAAAAGAACCAAGGAGGGTAGAGGAAAGTTTCTTCCTCCACACAACCTCATGGAATTGACATACTAATGAAGGAGAGCCAATCTCGAAACAGGGAAATAAATATATAAAATAATGTCAAGCAGTGAGAAGTGTTATAAATAAAAAAGATAAAGAAGGGTAAAGAAATAAAAGGAATGGTCAGGGAAGGTCTCTGAGGAGGTAATATTTGGGTAGAGACCTCAATAAAGTGGGCAAATGATCCATAGAAACGTAGCTGAAACATTCCAGGCAGAGGGAGCAGTAAGTCCAAAGGTTCTGAGAAAGAGCTTAGCATGTTTGAGGAACAAGGAAGCCAATGGATGAGGTAGAGTGGGGGAAGGGAGACAGTGAGAAGAAACCCGGTCAGAGGCGTAGCTAGGTTAGGTGGTGTTGGTGGCAGTGGCAGTAGCAGTAGTATGTGTATACTAAGTAGTGGCTAAGTCAGTTAGTAGCTAGGTCAGGATCTTGTAGACCAGTTGAATTATTAAATCTCATGGGAAGTCACTGGAGGATTTTGAACTGAGAAATGACATGATCTGACAGAAAGGATTATTCTGTGCGCATTAAATCATATAATGCTTACAGCAAACCTAGGAGATGGATCTGTCATTTCTACACAACGGATGAGGAAATGGAGGACTAGAAAGAATAAATAGGTAGTGCAATCAAAATTGGGTTGCTGGTCTGTCTGACTCCAGAACCAGGTTCTTCACCACCAGACCTATAAGCTATCATAACCATTAAAATGGAGCTGTTGGGTGTGGTAGCCAGCCTCCAAGATGGCCCCCAGGGATCCTGTCTGCTTGTATCCTACCTACTCTTGTGTGGTCCTCTCCCACGATGAATAGGTCTGACCTTTAAGACCAATAGGATATTGTAAAGTGACTGATGGTGAGTGGCCTCTGAGGCTAGGTCATAAAAGACATTACTGCTTCTTCCTTGCTTTCTTGGAAGAAGCCAGTCATGAAGACATCAAGCAGCCTACAGAGAAGCCTATGTGGAAAGGTGCTGAAGCCGCCCATCAGCCAGCACCAGCTTGTCAGCCACAGGAGAACCACTTTGGAAGTGGATCCTCCAGCACAGCTAAACCTTCAGATGACTGTACCACAATCAACATCTTGTCAACAACCTCACAAAACTCTGAACCACCAGGAATTAAACCACTCCTGAATTCCTGACACACAGAGACTGTGAGAGATCATATTTATTAGTTTAAGTTACTATATCTTCGGGTAATTTGAATCAGCAATAGATAACTAATATATCTGGCTTTTATAAAAACAGATGTCCCTATACGATTGGGTCCAAATATTATGTCAAATGGAAGTACTAAAAACCAAAAGTATACTGACTTGCAGATTTTCATTTTAAAAAAATGACTGTCCTAGTCTGCTCAGGCTTCTATAACAAAATACCCTAAACGTGGTGGTTTAAACAATAGACATTTAGTTCTCACAGTTTTGGAGGCTGGGAAGTCTCCGATCAAGGTGCTGACTGGTTTGGTTCTTTGGTGAGGTCCCGCTTCCTGGTTTGTGGATGGCTGCTTTCTTGTATCTTCACAGGGCAGAGAAAACAAGCTCTGGTGTCTCTTCTTCTTCTTGTAAGGGCACTAATCTCATCATGAGGGTTCCATCCTCATAACCTCATCTAAAGCAAATTATCTCCCCACAGCTTCACCTCTTAATGCCACTGTATTGGGGGCAGTGTAGGGAGAGGGGTGGTTATTAGGGCTTCAACATATGAACTTCGGGAAAACACACTCAGTCCGTAACAACAATTAAGTGGTCATTTTTCTATTATTATTGAATTTCAGATAGATACTTATGTATAAGTGTACATATATAAAATATGATACTTAACCTATTATAATTAATAGGTAAACATAAGTTAACGTGCAATGTTGTTTTGCATTACCTGCCAATTCTTATGGAAAGGGGAAACTGTGACATCAATGGTGTGCTCAGATAACCATCTCTGTCCTGGTCCAGTTCAAGCATTTCTTGTTGTCCTGACTCTGTAACATTTATAATCCCTTCTATTGTGTTGGGCCATCTATGTAGGAAGAGTGGCTATTTGTATCAGAGATTTTAATGCTAAGTGAACACACTTCTCTTTGTCCTTCTGAAATTGACCAGACTTCAGAATTTAAGTCTGGTGTCTGTAGCTTTGGCTTTCCTTGTGCCTTTGGGACATTTGCAGTAATATATATTAAGGTAATCTTAAACTACAAATCCCGGTCACTTGTCAAGTAACTATGTCAGCGATTAGTAACAAATCTTCATTTGTTAACTTTAATTTAGGGCTTCACATGATAGTATCCTTTTGAACACTTAGAATTTTCTCTAGCTATATTTAAACATTTTATGCATGAACAAGAATATTATAAAACATTTAATAAGCTTCTTTAAAGTTAAAATTTAAAGCCACCTTCATAAATTTAGAACGATCCTTACTTTTGCCTTTTTACATTCAGATGGGAAAGAAGAATTTAATCATTTTAATCTTGGCTTAAAGAGCCATGAGGCCATCTGAGGATGTTATTTCACAGATAGTATACTTGTTGGAGTTTGGCTAAGCTACTCCATAATATTGCTGCTTTGGCATCCATTTTGTGTGGCTAAGCAATCTGCAGGTACCTTGAACTTACCCTAGCCCCGCTCATGAGCACATGCCCTAGACAACAGCCCACAGAGTCGCAAGTAAATGTAAGTTCCTGATATTACTCCCTCCAAGGCCCTTGTGATAAACCCCTTTCCCCCACTCCTCGGAGGGCCTTCCGTTAGTGTGCCCTTTACATACGACTCCTGTGAAGCTTACCAAAACCCTGCTCTTTTTGGTTTGAATTGACCAATCTGGTTTTAGCCTGGGAACCCCAAAGCATTCCACCCACCAAACTAATAAAGGCATTTGCCCCAGGTCCTTTTCCTCGTGATGGCTGCACCCTGCCTTGACCTCTCTGTATGGACCCTCGAGACATGATGTGTACTTTTTCCAGGACTTGTAAGTAATAAAATTCTCTATTCCAATTTTCCTTGTGGTCTTTTGTTGAACTGTGGCTAACTAGCTGACACCCCAGGGTTCTAATAACAAGTGTTAATTAGCAAAGTCACAACAAATGGCTATACTAGTATCAGACAAAATAGATTATAAACAAACAAAAAAAGCTACTAGATATAAAGAGGGAAATTTTATACTAATAAAATAGGCAATCCATCAGAAATATGTTACAATTATAAAGATACATACAACAGAGCCCCAAAATACATGGGGCTCTGTCAGAATTGAAGAGAGAAATAGACAATTCAACAATAATAGTTTAAGACTTCAATACTCCACTTTTATTAATGAATAGACTACTTAGGCAGTAGATCAGCAAGGAATGAAAAGACTTGAATGACACTATATACTTCCTAGACCTAAACATAGACATCTGTAGAGCACTCTGCCCAACAACAGAAGAATGCAATTTCTTCTCAAGAGCTAGAACATTCTCTGGACTAGACCATATGTTATGACATAAAACAAGTCTTAATAAATTAGAAAGAACTGATATCACACAAACTATACTCTTTGATCACAACAGAGTGAAATTAAAAATAACATAATGATTTTTGGGAAATTCACAAATATGTGGAAATGAACAATACATTTCTAGATAACCAATGGACAAAATGGAAATTAGTAAATATCAAAATGGAAATTAGTAAATACTTTGACATAAATGAAATAATACAATATTACAAAAGTTATGGAACACAGCTAAAGCATAGAGGTTTAATGTCTACATTAAAAAAAGAAGAAACAAGTCAAATCAATAACTGGATCTTCCACCTTGAAATACTTTGCAAGGAAGTGGGAAGCAAACTAAATCCAAAGAATGCAAATGGAAGGAAATAATGAAAGAGAAAATTGGAAAAACAATAGAGAAAACCAACGAAACTAAAAGTTGGTTCCCTGAAAAGATAAACAAAATTGACAAACATTTAAACTGAACAAGAAAAAAAAAACAGAAGACTCACATTACTAAATTTAGGAATGAAAGAAGAGACATTATTAGTAACCCTACAGATGAAAAAAGGACTATAAGGGAATACAATGAACAACTGTAGGCCAACAAATTAGGTAACTTAGATGAAACCAACATGTTCCTTGAAAGACACAAACTAACAAAACTAACTCAAAAAGAAATAAAAATCTGAATAGATTTATAACAAAAAGTTGTATTAGTAATTTAAAAATTACCCACAAAGAAAAGCATAGGCCCAGATGATTTCACTGTTGAATTCTACCAAACATTTAAAGATTAATAGAAATTCTTCACAAACACTTCCAAAAATTAGAAAAGGAGGGAACACTTCCCAACTCATTCTATGAGGCCAGTATTATACAGACAAAGACACCACAAGAAAACTACAGACCAATATCTCTTATAAGTAAATACCTAAAAATCTTCAACAAATACTAGCAAACTGAATCTAGCAAATATAAAAAGAACTAAAAACCTTAACCAAGTGAAATTTATATCAGGAATGCAAGGTTGGTTTAACACCCCAAAATCAATATAATATACCGTATCAATAATAAATGAACGAAACCAATGATCACCTCAATAAATGCAGAAAAAGCATGTGACAAAATTCAACATTTCTTCATAATAAATGTACACAACCACCTAGGAATAGAAGGAAACTTACTCAACCTTAAAGCGTATCTGTGAAAAACCCACACTCACATCATACTTAACAATGAAAGACAATTCTTTTCTCTTAGAACAGGAACAAGACAAGGACGTCTACTCTTGGTACTTTTATTCAACATTGTCCTGGAGGTCTAGCCAGGGGAATTAGGTAAGAAAATTAAATAAAAGGCATCCAGTTGGAAAGAAAGAAATAAAACAATCTCTACTTGTAGATCACGTAATTTTATATGTAAAAAATCCTAAGGAATCCAATAAAAAGTATCAAAATGAATAACCACATTTAGCAAAGTTTCAGGATACAAGATAAATATACAAGTTCTATTATATTTCTATATAGCAATGAACTAACTAAAAATGAAATTAAGAAAATTCTATTCACCTTAACATAAAAAAGAATACTTAAGAATAAATAAAAGAAGGGCAAAACTTATAATCTGAAAACCACAAAACATTGCTGAAAAATTTAAGATCTAAATAAATGGAAAGACTTCCCATATTCATGGATTGGAAGGATTAATAGTGTTAAAAGAGCAATAGTCCCCAAATTGATCTACAGGTTCAATGTGGTCCCTTGCAAAATCCCAGCCTTTTTTAAATAGAAATTGACAAGATGATTTTAAACTTTATATGGAAATTTAAAGGTCCCAGAATAACAAAAACAATCTTGAAAAGAACATAGTTGGAAGACTCACACTTCCAGATTTCAAAACTTAAATAATGAAGACAGTATGGTATTGGCACTAAGAGAGACATATAAATCAATGGAATAGAACTGAAGATTCAGGGGAAAAAACTAAACTCAAAAAACCTCATACATCTATGGCCAAAAGATTTTCAACAGGGTTCCAAGACTATTAAATGGTGAAAGAAGTCTTTTCAACGAACGGTGTTGGTACAACTGGATATCCATATGCTCCAGAATGAAGTTGGACCCCCTATCCTATACCATATATAAAAATCAACTCAAAATGGATCAAAGGCCTAAATGTATGAGCCAAAACTATACAACTGTTAGATGAAAATACAGGTGACCCTGGATTAGGCAATAGTTTCTTAGATTTTGCACCATGAGCACTTCCATTTCAAGGTGTGTGCCCATGAGAAATGAGAACATTATGTCCACGCAAAAAATTGTACATGAATGTTCACAGCAGCATTGTTCACAATCAAAGAATAGACAAAACTCAAGTGTCTATCAACTGATGAATGGATAAACAAACATTATATTCATACAAAATGCTATTCGGCGATAAAACTGAAGTACTGATACATGCTACAACATGGGTGAACTTTGAATACATTATGCTAAATGAAAGAGGTTAGTCACAAAGGACCACATATTGTATTATTCCGTTTACATGAAATATCCAGAGTACACAAAACCAAGGAGGCAGAAAGTATATTGATGTTTGCTGAGAACTGGGGAAGGGTGGTTGGGTGGAAACGGGGAGTGACTGCTAATTAATATGGGGTTTCTATTTGAGGTCATGAATATGTTCTAAATTTGACTGTGGTGATAAGTTTCGCAACTCTGTGATTTCACTAAAAACCACTGAATTGTACATTTTAAGTGGGTGTACTATATGGTTATGTGAATTACATATCAATATCGATGTTAAAAAAAGATAAAGAAACCCTGCAGACTCCAGAAAAAAATATGGCATATATAAAAGCTGTGACAGCGGAATAAAGAGACAGGTTTGAAATCAGTTTAGGAGTTAGAACCCACAGGACTTGGTGACTTAGTTGATTAGTTAGGTGGGTTTACCTGGTTTTAGTAACTAAAATAGTATTTCCTTGAGAGCTTTCATGGTAAGATGGAGCAGTGAAGCTAGATCATCAGTGGCTCCTCTCCCTAAACCTAACGTAATAAACCAAAACAACGAAAAACTAGATCTCAGAGGCAAAGAAACGAAGGCAGATGGAACACCTAATGCCAATTCTCTAATGTGACAATGAGTTTGACATATTCAGGGAACCACTGAAGCGTAGCAGGGTAGGCAGGAGGAGAATAAGTTCTACGTGAGGTAGCAGTTAGGCAGGTGTCAGATCATGGACTTTTTAAGCCACAATAACGAGTTCAAGGAGTATGGATTTAATTTTAAGTGCAGTAGGAAGCACTCGGAGGGTTTTCCCGAGAAGTGGTTTGATCATATTTAGAGAATCAAGAGAGGAAACAGGGAGATCGATCAGTTAGGAATCCATTTTTGTAGTGTAGGCAACAGATGATAGATGTATTCGGGTGCTGGCTGCGGGGAAGGAAATAACTGGTCAAATTCAGGATATATTTTGGAGGTAGAGTTTATGGGACTTGCTGATGGAGCACATGAGGAGGGAGTCAAGAGACTAATAATTAAAATGTAAATTTTTGTCTTAAGCAACCTGATAGGACTTTTTATTGAAATGGAAGACTAGGAGAGGGAGAATGAAGAATTTTATTTTTTGGCCATGTTATTTGTGAGCTGCTAATTAGCTATCCAAGAGATGTCCAGCAAGAAGTTGAATATACGCTCCCAAAAGGGTGGGTGCTGGCACAGGCATTTTGATGGCTTTTAAAGCCAGAATTGAGGTTTTTGAAGGAAGCTGTGGATATGAAAAGAAAGAAGGGACCAATACAGCATCCTGGGGCAAGCCAATGTCTGGAAGTCAAGTAGAGGAAGACCAGCCAAGAAGTTTCAGGAGCAGCTAGTGAGGAAGGAGAAAACACAAGTAAATGAGGCTCCACAGAGGGGAAGACAACAAAGCATTTCAGGGAGGGTATGGTGACTAAATCGCTGCTGGGAGTCAAGTAAGATGGATACTAAGAAGAAAACATTGGTTTTGTTAACATGCAGATCACTAGAAAGTGAAGGGTGGGGGAGTGGGCCAATTGGAGTGAGTTTAGGGAAGAATGTGAGGTGAGAAGGTATAATGGTAACCATTTTCATTTGACTGATTAATACTTTCTAAAGTCAGTGCACATTTTGATTTGCATTTGTATTTACAAATGCTTGAGAAAAAAACTCAAATATTTGTTATAAGCCTGTGTCTTGTTCCACTTGGATTCCTGATCTAGCATCTCTTTAACTACTGCATTAAAAAAACTGAAGGATAACATACATTCTAAACTGCATAAAGTGCACTAATCTTAACATGTACAGCTCGATGTTTTACATAGGTGTACGCCCGTGTAACTTGTGTTCAGACCAATATACAGAATATAAAGGGTACCTAATAAGGTTCCCATGTGCACCTTGCCAATATATAATCTCCCAGACGTAAACCAATTTGACTCATACAAACATCCATTAGCTTTACTACAAAAATTTACGAAGGAATCAAATAAAAAAACTCTGAAGGTCATTTAATTGGAAACTGCATTAGTGTAAACTTACCAACTGGCTGGAGTAAGTATAACATGCCAATCATTTGGCGTCAAATCCTGACGCAGACTTTGAACCCTGGACTCTTCCAAGGCCGTGCTCACTTTCTACACATCTCCTGTCCGCTCTTTTCCTTCCCAACAATGCTGGGTACACCCTGCGGTGGTAAGAAACCGCTTTTCGGTCATGCGCACTAAAGGTAGGCACGCTTCTCTCTTTCTCTACCCAACCAACCAGGACATGTCTTCCTCACGCGCATTGAGAAGTCTCTAGGCGCGCGCGCCTCGCCGTGCGGGCTTGCGCATGAGCAGATCATCCCTCCAAGGCGGAAGTGAGGAGCAGCCGCGCGGAGGTGGGGGCCACCGCGCTTGCTGTGGAGTGGGCGAACCGTGGACATGGCGCCCCCCCGGAACCTCGTAGTTCCCGTGGCAATGCTGCTGCTGTTGCTTTGGGGGGCTCCCGGGACCCACGGGCGGCGGAGCGACGTGCGCATCGTCACGGACGAGAACTGGAAAGAGTTGCTGGAAGGAGAGTGGATGATAGAATTGTGAGCAAGGGGCGGTTGTCTCGGGGCCCCTCGGTGGGCTGGGCGGGCCGAGGTCCTAGATGCAAGTCCGGACACTCGACTTCACCCCCATGCTCCTAATGAGGGCCCCGAGTTCCAGGGGCAATTGCCTCTCCAGACTGCGGAGCAGCGACTACGAATCCGCCAGATTCCCCAAACTCCTCTGCGGTCCCACCCCTTCCTCGTTTCTTGCCAGGGAATATTTTCTTTTTAAGTGTGCGCTCTATAGTTTCGTGTCTAGGGCAGTGATTGCGTTCCCGTTCTCAACTCTAATTCATGGCTTTGGGGTGGGGGTGGTTGGTGTGATTAGTTCCTATACAGTTATTTATTTTAGAGTGGTCTCTCAACAAACGGACTTCTAGACTTATTTTCACCAAACTTTACAAAAGAGGACTTGGAGCAGACCCTCTCTTCCCCTTTGTGTGATTATCCTTAAAAGGTAGCCCATTTATAGGGTTGGAATTTGGGACTCTTTTAAATTTTATTTTATGGATTAGGTATATTTTTATTTTAAATGCTAAGTAAGTTCAACTTGGGTTATTTTAAAATCTTCGTTCTCGTTAACGGTTTTTAAATTTTTCATGGCTTTTCTCTTTCTCCACATCTCATTTTTTCCTTTGCGTGTGTTTTTGCAGCGTACTGAAATGTCCTGGGTTGTGACTCTTACCGCTAAGTGGTAGTGCATTACAAGATAAAATTAATGTATGAGTGTGCTTATAAACTCTGTTCGAAGAAAATTATATGTCTGGTGATTCCGTTGTAAGGTCCCTTCTGCACTGGTAGAAAAACTGTCTGACTTGGCTTTAGTCGCCAAATTCGTGGTGGTGATGTTACTGTTATTGATACTGATGGTATTAGTGATATCAGTAAAAAACAAAAAAGCCATTATTGAGTGTTAAATGTGTACTAGACACTGCTAAACATTTTAAATTCATTATTATATTTAATTCTCTCCAAGTTCTATAAGATAGGTCTTATCTCCCACATTTTACATATAAGAGAGAAATACCTAAAGACCTAATTAACTGTCCAGATATTGGTCTACTGCTTCCTTTCAGTTCCCAGAGCCTAACACAGAGTAGGCATGCGGTGATTGTTAGAACACCCCTCTTTGTGTTTTCCTGTATCTTTGGGTTGCCAGTTAAGGAGGCAGGTGAAGGTGGACATCATTAAGGGAAAACCCAGAAGGCCAAGTCACTAACCCTTGGGTCATAAAATCAAGAAAGTCATAGAACATTTACATAGAGGATAAGATGGGGGAAATGTTTATAGTATGCATATAATCTGTAAATTGGTGAAATGAATTTTCAGGCACTGTTGAAGTTGCAGGCGAGAGGAAATACAAGTGACAGCATTTGATTTTTGTTGTCATGAGTAACTTGTTTTATATTGTGCCTATAAAATATTCAGTTTCATAAATAATGTGTTAAGCAGCAGTGATTATGAGTTTATATGCAAAATACAGTCAAGCCATTACTCAAGGAGATTTTTAAAAACTCAGTTTGCTTAAACTATAGAAATAACATCAGTCAAAAGTGAAGTATAAGTGGTTTGAATTAGAGCATCTGTGTGAAATTTGAGTATAAGGTAGTACTTATTTTTCTGTAACCTACTGATTTTGAGGCTGAGTCTTTAAAAAACACTTAAGAAACAAAAGGAACTTGAAAAAGGGATCTAGTTAGTAGTGCTGATGATAGTTATTACAAGTCAGTTATCTACATTAAATCTCTCCCATCAGAAGTTTTGTTACAGAGGTATTTTCATTGTAGTACAGTTCATTGTTATGAACTTCGGCTTTTATGTGTGGTACTAGTCTTGTTCCACAATGCCAATTACTTTTAGGAGTTTTATTTTCAATAAAATAACTTCTATATATAATGGAGTACAAAACTACTATTGTGTTCAGCAGGTATACTTTATTCTTCCTGGGTCCGTCCCCCCAAAAAAAAAAAAACTGAGGCATATTATAAGATAATATACAATAAAGTGGAAAAATTAAATCCAAGGGGAAAATCAGGGCTTTGAAAAATGCTGAATACTAGAGGAGTAATTAAAATGCTAATATGCTTGGCCATAGATTTGTAAATCCAAGGTCTTAGAAACAGGCTGACCAAGGGGTGGCCGAAAGAATTTTTTTTGGCCTGCCTAGTGTTTGTGTCTATGGCATAAGTTTTGAGGTAACATTTTTATGTAAAAATTCATATTTTCAGCTTCTTTTACATAAGAATAGCCTGCCATATTGGGCCAGCAATCCCCTGTGGCAGTCATGCTGAGTAGTGGGTTCACCATAGTCCTGGTGCTTCCTATTTTTCTCTTACTAGCACTTTGTATTTGTTACTCCTGCAGTGTAAAATTATTAAAACTGATGAACTCCAAATTTGGCTTTGAGTTTTCTCGTGGCCACATTTTAATATAGAAATTCAAAGGTTTTTTTTTAAAGAGCTAATTTGCATGTGAGAAAGTCCTTGTGTCTTAGAACTTATTCTCAGGATTACTTTTACGTGATTAGCATCATCAATTCATAGTTCTCGACTGCCAGAGTGTTAGGCCCACACTTAAAACTTTTTCATCCTCACAAAATTATCCACTTTGCTGTCTTGTTTTTAGTATAAAATTTCTCCAGAAATGACACATTTTAGAATTTATCCAATATGGTTATGTTAGAGTGCTTAACATTTTTTTTTTTTCACTATATTTCTCAGTTACGCTCCATGGTGTCCTGCTTGTCAGAATCTTCAACCAGAATGGGAAAGTTTTGCCGAATGGGGTGAAGATCTTGAGGTTAATGTTGCAAAAGTAGATGTTACAGAGCAGCCAGGTACTGTAAATCTGTGGTTAGTTTTGTTTCTTTGCAGATTGGGTTCATATGTTTATCTTGTTTTCCACATTACCTGGTCTTAACTCTACCTTTCATTAGGTTTTGACAACATAACGGTCTGCATCTTGTTTAGACTACTCACCCACCTCCCTGATGGGGACTCAGTGTGCAGTGGCTGCAAAAAGTGGATTCCTTGGTTATTTGTGCAGCTCATTCCTTTATGTGTTGTTCTAAGAGACCTTGGCGACATCACCCTCCCCCCATTCTTCTCCACATAACTGCCTCGGATCCTTTTTTGCTTTGCATCCCAAGCCCCAGCTACCATGTCAGATGCCTTTGAGAAGTCCTAGAATACTGTGGTCTGGATGGACGTTGGCCAAGCCATCATTTATATCCACACCAAGCTTCAGAATAAGGAGCACGTGGTTGAGGTTCTTTGTAATGTCAAGGTCACGTTCCTTGACAAGTGGTCTGAATAGCCATAATTGGGTTCAAAATTTAATACCTGTGATTTGAGGACATGGGCTCTTAATTACAAAGTCCACATGGCTGTGAGGTGAAGTCCACTTCTGGCTTGGCGCCCTGGACAACTGGTAGACCCTGCCTGACCTAAGGATGCTCCTTAGTCTTCCCTCATCTTACCTGTTCTTGATCAATATACCTGGATTCTTGACTCTGCCCCTATTCCGAATGGTAATAATAGCTAATATTTATTAAACACTTACCTATTACACGTACGCTCCAAGTGTTTTGCATTTATCATGTAATCCTTACACAGCCTTGTGAGATAGGTAATAGCCTCATTTTACAGATAAGAAAACTGAGGCATAGAGAGATTAATCCTCAGTTATATTAGTGCTTAACACATGCATAATAATAATGTTAGCTGCTATTGTTATTGCCCATCTTATGGTTTACAATATTTTGCATTTTTAACACCTTAAACTCAGCCTTTGTTTTCTGAATGTCAAATGCAATTTGATTTGATCTTAGACCTTTCTAAGACTACTGCTGTATTGTGGTGTCTCTTGACTCATCACTACTAGTCTTATCACACACTGGTATAATTGATCAAACACACACACACACACACACACACACACACACACACACACACACGGTGCCAAAAAAAATGTAAACACATTTTAAGAAAGGAAAACTGTATCAAAATTGTAATACTCAATATATACTGTCACGTTTGACTTCTGCAATTAAAAGAAGTGCTCAAAGTGGTTATCGTCAGCGTCCAGACAGTTCTGATTACGGTGAACTACTGCTTGAGCAATGTTAAGCAAAGTGTTTACTTGTATACATCTTTTGGCACCCCTGGTGTGTGTGTGTGTGTGTGTGTGTGTGTTCACTTTTTAATTGAGATAATGTGCAGTAGTTTTTTTGTTGTTGCTTTAAATTCATAATTGGATTTTTAAAAATTGTTTATGTTATAAAGCTCAACTATTTTGGGTATAATTTCATATTCTTTTCCTATTAATATTTAAATAATTCAGAATCAACTTTTAGGTAGTAAATGATTGGCCCATATGAAACTTCCTGTGTGTTCTTATATTTATTTCTAATATTTCTTTTATCATTTGTAGGGCTGAGTGGACGATTTATCATAACTGCTCTTCCTACTATTTATCAGTAAGTATTTGAAGATTCTGTAGTTATGGAGAAAGATGCTTCATAGTATAATTAGAAGAGTAGGCCTCTGGCCTGGATCCTGTTTAAAGAGCTTTATTTTCAGTAAGTACCGTATTTTGCAGTGTATAATGCGCACCCACTTTTTTGGCCTAAACTTTCAGGGGGGGAAAAAGTCTTTCGTTAATTTTTTAATTCAAATTTTTATTTGTTTACATTTAAGTACTTGTTTTTTGTATTATAAAGGAATTTTAGCATTTGTTTTTTAACAAATTATGCTACAAAATATTTTATGTAACAAATAATTACAAAACACAAGAACAGGTACAAGGGACAAGAAATTTTTATGTACCGGTAACAAATTTACAATATTTATGCATCATAGAAGGCCAAGAACTCTTTTTTGTCATTGCAAGTTCATCTACGTTCAAGAAAACCGGTTATCGTATTCCAGGGTATTATTTTGCAAACGGATCTCATTGTTGATTTCTAGAGTTACACTTTTAACTCATAAGCATAAATACAAGAATTAAAAACATTTTTATATTGATAACGGAATTAGTACTACCCATGTATAATGCACATCCTTATTTTTCCCTTACAGATTTGGGCAAAAAAACGTGCGCATTATACATGGCAAAAATGCGGTGTATTAGAAGGCTTATTTAGTTATTGGTGCTACCCTAGGTGCCTTGAGATGGGTGAGTGATGTAGGAAACAGTCCCTGATCTCAAAGATTTATAATTGTTTTGAAGGTTATACGCACATGAAATGGTTTGATAGTATTCAGCATAGTAAATGTTTTTGAGCCCAGCGTTGTGGTAAGTTCTGTAGGAAGTTTGGTAAAGGAAAAATCACTGGGCTGGAGTGGTTCCTGGAGAATATGGGGTGTAAATGCAACCTTGGAGGTAGAATTTTCAAAAGTGCAGAGTACATTCCATCCTGAGGGCAATTTCATAAACAGTCATAAATAGAAACATGGTATGTTCCAAAATTATCTAAGGAAGTATGGTAGCTGAGCTTTGGGGACAGAAGCAGGTGAAACGGTTGGGTGTTAAGTCAGAACAAACAAGATTCTGTAGTCTTCAGTATCAAGTCTTTGAGTTTAACTTCTAAACTGGGGATATGAAATATTGAATCTGTGTACCTGTCCTGTACCTTAATGTTTATCTTGCTGGTGAGTTCAATGCCAGAGTACTGCTCTCTTCATGGAAAGTTATGAAAAGAATAAAGTTGGCAATTCTTTGTGTTTCACTTTTTTTTGTCTTTTTTTTTTTTAATGTATTGGTGAATACTGAGGAACAGTGTGTTTTTCCAGAGCCCATCACCTCCAAGTCGTTGTCCTTCAATCTAGTTGTGGAGGGTGCACGCAGCTCAGCTCCAAGTCCAGTTGCTGTTTTCAATCTTAGTTGTAGGGGGCACAGCCCACCATCCCATGTGGGAATTGAACCGGCAACCTTATTAAGAGCTTGCGATCTAACCAACTGAGCCCCTCCAGCAGCTTAGCTGTGGCACGTTGTCTTCAGTTTATTTGTGGAGGGCGCAGCTCATTGGCTCACGTGGGAATCGAACCGGCAACCCTGTTCAGAGCTCGTGCTCTAACCAACTGAGCTACCTTGCCGCCTCCTTTTTTGTTTGTATCTGTTTCTCTATATCTTTTCTCTCAGCTTCCTTTGTATCTGTTTAAATGTCTGTTCTCTGTCTCCAGTAGTTCTCTCCCTTTTCACTCCCTCCCTTTCTCCACAAGCCCCTTAAGTGGCTGTAGTCAGACTCCCCCTTTGCTGTTTACTTCTGAACACTCCTTGAACTTACCTGGAATTTCCTGTCCATTTTCTTTTACTCACGTTATTTATCATGCCCATTCCCCTAACTTCTGCTTGTTGAGAGCCTACCTGTCCTTCAAAAACAGCTCAAATGACATTTTTCCCACAAAAGTTTTTTTGAGTGGGGCTTCTTTGTGGTCTTTGGCTCTGGATGGATAAAGGATCCTTTAACCCTACTGGAGGTAGTAAGGAACTGTTGGAAGTTTTTGCACTTAAGTGATAAAAATAGAAGTGTTAAGATGGGCAGTATTATTTAAGGTAGTTGAGGAATGCAGATGTGGGAGCAGGGAGAGCGTTTATGACCCAATGAGAGAACTCCCTGCATCGGAAATGGGAAGGGCAAGGTGGATATCAGGAAGAGTGTACAGCAGACTATAAAATAGAATCACTGAAATGGGAGGAAGAGAAACATTTTACCAGGTGCCTCTAGCGATTTAACGTATGATAGTTGAGATGATGTGATTATGACCAAAAATACTGGAAAATTGCCTTAAAGTTATAGTTTAACAGTAGCTAATAATAAGTGCCAGACACTAATGTAACTACTTTTCATGTATCATGTATAATACACATAAGGCTTAAAAGTTGGTTTTCTGAGATTTATCAACTTTATGCTCCCCCCGCATTTTATTGAAATATAATTAACATATACCTACTGGCTATGTTTCATAGTTTTATTATTTGGAAGGGTACCAACAGTCTTAATGATTATTTTAAAATATAACCTCATTGTTTGATTAAATTTGGGGCTAAGATGTCATTAGTTGGTAATTGGTGTAATTGCTACTTGTGCATATTAGGAATGACTGTCAAATGAAGTTAAAGAAATAGCAAAACAAATACAAAGTTTACTTGGTGCTGGTTAACATTTCATTCTGATTCTCTTTAGTTGTAAAGATGGTGAATTTAGGCGTTATCAGGGCCCAAGGACTAAGAAGGACTTCATAAACTTTGTAAGTGAAAAAGAATGGAAGAGTATTGAACCTGTTTCATCATGGTTTGGTCCACGTTCTGTTCTGTAAGTATGAGGGAGTTTTGTCTTATTTATTTCAGAATTAATTGGAATGGATTTTTTTGTGTGTGTATGTAAATAATGCATTCATACTCAGTTTTAATTTTTGGATTCTTAAGGTGTATTCAGATTTGCTATGTAATATTTTTGGTTTGACTCTGTCTTCTAAGTTAAACAGATACTTTGATCCTTGTTAAACTAGGAGACATTTAATAGAATTAAGCTGAATGCCTTTTCAGGAATGTTTTAGCTCTGTAGATATGGTCATTTGTCTGATGAAAACCTAAAAAAATCTCCCTAAGAACGTGAGCTGTGTAGTGGGTAAAACTATCATTTGAGCTTAATATTTGAATAAGAAGCCTCAAACATGTATCTACTCATTCCACATTTAGAGTTTAGTTCTTCATTTAATGTGATTGAATTATTTCACCTGTCTGATAACTTTTGTTTGAATTGTATGGTTGCACAGTGACCCTGATGGCATGACTAACCACTGTGCTTTCTGTATAACTAGAGGGTAGCAGCTTGTTATAGAGCAGTAAGGATTAGAGATAGCACGTGTGTTTCCTGTTAGCCGTTGGTGTGGCTAAGCTATCTCTTCCTGTCCCTCATCACACTTGTCCTTAGAGGATGGGAGTTTGGAATACCAATGATAAAAGAAATAAAAACGTGCTGAATTTGGGGAGTGGAGGAAAAATCAGCCCTAAGTATTATTTTGAAATAGAAGTTTATGTTTTCCACCGTTTCCTCATACTTCTCTTCCCGTGAAAATCTCTGAATTGATTTGTCCTTTAGCTGTCAGAATCCCCCCACTGAATCCCCATACCTAACCCAATTAAGGCACCTGGTATTCATGATAGAGTCTAGTTCAAACTACAGTGATGCTACGCAGTACTTTATGTTTCAAGTCCTTGTTCCTCGTCCCATTTTGAATTTTAAACAACAGAAGCAACATGATTAAAGTACCTTTCGTGTTGAACTGAAAATGTAACTGATTTTTGTTTTTTGAAGTCTCATCTCATAAATGAATCTCACCATTTCGGTAGAAGAAGGGGGTTGCTTTTTAAGTCTCTGTTGAATCCTCAGGGCAGCAGTCCATACCTTTTTTATTGGTGGAATGAGTAAGGGACATTCCCTGTGTCAGCTCCGCAGGTTCAGCAACCCAGTGATTGGAAATTGGATTAGGTCGCATGCATACAGAAGTTTTGTTTTATGTATGAATTGGTTTATATGTTGGTGGCAGAAATTCCTACTAGAGGAACAACAGTTGGGAAACAACAAACCCTTCTTAATTTTGGATCATGCCTTTTTCTAAATGCTCATCTAAACTACTTTGGTTTAATTACGTGAAAAAAGATAATTACTTTTACTCATATGACGACTTAGCATTTATTTCCTATATAATTATTTTGTGTATCATTAAACTATATCAAACAAATGCTGTTGTACATTTTATTTAATTTTAATTAATACTGAAGGGGGGTAATTCTTAGGTGGGAAGGATCAGCTCAATTAAGTGCCTCCAGTTCTTCCTTCAGGCTCCCTTCGCTGCTCGTTTGGATCCATTTGCTTTGCAGTATGCCTAACCTTAACCAACTGGTTCCGTAGAGATTGTAACCTGTTACTCAGAGTTTATTGGAGAAATCATCAGATGAAAGGTGAAAGGTTAATGTCGAAGCAAGAGCAGAAGAGGAAAAAAATTACTGTGTTTTATTTATGAGGACATCGCATAGTGGCAATAATTCAGAAACTTAATTTTCATTAACAAGTGTTTCTATTACGGGTTTGAAATTAGTGCTGTATCACTAATCTTGATTAAAACCAGCAATAAAATCTGGCCTGTTGGGGAAATTATTGAGTGAAAAATAGAAGACATAGCTATACACATATATACATATTTTATTTCAAAGCTGTGTATTATTTCGTTTTTCAATAATATCTCTTTTATTTCAGAATGAGTAGTATGTCAGCACTCTTTCAGCTATCTATGTGGATCAGGGTACGGGCTAAAATTTTATTTCTATTTTAAACATTTTTGACGCTATTACTTTTTTTAAATGACCAGGTTTTTAGTTTATTTTTTTTCTTGATTTCAGACTTGCCATAACTATTTTATTGAAGACGTTGGATTACCGGTATGGGGATCATATACAGTTTTTGCTTTAGCAACTCTGCTTTCAGGACTATTCTTAGGACTCGTAAGTATTTTATTTTCAGAGTACTAGGAAGACAAATATTATAAAATGTGATAATTTTAAATAGTTGCATGAGCTTTACTATTTAGATTTCTTATGTTTATTTTTGCAGTGTATGATATTTGTGGCAGATGTCCTTTGTCCTTCAAAAAGGCGCAGACCACAGCCATACCCTTTTAGTAAGTATATTTTTATTTTTTATTATTTTATTCTTTTGAATTCTTTTTTCCCCTCTCCTTTTCTCCCTCTCTCTCTCTTTTGCTCCCTCTTTCTCTTTTAAATTTGTTTTTCAATTACAGTTGACATTCAACATAATATTAGTTTCAGATGTACAACATAGTGGTTAGATATTTATATAACTTATGATGTGTTCACCCTGGTAAATCTAGTACACCTCTGACACCATACCTAATTACTACAGTATTACTGTATTCTCTGTGCTCTAGTTTACATCCCCATGATGACTATTTTTATAACTGACAATTTGTACTTTTTAATCCCTCCCTTCCAGCTTAGGTTTCTAAATATGGAGTGGTGGTTTATATCGGAAGGTGGGGGATATATATTTCATGTAAGGATGACAGTCCAGTGGACTTTAGAACATAGTTATTTTCTTGGCTTTTATAATGTGGAGAATTTTAACATTGTATATAACTTGTAGATATTTAATAACATTGATCTGATATCAATTTACTTGAAAATTCATGATATTCATGGATCTGTTTGAATATACTTGAGTCAAGAAGTTGAATATGTTCTACTTTTGAAGTAAATCCTTTATTAGTATAATGATCACATTTGAAGATTCTTCTTTGTATAGTATCCAAGTCTAAGTTTTTCTGGTAGGATATTGGGAAAAGCAATTCCTGAAGTTGATTTAAGATTGGCATTGACACTGTACTACGAGTTTATATAATTAGAAATACTGCTGTCTGCCTGAATATAATTAGCTACCAATCATTTCTTTTCAATCTTGAAAATTATATTGTTATGGAAGTTCTCCTATTTGCTGTTTGTAAAGAACTTTCATTTTCTGTCACAGGTTTGCTTTTCAGCAATTCTAAAGCAGACTACATAAAAGTGATACTCTTTCTATTTTTGTGGTTAAGGAAACTAAGGCTCAGAGAGATGAATTATTTCCCAAGGTCACATAGAAATGACAGCTGAGAGTAGAACTTAGACTCGGCCTGACATTTTCGTTGTGCTGCCTTTCATGACTTAGGATTTACTGGGGTCAAAACTGAAATGAAATCAGTGGAGATTGCATTTATAGTATACCTTGTTGGTTGAATAACTAATAGGTTTTCTTTTCATTTCTTAGATAGTTGTATTGATACTACGGAGGACATGTATAGGCGAGGGAATCATTGTATCTACCAAGGGCCACTGACCTATGGGAAAATAATGTAAGCACAGATTACTTAAAAAGACAATTTGAAAGTTGCTGAATGTACATTTTATATTTATTTCACTTCAAAACCTTAGCCTTGACAACAGATTTGTCTGTTAAGTAATCTGTGACACAACTGATAGATATTAGTTCATACTTGAATGTGACGTTGCCCTTCTATTAGCAGGCCACATGATTGGAGTTGTTTTTCAGTATGTGTGTTTGGCGTAGATTTTGAGTTGCTAGGGAAAGACCCAACTCACTCAACTCTAAGCAAAATAGGAATTATTGTTTCATGTAACAAGGAAATCTGAGGGCAGAGTTGATTGGGTCCCGGGGCTCAAATGTTAAGATGTTACATGTTTCTGAATTGCTCAGTTCTCCTATCTTTGCTTGCTCTATCTTTGGCTGTTTCCAGTCTTTAGCGTAAAATGATTATAGCTCGCAGTCCCAGAGTAAGAAAGAAGTGTACCTTCTCCTTACCCCTACCCATCTTTTGGAAAAGTTCTGGTGTATTCCACTTGTGTAAAGGGCTCACTTTTTGGAACAGTCACTGTAAACCAGAGTTTCTCGACCTTGATGCTATTGACACTTAGGGATGAATAATTCTTCATTGTGACAGACTGTCTTTTGTACATTGTCGGATGTTCAGCAACATCCCACTGGTCACCAGTAGCCCTGCCTCTCATTTGTGATAATCAGAATCTCTCCAGACATTGCCAAGTGTTCCCTGGCGGGCAAAATCACCACTGGTGGAGAACCACTGCTGTAAACTGTAGCGCTCAGCACAACCACATGGGGTGTGGTATAGGAAAGGGGCTATTATCCCCCAGAAAGAGGAATGCCAGACATACCAAACAGCAGATTGTCTACTACGTGGCAGTTTCTTCCCATTGTTTCCTACCTTACACTCTGTATTTTTCCCCTCCATTCTGCATTGCCTATGATTAGGAGCAGTGTAGGATCACCGAACAGAGTAAAGGTCATTGGCGCAGTTCTGTGATATCTCAGTTTAACATGGTGTATTCTAAATTTAACTATAAACAAGCCCTATAAAAAAATAGAGTGTGTGTGTGTGTGTGTGTTTGTACATGTTTAAAAATTCATTGATCTATACAGTGAAGGTTTGTACTTTTTTTTTTAAAGAGGGCACAGCTCAAAGATTTGTACATTTTATTGTTCGTAATTGTACCTTAATAAAATTACTTATGTGGGGAAGAGAAAGAACATTTATGAAACGACTTGAAAAGAAAACATAGATAGGAATATAACCTTCACCTGTAAATGTCTGATTCCTGTTCAGCTGGGACTGAAACAAGGGTAATATTGAATTTTGTTTCAGTATGCTTATTAACTAAAGATTCAATAACAAATTAATATAAAATAGTCAATTTAATGTAGTATATTTTCATACAGCATCCATATTCACAGCATTAATTCTGATTCCTAATTTCACTTCGGTTTATAAATAAGTGGGTAATTAGAATGAATTTGGTAAGTAAAATGGATCTTGTAAACCAACTATTATTTTTACGGTATCGCTTATTCTCGAAGATAACTTTTTCCTTTTGAAAATCCAAACATGTTGATAAATAAATGCCAAAGCAGTATATGGGCGTATGAATCGTGTCTTGATTTGACAGGAATGCAAATTTAATGCACCACCAAAAAACATTTCTGGTCTTTATCTTTAAGAAAAATTATTACCAGAATCTTCTCAACCTTTGAAAAAAGTGGAGGAAGATCAAGAGGCTGACGAAGAAGATGTTTCAGAAGAGGAAGCTGAAAGGAAAGAAGGAACAAACAAAGACTTTCCACAGAATGCCGTAAGACAGCGTTCTGTGGGTCCTTTGGCCACAGATAAATCCTAGTTAAGTGTTGTAAATATCTTAATATGATTGACAAAAACAGAAGATGGGTAATTTCTTTTGGTTTGAAGTGAACTGTGACTTGAACATTGCAGGATCCAGTGTCGATTAGCATTAGATGGAACAGCCAATCTTCAGAAAAGAAGAATAGCAGTATGTAAAAAGCTTGAAATGTGATTTAACAACATTATGGTGGTTTTAAACAGTTCTTTAATTTTTGAAAAATCTGGTGCCAACCAATAACATTTGTGTATGTTTGTTTAATAATAACCTTTTCAAGTCTGAGTTGAAAAATTACACTTCCCAAGGACAGCATTATTTAAGGAGATTAGAGAAAAAGATTTCTCATTTGATAAAATTTTTCTCAGTTTCACTGTGTGAAGAAAAGAACATATTTCCCATAAATGGGAACTTTGCCCATTGTCTCAAGAAATGTATTTAACTAACAACTCTGGTCCTTTTAGAAATGTAGTCCAAAATTTTCTTGTAGTTTTAGATTATGCAACTAATAAAAACTACCTTCTTTTAATTAGAGTTTTCTACACATGATAATACAGGATAAGCTACTGATTTGGGAAGTTTTTATAAGTCCATGATGTTGTCTAGATTCCTGTAAAGGTTGGTTGCCTTTTTTGTTCCTATGTTCAGTGTATGATTTGTATTTTTCTTACTTACCATGGGTTACATTTTTAATTTTCCAAGTTGTCTAATATCCTAGAAATGTTTTTTATGTTTTAATATGTAGTATTTTTTTGTGGTTGTTTCAAACTGAAGTTTACTGAGGGTTCCTTAAAATTGAAGAGATGTCTACCTATTGAAAACCTGGCCACTCATTTTAGATTTTACATCATTCTTGTTGGACATATACTTGGATTATTTTTTATTTTTTGGATGTGAAGGTGAATATTCCTGATTTTTATTTGATTTGGAAGAAGTCTTGGTGTTTTACATTTTGAAATTCACAGAAGCTTCATCTGATATGATATAAAGTTAGTATTCTACTCAGGAAAAAACATCTTTTATAGTGTATGTTTTCAGTGTACCTTTGTCTTCATGTACAGAAAGTTCTTAATTGATTTTACAAAGTCAGTGTATACTTGATGTATTAAAATCATAACATTTATGTTTTTGAGAAGACAGACTTCGCATCCTCCTATACTTTCTATTGTGTGGTATTTCACAGGTGGGAATCATAGGAATGGGGCATTTAATATGTAAGGATATTTAATAACTCCTTAAAGAGTTAGAACACAGTTTTTATTTTATAGCAAAAGTGGGGTGGGTGTGGGGTAGCAATAGAGAACTGTATTAGCTACAAGGAGAAAAACCATAAACCACCTATCCATTATGTAATAGATGATTTCTGTAATGTCCCATTTTGTCTAGATTCTCCTGCTGTATGAATTCATTAGATTTACAGTTTCATAATGTATAACAGTTTTCTTTGAATGTCTCTCTTTTAGAATATTAAATATTCTACCATTGAAGAGTTTGGATGTGTAGTAATTTTGTGATGCTTTAGAAAAATATTCTGAGAACAAAATAAACTCAGCACTTCACTAAAGCTGAAGACAAGTGTGCTTTCTAGCTGCATATTTAGAAATGCTTAATTTGTATTTAACAATGTTCAAATGAATAGTTGTGTCATTGTATATGTACTTGATGTGTGTAATCAAAAGGCTAGAGTCACATCTTTTTCTCTTACTTGAGGTGATAGAGGAAAATAGCACTCATTAATCAAGCCTCCTGTTTTCTAGTATATATGACATAAATTTCAATTTTTTAAGTAATTGGAAAATATACATACAGAAATTTAAAAGTAGGCTGAACAGGTAGAGACTTGATATTTCAGAAAACAGATAATCTTACAGTTCCTCAGGATTGTCAGTACGGACATCTGAATAACCAATTTTCTGTCACATGAGAGGCTTACAGAAACTGTATGGGATCATTTTACCTTTAACAGATCCCTTTTGTTCCATTATTGGTTTAAGGGGGATCAATATGGCCGCTTAACTACATACAGATTGCTTAGGAGGGAATAAGGTATAGCACAAACATCCTGGAGAACTCTGCTCCCTCTCCCCCAAATTAGCCAATAATCACTCAGCGTCATCATTGGATGTATTGTAAAATCTGATCACTCTGATGGAACATGCAGGGTTCTACTACATACTGCCTAAATCAGAAAGACTGACAAAAGTTTTCATGAAGATTCCTGTCTGTAACAGCTGCCATTCACAGAATACCAGTTGGAGTTATTTTAAGTTATTTTACTGGTAATGATTCATTTAGTCCTAACGACAACGTATGAGAGGTAAGCATTACACCTTTCAAGTGAATGGACTCAGAGCTATGGCAAAATATTTTGAATGCAGTTCTAATTTAAAAATCTCATGATTTTTTTCAGTGTAAGTACAAAAATTCTGCAATCTATTAATGTATGTTAAATTGGAATATAACTTTTAATTCTTAAAATTTCACTTATCAGAATATTGCAACAAATACTGTTCAAAAATATCAAAATTCAGTATTTGCAGTCTTGTGATATTCGGTACTACATAAAGAATCCAGCTTATTACAGTAAGTGGTGCTTTTGAAAACAATTTTCTCAAGTCAGATGTCTCTCTCATTCAGCTCAATGCATAAAAAGGCATAGTTCTGGATTTAGTTATGATGAAATTAACATTTTTGAGTGAACATTAACTCATTTTAGGGTTATATAGGATATTCTGATTCACAGTTTAAGGCAGAATTCTTTCAGTAAATTATTTAATTTTTTTCCTGGTTTTATTGATGTATGACTGACAACAAATTCTGATGTGGATCATTTACTAATACTGTGTTTCCCCGAAAATAAGACCTAGACGGACCATCAGCTCCCGTCTTTTGGAGCAAAAAATATAAGACCTGGTCTTATTTTAATGTAATATAGGACCAGGTATAATATAATATACCTTATATTAATTTTGCTCCAAAAGAGGCATTAGAGCTGATGGTCCCGCTAGGTCTTATTTTTGGGGAAACAGGGTAAGATAAATTAATTTGGGATGGAATTTAAATGAGTGGGCCTACTAATTCTAAAAGTAAAATTTTTAAATTTTAGAATTTACTTTTAAAAAGTAAAATTTTAAATAGAATATTCTACTTGCAGATTTAGATATGTTGCTATTGTGTATCTAGCAACTTTTGCATTTGTTTTAAAACCATTGAAACTAACAATAAATTTAAATTTATTGTTAAGGTAGTCAAGGTCAAGTTAAACACTTGAACAGATCTAAAATATTCATTCTTGTTTAGTTATTGTCTTTCTGGCTCATTAATTACAAATGGGATAATATCAGTATTTTGGCCACTAATGGAATCAGCTGTCCCTCCTTTCTGTGCCTTTGGCTGTGTGTGACATTACTTTTAAGCCTGTTGTCATTGTTGTATCACAACTCAGACTGGTTGTATCCTAAAAGTGAAAACATGAAAAATGGAAATATAAAAAGTCAGTTGACCAAATAGAGGTTTGATTTACCTGAAACTTTTAAAAAATCTAAATATAATAGAGTCATTTTAAATTTAACAATAGTATGCTTCACTTTGAAGAATAACAAGTATTATAGTTAGGAATTTTTGAAAAACTTGTTTTAGCTTTACAATGTTTTTAATAAAGCATGTCATAGAAATGAGGTTACTTGAATAGGAAGATTCAACGTATTGTGACCTGGGCATTTCTATGAAACTTTTCTCGAAACTTGAGGTATCTCTCTGCTTCCACAGAATCAAGTATGTACTTGGTTAGAAATTTTAAAGGCTTCTAGCTGTCTCCTTCCCCAGCCCAATTAATCCTGAAACTAACAAATCCGCTGTTCCATGAACATGCCTTGTTCCATCTATTGGTTCAAGAGTCCCCTCAAATCCTGTAAGTCTTTCTGGCTCACGATAGTTTTTGTTTGTTTGTTTGTTTTTTCATAAGTAAACTGGTGCGAGTTTTTTCCTCTGGCAGTTAAGTCACGTTTTTGTCTTGTAATATTTCTTTTTGCATTTATTATACCAGTTAACTGACACTAAGCAAAGAACCATATATTTCTAGGCCTCAATTTATGAGTAAAGTGATTTCTGAGGTTCTTTACCTTTAATAGGATAATCACTGCATTTGGTATGTTGTCTCTCAAACCTGATTATTAACTCCTTGAGGCTTGAAACTTATTGTTAGTCTGAGACCACGCATAGTGTTGTGAGAGACTTCTGGGCAGAGATCAAGGGACCTGGCTTCAAGTCTTATCTCTGCCCCTGACTAGGAATCTGATTCCACCTCTCTAGACATTGATTTTCCTATTTGTGAAATGAGGGTAAGTTAAGTAGTTCAGTGTTCAGGAAGTTTCTTGAAATGAACAATGAAGTTATTTAGACTAGCTTCCTGGGCAAGTTTCCTAGAATATTCATGCCATGTGAATGAAGACAGTCAAATAGTAAAGTTGATGTTGACGGTAAACTGTGTGGGTGTCACTAGGCACTAAGTCACGTCCTCAGTCTACTGAGATGGGGGAACAGGAAAAAAAAGGCTATCCTGCCTTTACTATCATCATAGTAAACACAGATGTCTAGTCTTAACATTCGCATCCTTCACAGCAGAACCCAGATTTTTAAGTTCTCCATCTCATTCTCTGCAGGCATGTGCTTCAGGGGAAACTGACTCCTCACTAGGGGCAAGTTTGGGTTATTAAGACACATGGCAATCCAAACCAGTGAATGACATGGCCAGTGAACCTGGGTTCTAATTTGAGCCAGTGAGAAGATGGGGGCTTCTGATAAGTTCTCTTAAAAATGAGACTCAGTTCACTGTCTTCTGGAGTTTGCCGTTTGCTTGATGTGATGCTTAGATTTTTGTGGCCATCTCATAGCCTGAGGATGAATAGGCAGGAGGGCGGAGCCAAAGGAATCTCAGAAGAGCAAAGCTAGAGCCCTGACAGAGCGCATCCTACCTCTGGACATCTTGTTATTGGAGATAATTTTCTCTCTTACCTAACGATTTTGAATAAGGCTTTTCAGTTCCTAGAAAATACTAAATTCCAAGGTATCAGCACCACTGTCACCTTTCTGGACTTTGTGAACAATGGTGTCTTGAACTGGCTTAGCTAAGTTCCATGTCTGTTTCAATTCTGAGGATGCTCTCTTTAAGCTATAGTTTTACTTTTCTCATCGGTATTCCAAGGTCAGGATAAAAAAGTTAATCTATATATGCGGTTGAAACTAATTCATGGGCCAAGTAAGACATACTCCAAGGGTTAAACAAAGCTCCTTTACAGGAGCTTTTATTTTTTTTTTTATGATTGCTCATTTTATTAATACTAATGTTAGGATATGCAAGCATTAGAGATGAAATCCTGGAAACTAGAAATAGCGTATGTTAGGTTCAAGTGTAGCTGTTCCGTGAAATTAGGCTTTGAGCCTGCAAGGGCCTTGTTTGCCTTTTTAAATCCTCTTTTATTTGGATATTGTGTAGTGAGCAAATTCTTATGTATCATTTTTGACAGAAACTTGAGTCTTCTGAGAATGGGAGCAATATAAGTTTGAAGGTGGTAAGAAGGAATTTTTTTTTGCCAACTTTTCCTCTTTGGGGAGGAAGCAGTAGAGGATGAGGCATATCAATGTCTTCTGGAACTTTTTTTTTTTAGTTAAGATCAAATGAGAATATATTTGAAAATGCCAATAATAATTCACAGGCGAATAGCTTGATATGGAATGTTTCTTAATCTAATGTTATTGGAGAGGATTCCAGTCGAATAACCTTAATGCTTAATAGACTGTAACTTGAATTGTAACTTGAACCATTTTCATAGTGTTATTTTGCCAACCTGTCAAGAATGTGATTATACATTAGAGAAATGCAAATAAAAACTACAATGAGATACCACTTCACTCTGGTCAGAATGGCCATCATCAGTAAATCAAATGACAAGTGCTGGCGAGTCTGTGGAGAAAAGGGAACCCTGGTGCACAGTTCGTGAGATTGCAGATTGGTGCAGCCACTATGGAAGTCAGTATGGAGGTATCTCAAGAAACTGGAAATGGAACTACCTTATGACCCAGCAATTCCACTCTTAGGTATCTATCCAGAGAAATCCAAGACGCTAATTCAAAAAAATATAGGCACCCCTATGTTTATTGCAGTGCTATTTACAATAGCCAAGACTTGGAAACAACCAAAATGTCCATCAGTAGACGACTGGATCAAAAAACTGGTACATTTATACAATGGAGTATTACTCGGCCATAAAGAATGAAATCTTACCATTTGCAATGATATGGATGGACCTAGAGAACATTATGCTAAGTGAAATAAGTCAGACGGAGAAAGACAAATACCATATGATCTCACCTATATGTGGAATCTAAAGAACTGAATAAATGAGCAAAGTAAACAAATAGTCTCAGAGATACAGAGGAAAACTGATGGTTGCTATATGGGAGGGGTGTGGGTATGAGAGAGAAGGGGAAAGGATTAGACAGCATAAATTGGTAACTACAATATTGCCATGGCGATATGAAAGACAGTTTTGGGAATATAATCAATAATTAAAGATTTTGTAGGGTGTCAGATGGGCACATGTCTTATTAGGGAGACCACTTCATGGATGGTATAGATGCTTGACCACTGTACACCTGAAGCTGGAGCTGAATAATATGGTATGTCAACTATTAATAAGTATATAGTCACATGTATATAGTCATATACATATGTCCATATGTATATGGCCTGGAATACAGCATAGGGAATAGAGTCAATGGAATTGTAACAGCTGCATTTGATTCTAGAGGGGCGATAGATTGGGGAAAGGGGTGAAATATCACTGTGTGAGGGGTGAAATATCTATTACATTGTTTTGTACATCTGAAACTAAAAATAATAATAAAAAGAATGATTATATTTTTTGATAACAATTTCAAGCTCCTAGTCAACGCATGCTTTGACACCACATTGATGGAGAAGCCAACTACTTGATAACTTTGTTATATACTGCATGTGAAAATACTTAGTTATATTCAATGTTTATGTATGAGTTCAGGTTGTTAAATGGCCTCAGCCTTCAGGCTGATTTTCAATCTGAGGATATACACATTGCACATAATGATGTGTTTCATGTTGTCTCTTGGATATGCGCTTACAAAGAAATTACAGAACACAGGAGCAGGACAGCATGATGAGTTTTTCATTAAATTACAGGGCTATCCTTTATTCTGAGAGTATATTATTCTACTTAATGTTTTTAAAATTAAAAATGCTAGATTTTAATAAATTTTTAAAAATGACCTTACCATAGTAAAGTTAAGAGTTGACAATTTCTTTTACATGTCCTAAATTTGGAGAATTTTACTGGACCATGAAATTTGGAGAATTTTACTGGACCATGTTCATAGTGTAGACTAAGTCCCTGTACCAACAAGACCAGCTTACTTTTGTTCATCCTTATATTTCCCAGATTTATTTGAAGATAGAACCCCTTTTCAAAGTAACACTCTCACCCAAAATATACAAGGAACTCATAGAACTCAACAACAAAAAAAACAACCCAATTGAAAAATGGGCAGACGACCTGAAGAGACATGTCTCCAAAGAGGACATACAAATGGCAAATAGACATATGAAAAAATGCTCAACATCACTAATCATCAGAGAAATGCAAATAAAAACCACAATGAGATATCACCTCACCCCAGTTAGAAT
The DNA here is from genome assembly GCF_004115265.2 of Rhinolophus ferrumequinum. Classification (NCBI taxonomy): domain Eukaryota; kingdom Metazoa; phylum Chordata; class Mammalia; order Chiroptera; family Rhinolophidae; genus Rhinolophus; species Rhinolophus ferrumequinum. The sequence goes on along the minus strand of NC_046289.1, from coordinate 41,169,657 downwards.
GGCTATCATCAACAAGACAAATAGCAGCAAGTGTTGGAGAGGCTGTGGAGAAAAAGGAACCCTCATACACTGTTGGTGGGAATGCAGATTGGTGCAGCAGCTATGGAAGGCAGTGTGAAGGTTCCTCAAAAAATTACGAATAGAATTACCATATGACCCAGCAATTCCTCTTCTGGGTATCTACCCAAAAAATCTGAAAACATCCATAAAGACAAGTGTGCTCCAATGTTCATTGCAGCTTTATTTAAGATGGTGAAGACATGGAAACAACCAAAATGTCCTTCGATAGATGAATGGATAAAGAATTTTGGTATATATACACAATGGAATACTATTTAGCAGTAAGAAAAGATGAAATAGGACCATTTGTGACAACATGGATGGATCTTGACATTATAATGCTAAGCGAAATAAGTCAGACAGAAAAAGTAGACAACCATATGATTTCACTGATATGTGGTATATAAACCAAAAACAACAAAAGAACAAGAAAAGCAAATGAGAAACAAAAACTCATAGACACAGACAATAGTTTAGTGGTTACCAGAATGTAAGGGGGGAAGGAGGTGGTAGATGAGGGTAAAGGGGATCAAATATATGGTGATGGAAGGAGAACTGACTCTGGGTGGTGAACACACAACGGGGTTTACAGATGATGTAATACAGGATTGGATACTTGAAATTTATGTAACTTTACTAACAATTGTCAGCCCAATAAACTTTAATTAAAAAAAAATAACACTCTCTAAAAATCCCAAGGCATTAGTATCCCTTAAAGTTTACTTTGGGGGAATATTAGTGTAGTAACCTCTATATCATTCTACCGTAATGTATGGGACTTTTTGTATGGTACCTTATAATTTAAGCTTCCTAATCTATTGTCGAATGCTAGCTTCCTGAAAATACACCAAAATTATCCTATTGATTAAGCAAAGCTGAGTTTATTGCTTACTCAGAAAGGACAATCACTATGTTGAGAGTCTTAGTAGTGTCTTGGGGAGAGGGAGAGCAGAGGTAGTTTATTTGAGTTCTTTTAGGGTCTGGTTTAAGGTGGGTTTTTGGATTTGAGGGCTTTTTAGTGATTGGACAAAGTTGGTACTGGGGTTTTAAAGTGAATCTTGAAAAGTAAACTCATTCAGTGCTGTCTATTGCTGCGGGTTAGTTAAGTAGTAGTCTAGTTTTCAGATAAATGACTGAGAAAGTTCTTGAAATGAACAATTTAGTTCTTGAAATCAATAATTTAGACTTTAGCTTCCTGGGCAGGTTTCCTAGAATATTAATGCCATGTGAATGAAGGCAATCGATTAGTAAAATTGTTAATGTTGACAGTAAACCGTGTGGGTGCAAATGGTTTCAGGTCTCAGTATCACCCTTTTATTCCCATTCTTTGGCCTGAGCTGAAGGAGTCACAACTCCTTCAGAACTTCACTGCTGTTCATGGCATCATGATGATGTAGCAGGTTTCCCAGATGCTTGCCTCAGCTTGCATGTTGGGTTTTTCTGCTCTTCTCATTGGTGTTTGTTTAACCATATGATGGGACAACAGTTGCATGGCAGCATTTAAAATATGTGGTCACCCATCTGAACCCCTGTAACAGACAAGTGCCAAGAGAAGGATTATGATCAGTTTGTAGAGTTCTTTTTTTTTTAAATTTTTTAAATTTTTCAGTTACAGTTGACATAAATATTATATTAGTTTCAGGTGTACAACATAGTGATTAGACATTTCTAAAACTTATGAAGTGATCACCTCCATAAGTCTAGTACCCATCTGACACCATACATAGTTATTACAATATTATTGACCATATTCCTCATGCTGTACCCTACATCCCCATGAGTAGTTCGTAACAACCAATTTGTACATCTTAATCCCTTCACCTTTTTCACTCCGCAACCCCCTCCCATCTAGCAACCATCAAATGTAGTGTTCTAAGTCATGAGCCAAGAGTGTCCAAATTAAGCCAGAAGAACAGATTTCATTTCCAATATGAGTATGCAGTACCACATATGGGATCATTAGCTAAATTACCTAACTTTATGATTTCTTTGTGCTAGAGAGGTCTGTAGGGATACAGCACACCATTTTCTCCTTAAAATGGCACTTGTTCTCTCTCAAGACACCAATATTATATCTAATGGGCTCTTATTCAGTTAAATTTCCTGCCCCTCTCAGATGTGGAGTTCTATAGCCGTGGCTTTGTCTAGCTCTTCTGCTTTTCTTTGTCAGATGTCTTCCTACTTCTACGCCTCTTGTAAATGAAGAGTCTAGAGGAAAAAAGAAAGCAATCCAGAATTCTTTTATGAGTGTTTAGGGTTTCGGTTTTCAAATCAAGGCCCAATTTTTCCTCCTTTCATTAAGTTATCTAATCTCTTTTTGTAAGAGAAATTGATGAGTCAAAATGGACCCTGGATGATGTCAGACTATCTTGAGGGCAGGTATCCATTTACCAAGGTAACAGCTCCCTGTGCAGTTTGCATGCAGGTAGTAGCCAATAGACTTTTGTGTTACAGATCTAATGGTGTTACAATCCAATTTTGTATTACAAATCCAATTTGTGTTATAAATCTAGTCATATAAATCTAGTCATTTGTGGCCACTCAATCATCTGTTTTTGGTCAGAATACCCCTATGAGGTTGTCAAATAGTTTTTTGTTTTGTTTTATGATTTGTGGCCACTTACAAAGAGTCTTTATTTCAGGTGATGAAATTTAAGAGTCAAGACAATTAGGCAGATCTAAAGTGAAAAAAAAAATAATGGGTTTTACCAGTAAAATTGGATACAGTGAGATAGCTTCCAAATTTGCACCATCTGTTCCCTAGTTCTCTTCCAAGCGCTGTATCTGTGAAAGTTAGGGCAGCAAAGCTAGCTCCTGCAAAAGGTACCAAGTGTTAGTTTTGGTAGACACAGGAGTGTTTTTTTCTAGATATGCTATGATGGGCGTTTTAGATTTCTAGCTAGCTATCCTTGTGTTGTTTGCCATCTAAAAAGTCACCTAATAAAAGTTACCCAGAAAAATCATTTGATTTCATTACAAGGAAATGGGACCAAGGAAAGCTGGGTGGCTCCTCCCAGAGGAAAATGTGTATAATCCCAATAGTTAATTTGGTTGTATATTTTAACCAGTTCATCAGTAAATTGTTTCTTCTGGCAGACCAAATCTTTGGGATTTAGGTTATGCATGGTTTAGGGGAATTTTGTTCGTGTCTGTTGATAAGACTGGGTGTATCACATGAGCCTCTTGCAATATTTGGTCATGTCTTCTTGCTAGTAGTGTGTGGAGTCTAGAATCAGATGTAATATTCCTAGATGCCAGGCCTGTTATGTACTCATAAAGCAAGAGTTTTTGAACCCCAGAGGAGTCATTAAAACCAATGAGAATATCTTAGACCATAGAGCTTTGAGAGTCTCTGAGAGCTTTGCTAAATTGTTTCAGAATTCCATTTGTTTTTCCTACTTTTCTTGGAAATTGAGGGCAATATGGATAGCAGACTTCCTGAGTAAGTGGTATGGCTTTACAAAGCTCTTTATAACAGTCCCAGAAAAATTGGTGCCTCTGTCACTAGAGAGAGAGATTTGAATTTCCCAGGTTGGAGTTCTTCAGTATTTGCATTTATTTCTGCCAGTCATTTGGGAGTGTTTTAAACTAAACTCTCACCTTGGAGTTTTTCACACCCAACAGTAGTACCGTTGTGCAGGGCCAGCTTGTTGAAAGGAACTCCCAGAGGAAACTCTCTTCCCTTCTTCCAGAGTTAAAGTAAAACAGGCACATTTCCTTACTATCTCCTTCCGTGTTCATCTGTCTCCGAGGGAGTTATTGGTGGGTTTCATCTCATCTGACTGTAACCCTAGGGTACTTCTCCAGTGCCCCTGTTTATTGTATAAAGACTGAAAACATACAAATCCAATTTAGCAGAAGCTCCAGTGGGAGCTGTTAGCTCTTGCATTTAGCTGCCCCACTGGATTCAAGTTTTGGGCTCATTTTTGGCCCATGGAGAGTTTCTCCTTAAATGCCCAACTATGAATTTAAAGACTTATAAAACTTTATCCAGAACTTCTAGGCATCTGACCCAGGAGTTTTTCTTAAGCTACCCACTCCACTAAATTGCCTGAAACAGAAGTACTCTTCTGTTCTTTTTGGCATTGTGGGTTTACACTTAAAAGTCTCTTCACCATTACTATAGGAGTGTCTTATGAAAAATTAAAGATTAACAAAACCATTTTATTGGGAAGATCATTTAACTGTTACGTTGAGCCTTTCTTTATACTGAAACATAGGGGGGATGATATCACAAACTCAGAATTGAGTTTGAATTTACAGCCTCATCCTAAAATTAAGTGTGATATTTTTGTTCCTCCCTTTTATTGTACAAAAAATAAAAAATATTTTTTTATTAAAACAGTTTGGGTTTAGCAGATGAATGTGTGTATCTAAGGGTATCTTCCTGTGTCATTTCACTGAGTTAAGCTATTATAACTGATAGTCTCCACTAATAAATTCCAGGCATTTTAATGAAACTTCAAAATGATAAGAAGCAGATAGCACAAAGTTATGCATGTTGAGATTTGTACGTCTGGATGTAGTTTCCATATAGTTAGTTCTTTATTAAATTTATGAAGGCCAGACAGAGAGTGACCTTTCATGGGACAGAAGAGAAAACACTTGAGCGCTATTGTCGTAAGAGCTTGTTTAGATAAAAATCTTATATTTGGTAGCAGAGGACAGAATAGTTAATTACCTTGGTAAAGATAAATTTTCTTTTACCTTGAAAAAGGCACATTTGTAATTAGTTTTGTGCCTGAGGTAGGATTGACTCAGCAACAAATTTTTAATCATTATTGTGTAATGTGCTTCATTTATTTGGATAGGAATGAATAGAGCAGGGGATTCTGAACTTGTGAGCTGGGCTTCATAGGGTTTGAGCTCCCCAAAAGTATGAACAATTTTGCATACATGTATTTATATGCATGCTATTCCTGGGGCAAAACCTCCTTGGCCTCACATCCCCTTTGGCCAGTTACGCAGTGCACAAACTGTATAACTGTATGTAGTGGCTATATTTCCTAAAAGCTTGCATCCCATTGTTTGAGAAACTGAAAAAGATAAATGAAAAGCAACATTATTTGACATATTGAGGAGAATTTGTCTTATGAGGTTGGGATTTAGAAACTTAAAAGTCATCCTCATCAGGAGTGTTAAATGTGGAGGTGATAAGAGTGAACTCTCTGAGTCAAACATTTTTTATTTTTTCATTTACACTAAAATCCTTTGGGTATGTGTTTACCGCATGTGGGAGGGGTTATTCATTCCAGGTGTAGCTCTCTTGCAAATCTTCAAACCCTTACCAGATTTCTCAAAGCCTAGGTTTAAGACACACTATGCTTAGTGGCTGACTATATTTCCAGCTGACTTTTCAGACTGGCAAGGAACTTGGGCACTGGCTAACTATAGTCTTAGCTCACAATTCCTATTTTTGTCTTCTTAAGGGAAATAGCTAATGTATCTTTTAAAGAAAATGAACAACTATTAGCATAAAGAAAGGGCAAAATGGAGAGAAAAGGACAACAAAAATTTTGTGTATCAAATATAAAATAATGTGATTGGGATTGGAATAAATTGTTAGGTAGCTGTTTTGTTAAAAGTTGTTTTAAGTATCAATAGGGCTGAATTTATTTTCCTTAACCAATAGAATGGAAATTTTGTTCAATTCTTTTTCGTTTAGGCTCCTCTGCTTTTTTCTTTCTTTGCCATAAGTAAACCAAATATTTCCTATCTGGTATTCCACAAAGGAAATCTGTCCCTTAGAAAAATGTAGAACTTATATTTTATATACACAAGCCTGAAATACATCTTTTTCTTTCCCACGTCAAAATTCTTTCACTTTTTTCCTGGCTAATGATGGACTTAAGAGCTTGTGTTCATAGGAAGTCCTTGAGCAGTGCTGCTGAAGTCTTTTGACAGTCTTGTTTTCCATGTGGCAAAAAGAAAACCCAACTTGATTTGGCTCCTGAGTTGTCTCTCCATGGATGTGGAATGCCCTCTTTGCTTATTCTAACACTCTCTTAAAGAGTTATTACTCCTTCAGGGATCACTTCACAATCTACCTCTGTCTGGAACAGATTGTTCACAGGGTAGAATTCTCATTTGCAGACATCTTTATGACTGTTTTATGTACTGAGTAATATACTCCCACTAGTCTATTTTATATTTGTGTCTGGAAATTGTACTTAAGGGCAAGGCTGTATATTTTCCTTAGCTTGGGTATCCATCATCCCTTCCCCCAACCCCCATCCTGCTTTGCTCCCTCCTGCCCCAACCAAAGCAGAGCCCAGAATAATGACTGGTGAGCAAGTAGTTTGTTTGGAAGTGATCCCATTGAGCCAGAATGAGGAATTAGGGGAATTGAACAAGGAGGAAGGGAAATACAATGATGCGTTGTTGAGTTGTCCATTCTTATGGATGACTACTGTTCAATATTGATGGGGTATTTTTAGAACGTATTTCAAAACTGTTTGCCTAGGGTACAAAAGGGGGAAGCATTTATCCACTGGTTTCTGCCTCCTTTGGTTAAGGCTGGCCATGCAAGCATTAACTCCAAGAGGTAGAACCTAAAGGATTTACAGTGGTGCATAATAGATGTCCAACAAAATTTTGTGAGTGTCATAGGACCCAGCTCAATTCTGAGCACATAGTATGCACCTAGTGATTACTTACTGACTTGAAAGTATGGTTATATCTCTGTGAATATAAATAGCACAAATAGCACATTTTGTTCCTATATTCCCAAATCTGCTAAACAGATAAATAGGCTGTATTTTATTTTATGATGTTTTAAACACAATATTGTTCTGCTCATGTTTTTTTCTGGTGTCCAATATTCTTCCTACAGAATTTACACGAGTATTTGCAGAGCTTCAATCCAATAATTATAAAAACATATTACAGATGTAGTACCCTTCAGAAATGTGCCATGTCTTCACTTCATAGAATCACTTTTAAAAATCCTTTAAACATCTTTTTATTTTGAAATAAGTGCAGACTTACAGAAGTACTTGAAAAAATACAGAGTTCCCATACACCCTTTACCCAGCCAGAGCATCACCTGGCTGTCCCCAGAGACCACGTACCCAAAGGGCGGAATGGGTGGGCACCAGAGCCCTGCTAAAGTGAACCCTGTTCTGAAGGGTCAGCCCCTGCACCACAGCTCCTCCAAGGTAATCATGGCCAGTCCTCACAAGCAATCAGCTCGAGGGTCAGTCCCTCACATTGAAGTGCAAACAGCAACCAAGACTCAACTACAACAGGAGGACACACACAACCCACACAAGGGACACATCTGGAGCACCTGGCTCTGGTGACAAGGGAGACTGTGTCACTGGGCCCCACAGGACACCTATTACACAAGGTCACTCTATTAAGACTGGAAGATATAGCAGCCCTACCTAATACATTGAAACAAATACATGGAGGCAGTCAAAATGGGGAGACAAAGAAACATGTCCCAAGTGAAAGAACAGGACAAAGCATTAAATAAAATGGAGACAAGCAATCTACCAGACACAGAGTTCCAAAAATTGGTTATAAGGATGTTCAGTGGTCTCAGTTAGAACTTCAACATAAAGATAGGAAACATAAAAATGGAAATAGGAAACATAAAAAAGAACCAGTCAGAAATAAGGAATACAATAACTGAAATAAAGAATACATTAGAGAGAATCAACAATAGATTAGATGAAGCAGAGGATCAAATCAGCAATTTAGAAGATAAGATAGCAGAAAATACCCAAACAGAACAGCAAAAAGAATCCAAAAAAAAAGAGAGCATAGTTTAAGGGGCCACAGGACAACATCAAGGGCACCAACATTTGCATCATAGAGGTACCAGAAGGAGAAGAGAGAGAGAGCAAGGAATTGAAAACCTATTTGAAGAAATAATGACAGAAAACTTCCCTAACCTGGCAAAGGAAATCGATATACAAGCCTAGAAAGCACAGAGAGCCCCAAACAAGATGAATCCAAAGAGATCCACATTAGGATACATTATAATTAAAAAGCCAAAGGTTAAAGACAAAGAGAATCTTAAAAGAAGCAGAGAAAAGCAGTTAGTTACCTACAAGGGAACTCCCATAAGACTGTGAGCTGATTTCTCAACAGAAATTTGCAGGCCAGAAGGGATGAAAATATCTGAAGTGATGAAAAGCAAGGACCTACAACCAAGATTACTCTACCCAGCAAAGCTATTATTTAAAATGTAAGGATAGATACAGAGCTTCCCAGACGGCAAAAAGCTAAAGGAGTTTATCACCACCAAACCAGTGTTACAAGGAATCTTAGAGGGACTTCTTTAGGATGAAAAAGAAAAAAAAGATAAAAAATATGAATAATAAAATAGCAATAACTACATACCTATCAACAATTGCTTTCAATGTAAATGGATTAAATGCTCCAATCAAAAGATAGGATGGCTGAATGAATAAGAAAACAAGACCTTTATGTATGCTGCCTACAAGAGACTCACTTCAGATTGAAAGGCACACACAGATGGAAAGTAAAGGCATGGGAACAAAATATTTCATGAAAATGGAAATGAAAAAAAAAAAAGAAGAAAGTTGGGGTAGCAATACTTATGCCAGACAAAACAGACTTTAAAACAAAGGCTATAACAAGAGACAAAGAAGGACCCAGTAATCCCACTTCTGGGTATTTATCTGAACAAACCCAAACACTGCTTAGTTTATTACAGCATTGTTTACAATGGCCAAGATGCGGAGGCAGCCTGGGTGTCAGTCAATGGATGAATGGATACAGAGGAGGTGGTGCATATATACAACGGAATATTGCTTGGCCATGAAAGGGAATGGGTTCTCACTATGTGCGGCAGCATGGGACCTGGAGGGCATTGTGCTGAGTGGAGTATGTCAGACAGAGAAAGACAGATACAATGTGATTTTGCTTATAGGTAGAATCTAAAGAACAAAATAAACAAACAAGTAAAACAGAAAGAAACTCATAGATACAGAAAACATTTTGATGGTTGCCAGATGGAAGGGAGTTTGGGGGCAAGTGATAAAGGGGAAGGGATTAAGAAGTACAAATTGGTTGTTACACAGTAGTCATGGGGATGTAGGGTACAGCATAAGGAATATAGTCAATATTTTAATAAGTGTGTATGGTATCAGATGGGTACTAGATTTATTGGAGTGATAGATAGGAGGGAGATTGGGGAGCAGGATGAAAAATGTGAAGGGATTAAGAAGTACAAATTGGTAGTTCAAAATAGTCATGGGGATGTGAAGCAAAGCACAGGGAATATAGTCAATAATATGGTAATAACTATGTATAGTGCCAGGTGGGTACTTGACTAGTCAGGGGGATCACTTCTTAAATTATAGAAATGTCTAACCACTATGCTGTACACCTGAAATTAATATAAAATCATATTGAATGTCAACTGTAATTGATAATTTAAGAAGGGGAGGAAAAGGTGAAGGGGAATAAGAGGTTCCAATTTCCAGATATAAAACAAATAAGCCCTGGAGGTGTAAGTACAGCATAGGGAATATAGTCAGTAATATTGCAATAGCATAGTATGGTGTCAGATGGTTGCTGGACTTAAGGTGATCACCTCTTTATGTATATAAATGTTGAATAGCTATAGTGTACACCTGAAACTAATACTGTATGTTAGCTATATTTTAATAAAAATCTTTAAAAAATAAAAAAAAACTATGAATTCATACTGATACCTCAATTCCAGTTCTATTCCACTGGCACCCTGCCTTCTACCCTTATTTGCAATGTCTTTCTCTGATAGTGAGAAACCAGCTCCCCTTACTTATTTGTTCAGAACCAGTATTCACATAAGATGATTTCAGAATTGCTAACTATAGCTCAGTGAAAAACAAATTTACTAAGTAGAGTACAATGTTTGTACACAGTTCTTTTTGTCTCTGCTTTGTTTTATAGTAGATAGTGAAAATTCCTTTGCTTAGAATAGCTCTTGCTTTTCCACTTCCCTCATGTAAGAATATTGTTCATCTGTAATACAGTTCAATTAAGTTCACTTGTTACTGTTTATTCGACTTTGGGTTCCCCCCACCTCCTAATTCATTTTAATCATTTACTTGTTTTGGGTTATGTGAAACATTATATAGTTCTAAGAATCAGAGTTAAAGTATAATCGTAGTTTTGCTCCCTTCCACTCCCCACCCACTACTGTGTTTTTTTTCCCTATTTTTTTCTGCCCTGTTCCTACTCTTTACGGGCAATCTTATTTATTTATGGTTCATTCCTTTGTACAAATGAAGTCTCATATATATATGAGACTTCATTTGTACAAAGGAATGAACCATAAATAAATAAATAAATAAATAAATAAATAAATATATATATATATATTTATTCATGTGTATATATTCATGTCCCCTTCTGTCTTACATTAAAGGTAGCATACTATAGATATTCTTTTGCATTTTGCTTTTTAAATTTAATACATCTTGGAAATTACTCCATATAAATTCACAGAGGTCTCATTCTTTTTTATAGCTGCATAGTACTCCATTGTGTGGATATATATCATCGTTTATCCAACCACTCTCCTATATATGGAATTGAGCATCTAGGTTGCTTCTAATATTTTGCAATTACAAACAATGCTATAATGAATAACTTAGTGCATATTAATTTTGTATTGTTGGAAATTTTACTTTATAGTAGATTCCTAAAAGTGAGATTGCTGGGGCAAAAATTAAGTGCATGTATAGTTTTTGTTAAGTGTTGTCAAATTTTCTTCTAAAATTGTTGTGCCAATCTTCATTCTCACAAGCAATATACAAGAGTAAATTTCCCCACAGCCTTGCCAACAGAATGTATTATACTTTTCTAACTTTTGTCAGTCTGATAGATAAGAAATAGTATCTCACTCTTGTTTTAATTTACGTTTCTCTAACTATGACATTTTTTATATACTTGAGGACCATGTTATATTTTTTGGGGTGAATTGTTTCTTCATATCATTTCCCCCATTTTCTACTAGGTTTTTTTTCGCCTTTTTGTCCTTGATTTTGAAGAGCTCTTTACATATTAGGAATATGTCTATTGCAAATACTTTCTCCCAGTTTGTCAGTTGTCTTTGCTTATGGTGGGTTATTTGTTTGTTTGTTTGTTTTGCCATGCATTATATTTATTTTTATGTGGTCAGATTATCAATCTTTTCTTTAATTGCCCCTATATTTTAAGTCTTTGCGTCTACATCGAGGTTGAAGAGGAATTTATTTTTATCTACTTCTAGTTCTTGTATTGTTTTTATTTTTTTGCACTTAGAAATCTGATACATGAAGAGTTTATTCTTTTGTATGGCATGAAATACAGATTGAAATTTACCTTTTCTTCCAATTGGCTACCCAGTTGTCCTGGCAAAATTTATTAAAAACTCCATCTTTGCCCTAGTGATTTGAGAGGTCACTTTAATCATACACTAGATTGTATGAAATCACCTTACAACTTCATTTTTGTACTTTGTCATGGTGTGGTTTGTCCTATGCTAGCCATTCACTGCCTGTGGCCACAAGTAACGTTCCAGGTTGGTGTTTGTTCTTTTGAAAGAATAGTTAATTATTGCACCAATAATCTTGAAAGCTAAAGAAATGTACCTGCTGGCCATTTATTTATAGAACACTCTTGCCCAAATTGAACCCACAGCTATGAGGCATTGCTCTTTCTGTCCAACTGTTGTCAGTATCAGTGGTATTGTACAATCATTAGGCTGAAGCGAAGCTTTCTAAAATAAGGCTCAATGCTACTTTGGCACCACTGTATCGAACACCTTGAAGAATAGCCTCATTAGCACTGGCTTTATTAAGGTTCATTGTCTTTGGCTCCTTGACTTGTTTCCTAATTCAGCTGCTGGATCTAGGTAGACAAATTGTAATTCTGTGATTGCTGCGAGAGTAGAGTCGTTAGAGTTATGAGGTAATTTAACTTTTGTATGTGCCTACATCTAGTGAACAAAGTTGCCTGGCAGCAATGATATCCTTGTTAAAATACAGAAAACCTAAAACAAAGTCCAGACACTGTTCTCCCAGAATGACTTTACATTGATGTGAGGACGAACACCATCCTAAAGAATCCTCCTGTTTTCAAATAAACAACGAGCTTTTTTGACAAATAGATTAATAAAGCCTAATGCAATATTGTACCCTTTCCCCATCTTATAAGGCCCATCTTAGGTATTTGATTAGTGCTATCGGTCTGGCTTTGCTTACAAAGCACCTCCAATTCTTGGGCTTCGAATTTAAGAGTATGTAGAAAGTGCCAGAAAGCCAGAGGACTTTTAATTTCTTGCCTTCATGTTTTTCCTTTTATTTTAAAACTGATGTATTTTAAAGTGAAAAAGAAAGTTGCAGTGAACAATGAAGCCAAGGCTTCTGTTACACTGATTTTTTTTTCATTTACAAACATGTCATTCTGCCTTTGACCTCCAGAGGGAGCAAGAGGGTTATAGTCAAGTAGTAATAATCCTGAAAAAGGGTTCTCTCCTCTGGTCTTTCTCTCCTCTCCCTCCACTCATCTCCTTCCTCTCTCCTCCTCTCTTCTCTCTTTATCTTTCTCTTCCACCCTACCTACATAAGCATGTAAATTTTTGAAAAATCATGTCCTCTTTACCATTTTCTATTTTTGTGGTTCTTGTAGGGGACATTTACATAGGTTTCCCTAAACTCTTATTAAGCTTATCTTCTAGTTGTCAGTCTTGCATTCCCTGATGATGGAGGAGGTAATTTACTGTTTCAGACGAGTGATTCTAAGGGAAGCCAGATGGAAATTTATTTCAGCAGATGGGGCTATTTCTTCAGAAATAGTATTAGTCCCGTCAACCCTGTTGCTCCAGTCTGCCTCTTCCCCCATTAGGTTAAAGAGGCCTATACATCCTTTTTTCCCCGTTCGCACCCGACAACAAAAATATTACAGAATATGGCCAAAAAATTAAACCACAGAGATTTTTGAATAGAGAGCCCACCCTCTAGGTGGCTTCTGAAAAGTTAGCTCATTATAAGATCCTTGGTTGATAGGAAAGTCAAAGTTATTAGGGAGTACCTTGTTTTCTGTTGGTCTCATGCTTGCACTGGGAGTTTTCTCCATGGCAACGGGTCTCCAATAAGTATTTACTTTCTCTGGGATAAAAGCTTGTACAAAAATGATGACGTGGTTCCAACATAGCCACTTTCTCTCTCCTCTGTGGTTAATGTTAAAAGTAAGACGGGTTTTTGGTGCCTGAGTCTGGACCTTAAATGTTACACTGAATCTGAGAGCTTGCCTTGAGATAGGTTTGGATTGGGTTGGGATTTTGCCTCTTTGTCTTGACATGGGTTGGCCTCCAGAAGCTTCCAGTCCTGATACAGTCTGTGCATGGACCTAGCCTCTCTTCATAAGGTGCATTGAGCTTTCGGCACTATCGGTATGCTACTGACTCCCCAATTTTTATCATCTCTCTGACCTCCTCTTTGAGTGGCCTATTTGAGTTCATCACTTGGATGTCTAATTGGAGTTTCAAATTTACTAAGTGGAAAACAGAAGCCTTGACCCCAAATCTATTTATTCCCCAGTATTCCCCATTCTAGTAGAGTGGACTACCATCAGTCTATTACTCACTTAGGAGTCATTCTTGGTTCCCCAGTTTCTTCACTCCCTACCATCTAATCCATCAGCCAATTCTATTACTTTTACCTCTGAAATATTTCCTAAACCTGTCTATTTTTCTCTCTCCTGCTCTCTACTCCACTTCCACCAGATAGAAAACTACGCTACTCTCACATCCAGACCATTCAGATAGCTTCCTAACAGGTGTATGACGGCAATAGTTTGGAAAAATTGAATGTATTTTTCTTTTCTTCCAGAATATCACTGCTCAGAGAGGGATAAAAGAATGCAAAATGAAAGAAAGAGTAAGATTTGGCTTTTGACATTTGAAAATAGGGTTATACAGGAAGACAATAGGCTAGGAAGCTAGTCTTGGTGGGGAGAGACAGGATTTTATAAATGTTTTTAGTTCCTATTTACATAGCAAGGATCAGGCCTGCAAGATTAGATTATAAATTTCTCCCATAACGTACAGAATGTTTACACTCTTCATCATTAATGCTTAGTGATAAGCCTGGAGTTTAGAAATTGGGGCTGTGGTAATGAAGCCTGCACTTCTGCCCAAATAGATTTTTGGAGGAGGAAGACAGAAAGGAGGCAGAGGAGGTAGATGGTCATTTAGGGATTCTGATCCCTTGGGCCTACAGCCCAGAGCGAGAAGTCTGCTCAATGCCTGAAGGAATACAGAGGGCAGAGGGGCTCCTTCCTGGCTTCTACTAGTCTGGGAAGCTGGAAAAAGTCACCACTTCTTGGCCAACCTGGAAGGTGACCACATGACATTAAATTCAGAGCTGTGGTCGAGGAGAGTGAGGGTGTAATTTGTGTCCCTAAGCCTTCCTCTCTTCTCCCGAGGCATGAACAGAGTTGTGAGCCAGCAGGACTGACAGAGCCTGTTGAGGTGGAGACTTTGAGTCACAGAGATGCCAGTGAGGGCCTGAAATGCCAGTGAGAGCCAAGGTAACAATAGTTAGTGAAACATGGACTCACTGTCCCACCAACCTCAGAGCTTGGTACAGACCGAGATGTACACCGGCTGCAGCCTCAGCCACAGCCCCTAATGACACTATTTTGGGCTAATGACATGGGGGACAAGGGACATTGCCAAAGAGCCAGAGGAACCAGAGGACCCTGCATGGTTTTGAGGACTCTTTCCCTCAAGTCCACAAGGTCATGCATGCTTCTCTCCCTCTGTACACTGTCCTGGGTGGCAGCCGTAGTGCTGAAATTTAGAGACTAAGCATATCTATCTAAAGAGGCTGAGTTTTACCTGAAAGGACTATTTAAAAATTATTTTATTGGTCTAAAGTTTATCTCGGCTTCCTTTTGTTTCCCTGTAGTAGGTAGGAGCTAGTGAGGAAGAATAGATGAGCTCTCGACCAAGTGGAAGTCTAATTTCTCTGCACATTTTAATTCTGGGGTGTGTTAGTTGCAAGCCATCTACACTTATTGCTTCCTGCCTCCACCCTTACGGCTCCTACAGTGCCTACTTCACACAGCACGCAGAGCAGGCCTCACAAGTGGGAGAATCTGATCCTATCTCTCATCCGGACCTTCCTGGGGCTTCCCATTGGGCACAGAGTGAAACACCAGCACCTCACCACGGCATACAAGGCCCCACATGACCTGGGACTGTCTTCCTCCCTGCCCTCATCCTGTACCCCGTGCGCTAAGCTCCCGCGCTGTGGCCCTTTGTTCCTTGAACGAGCTATGCTCTTTTTCATCTCAAGGCTTTGCACTTGCTGTTTATGTTGATGCCTTCCACTTGCCCATCCAGACCTAATTTCTACCTTTTCTCTCCTTGTTCTGTGCCCCCGTGGGCTGACCGTATGAATTGCATCAATGAACACTCTTGCCTACTGGCTTCCTGTTGGAATTTGGCCAATGGGAAGCACCAGCGGCGGATCAGAGAGAGGGAGGGAACAGACATTTATTCAGGGTAGGTATTGCCCCTGGTCACCAAGGTTTGGCTGTATCTTTTTACCAACGGCCACAGTTGCCGTGGGGCTCTCTCCATCTTTTGGTAACCCCTTCCTCCCTTTGCCGTGAAGGTCAGGAGTTCTCCTGGCTCCCCCACCTTTGGTAGTCTTTGGGGTATTGAAACCTCTCTTGCTAGTTTTATTAAACTCTGTCTGCATTTTTGTACAGACACTTTTTGGGTGTCTTCTGCTTCCTGCCAGACCTCAGCAGGCTCCCATCTGGGCTGTCTGCATACTGGTTTCTTCTCTTTGAGTCTCAGCTCAGATGGCACCCCTTCAGGGAGGCCGTGCCTGACTACCCACTGTTTCACTGCCCACCCCCGCTTCCTGCCTCCTGCCCTTTACTCTTCATCACAACATATTTTTAATTTCTTGCATTACAATGATCATAACTATCTCTGTTTTGTTTTGTTGTTTCACACTTTTTCTAATTGGACCGTAAGCCAAGAATAGAAGAAGCTTGTCTGTTTCACTCCCCACCGTCCATAGCACCCAGAACAGAGCTTACACATAGTAGAAAGCCAGTAAGTATTTTTTTAGCGAAATAAAAGAAGAGCTGACTTTTCTTGCTCCTGAGAAGCCTGGATCTGAAGGTGGGGTGTATGTGGGAGTGTCACAAGCATGTCAGGAAGTTTTTCCTTGTACCTTTATTACATAAGACGCTCACAGTACTTCTTAAGTACTGTCTGTTAACTAACGCGATCACCAACATTTAGGAAGTAGAAAAGAAGGTACAAAACAATCCTATTTCAGGTTAAGCCCATTTAATGGAGACATGGAAGGGGTTCCCAACCATCTCATCTTTCTGTCTCCTTTATCTAGTTTAGCTGTGTCCAGTCTCAGCCTTGTATGCAAGCTACTTTGTATTTCTTTAGAATCTTGAGGCCATGGAGTTGGGGATCGTGCTGAAAGATTATCACAAAACTTCTCTCAGGCCAGAAAGTGTGCTCTGAGAGGACTATATTGGAATGCTTGGGCTGCATAAAAATAGCAAAGTGAGTGCCTAGCAGAGTAGTTCTCAATATTAGCTGATTGTCCGAGTCACCTGTGGAATTTACATCGCTCTCTGGGCTGCATCCCAGGCCCACTGAGTCATTCCAAGGGCTGGGTACAGGAATCTGTGCTTTTAAAAAGTTCCACAGCTTCTTCTGGGACACAGCCAAGGGGAGAGCCACTGGACTGGCATAAAGAGGATGGGCTCTGCTTAGTCCCATAAATTCAGGGAGCTAAGCACGTTGTTGTAAATTTCCTAAACCATTAGCACAAGGCTGATGAGTCAAACACATTTTGTGTTTTAGTCAACAGATGTTTCCTTTCATGTCTTTGGAATTATTTCTCAGTAGTAATCGGGGTCTTGAAAACTTGGCCCTTGAAGGCTGATATTATTTTTAGTTTACAAAGTAAGAAACTGAAGTTTGGAAAGGTTAGCAAACTTATTTTACCACACTGGCATTGAGATCACTCTCTTTCCTCTAAGCCTCATTGTAACTCATCAGTCCGTTGCATAAAACCTTTTATTTTAAAATGAGACACCTATCAGGACCCTATAGAGTTTTCTTTGTTTCCTCATGTTCCTCTTAATACTTTCCCTGTTTTCATAAAAGGCTACCTCGTCAACGAGTTTGGCATTGCTGGATGTGCCCTGTCTTCAGAAGTCTTCTTCAGTTCATGTCACTTCTGTTTGTTACTTATAAAGTAGCAGTTATTGGTGAACCAAACTGATGCGTTCATTGGTCCATGTCAGCTTCTGGTCCTTATGTGTACATTCAGGTTGTACAGATTTATAGTTACATCACATCTGGAATTCTATAATACATATCTTCCATTAATATTACCACGAATATTTTTTAAATCAAATTTATTGAGGTATGACTTACATATAATAAACTGTACCCATTTAAATACAACTAGTTTAATTTGGACAAATATATGCATCTTGTAACCACTGCCACAATCAAGATACCAAACCTTTCCTTCACCCCAAAAAGTTCCCTCATACCCTGCTGTAGTCAATCTCCTTCTACTTTTGGCCCCAGAGAACCACTGATCTGCTTTCTGTTACTACAGATTAATTTGCATTTTCTAGAATTTCACACAAATGACATCATATATAGGTATAATTTTGTGTCTCATTTCTCTTACTCAGCATAATGTTTTTAGATGTAAACATTTTTTTCATTTTGCTGTAGTCTTTTTTTTTTCTTACCTAATATTTCCAATACTGCCCCCACTCTCCTCCCTTAATCCAGATAATTTAAGCTTGGTATGTATATTTCCTATCCCTTCTTTCAATAGTCACACAACTATATACACAAACGGGAGCCTAGAGAATTCAGTCTGTAAAGATCACTCTCCATAGATACAGAATAGGACAGCAAAAGGCGGAGAATGGATTTGGAGGCACAAAGGGAGAATAATCAGCAGAGGCGGGTAGGTATTCCTGTTTAACAAATGAGAAAATAGGGAAACTCAGAAAGAGCCTACAAATAGTCAGTGGCAGAGCCAGGGCTCAATACAGACACTTTTGTATTGACACTTTTTGATTCCAAATTCCACATTTCACTTACTTCCAGCAGGGTTTTTTGCTTAATAAAAATTTGAAGGTCCCAAGGGCAAAGAAATTCTGGGTTTGAAGGAAAGATAATTATATTAGTGATGATGATGGTGATCGTGATGATAGTGACGATGAAGTTGATAGTGGTGGTGATGACGATGGTGATGGTGATGATGGTGGTGGTAGTATTGGTGACAAGGTGACGGTGGTGGTGATGATGGTGGTGGTATTGGTGACAAGATTGATGGTAGTGATGATGAAGGTGATGGTGGTGATGGTGGTGATATTGATAATGGTGATGGTGGTTGTCTAAAGAAGATCCAGGGAGAACTGGAGGGAATAGAAAATAAAACCCAACGGTTCTATAATGCTTTCACTTATTTTGTTCTCACTTCATCTTTATAACAGTCCTGTGAGATGTGTACTATTATCATTCCCATTTTAGAGGAAGAACCTGAAGCCAAAGTGGTATCTCAACGATTGGCAAGAGAAGCAGGTGATAAGCATTTGGTCCACTCTTTACATTCAAGTGTTTGTAAAAATCAGTAAGCAAGTACTTTAATGGCATATATTAGGCCTTCAACAGATTTGAAAAATATTGCCAATTTTTCATGCTTACTATAAAAGCAAATTTCCTTTATGCCAAGTTATTGTTAAGCATATTAGAAAGAATAAGTTGATCTATATTAACTTGGAGGGATTTCTATTTTGTTGTGGTTATTATCTTTAGGTGGGGAAATAAAGATGTAGATACATGTATATAGTAGGTTCCATTTTCATTAAATGAATGTTAAGCATATTGACCTCTGGCTTCCAGTTTGGTTTGGCCATGCTGCTTCAGTGTCAGGAGATCGGCAGGTGGAAGGTGAGGGAGGTAAGGGGGTTATCCCCGCCCCCTGCCCGTTCCCTCCTCGCTTGGCCCCAGTTTAGGCAGGTGAGCACAGCTCCTGCTGGGCTCCCTCTCCCTCAGCCTGGATCCTGACAAGGTCCCTGTACCATCATTCCTTCCTCTTGCCCCTTAGGCTGCTGCGAGGTAGCTGCCTCTTGAAGGTCCCAGTTGCTGGTGGTTTTCCCAATCCCTTGACCCTGCCCACACCTTTTGTGCCTAGTATTAAGCTGATGTCACTCAGCTCCTCATCCTTCTGTGCTCTGCTTTTTGGTGCTGGGCAGGACTTTGCAATTTATACTTTTATTTATTTATTTACTTATTTTCTTTTGCTGGCAGCTGCCTGTCCTTCTGCCAACATGGGGTGCTACAGGGAGTCTGCAAAGCTCCCTTTGCTGGCTTTTCCTATTCCAGTCCCCTCACAACAGCCCCTCCGTCTGTAATAGCTGCAGGGAACAGGTATCAGCCAGGCAATGCCTCTGAGCTTCTGGGTTATAACAACCTCAGCTCTTCACTTCGTTCCCTGACCCAACGAGTGCGAGCGGCTTTTTCCAGTTACTTTTCTGTTACCTCAGTGAGCCCTTTCACATATTCAGATCTCCAACCCTTTTCTTCTTTTTATTGTGGTGTAAAATACATCACATAAAATTTACTGTCTTAACTGTTTTTGAGTATACAGCTCAATAGTGTTAAGTGTGTTCACGTTGCTGTGAACCCAATCTCTAGAACTTCATCTTGCAAAACTGAAACTCCGTACCTTTTAAACTTTCCCCGTCTCTCCCAGCTCCTGGCAACTACGGTTCTACTTTCTCTTTTTATTAATTTTGACTACTTTAGATACTTCATAGAAAGATATCCAATTCTTTTAAGCTGTATCATTTTATTAAAATAACTGGCCTAGTTTCTGTGTTTCTCCTGGAACTCTGACTGACATATCTCTGTAAATAGTCCCCTCTTTAAATAATTTTCAGTGAATTTCCTTGAATGTGCCTCCTGATTCCTACTGGCATCCCAACTGATACACTGTCTTGGGGGTTGGGGGGATCACAATTGCTAAAATAATAATAAAGATGAAAGCCCCCTTTAAACCAAAAGCACTATATATTATTACTTTTGTTATTATTAGTATTAGGAGTATTCCAAATGAGGCCATATCGGGCGTCCCCTGCGGTATCCCTTAAAGCACTAACATTCAGAGAAGACAAATGACAAACATAAGAAAATGGCCGCAACTTCAGAGTTTCGACAGACCCTCTGTGGCTCTAGGCTTAAGGATCAGAAAGAGAAACCAAGACAGGAACTCTGTCTCTGTTCCTAAGAGAGGGTGTGGGCAAATGATAAAAGTCGCATGTTCATATTTCCAAGATAATCTGGGGAAGAAGCCAGGGTGTCCATGTCCTTAAGTGATCCTGAGGCTCTGGCTCCGGTAAGACGAGGCTCTGATCCCAGATGTCCGTCCCCAGTGATTCAGTGACACTCTGACATCCTGACTTCAAATGAAAAATCTGGTTGCTTTTCCACAGTAGTTAAAGCCTGGAAAATCCCCAACCACCAGCCAACTCACAAGTGCCAAAAACTCATCACAGCCACAACCTTGCAGGGTGGTGGTCCCCGACCTCCTTAAGAGGAGCCCTCCTTTCTGAGGGGGTCAGATGGTAAAATGAGGTTCCAGGGGTCTTGCCCAAAAGCTGTAAAGGGGCAAAAGGTGGGTGGCAGAAGCTATTGTAGGAAAGTCCAGTGAAGAAGGCCTTGGCTTCCCTGAATAGAGTGCTTGGCTGGCTGTACATTCTGGAGATTACAGTCAACCCCTGCCAGGAAAGAAGGCCTAAAAACACCAAGACTAAGCGAGATTAAGGTGTTTCTGTAGCAGCTATTGATCAAGAAACCCTGAACAACAAAGGCAGGATATTGCTTCTTTCTGAAACTGTTTGACTAGCTTTGTACTTGGGTAGGAATAACCATGAGCAAAAACTCAGCTGTGTGAGTTTTGAACCTACATGTTATGGGACACACACATGAGCTACTCTTCCAATGTCCGGGAGCTCTATAAACTCCACAAAATTATTTGCAAAATCGTGTGTGTGCATGGGGACCTGGAACAATTTCCTGGGTCTGTAAATATCATCTAATTCCGAAAGGATGAGTGTCGCCTCCCTGCCTCTTCCCCTATCCCCAAATTGAGAACAGCTCTAGATTATGCATCACTGAAGGGCATGGCATTGATTGTCATCCCTGAATCTCCAACAATGCCCTGCCTGGTATGATTTGTGCAGTCTTTTAATGAGTATTTACTAACTTGAACATGTATAAGCTGACTTCAAATTCTAGGACTCCCAATAAATCCTTTCCATCCTGAAGGTGGGCTTGTGAAAGGAGACCCTTTCCAGATGTCAGTAGCAGTTTCTTCTATTTGTGGGGTGGCTCTTCCCACAGGGTTCTTGACATTAGCAAGATAAACACTAGTTTGGGAGGCTGAGTGCTAGTATTGGCTTCCCCACCAACACTCCATGCTTTCCTTACCCCCACTTTCATAATCAGAAACTAATAGTTATTATGGGGAAGCATGATAAAAATGAAAAGAAGGAATTTTATCATAAACGCAGTTATGGTACTAGCATTGATAGGTGAAATAGGAATTGGTCACTTGGTTTCACCTCCAGGTTATTCGAGGGGAAAAAGAGACAATCTGAGGGAGGAAAACAGATGTAGTGGGTTTTCTCATTGAGATCATAGTAAAGTAACATGACATAGGGAAGTCAACTTGAGTCGGGAAGATAGCTTTGAGCCCCTCACTTGAAGACAGAGCAATGCAAACGAGTCAGAATGTTATGGGAAGTCAAAAGACTTAATTCTCTATTTTGTTTTTTTTTACCATTATCCTCTTCTTAGTTGGAATTACTTTTCCTCTTTAGTTATGACTATGGGTTTGCTAGAAACTTTAAGGTGGAGTGACAAGGATAGAGAGTGAGAACTATATTTCATTGATTCTGGAATGCACATTTTCCATTTTCCACCTTCTAACATGTCTGGGGCTCAATCGATGATGATCACCTAGGCTCAGTGGAAATGCAGTTGTTAATATTGTCAACACTTGGTCATAGCAGCTCATATTGTCATCAGCTCATTTGAATTAAGTGCATTGTTGTTACTGTAGGTGTAAAGTTGAATGGCTCAAAATGATTACACTATGATTTGGCATTGAAATGAAACATCATCATGTGTGCAAAAGGGCAAAGACACAGAGCAGCGGGATTTTAATTTGACACTGGTGAAGCGATAGAGCATGGCTGGAGGAATGAACGCAATTGCATAGTTTTCGCAAAGCAGGAACTGAGTGCTTTCTGGAAGCTAAGAGAAGAAGAGAGCCATCCCCGAAGTAGAAACGTTTACTGTGATCCGCGATAGGGTTGTCATCACAAACCCGGCCGAGGGACAGGAGAAACTGCCAACCTAACTTGGATAGATGAAAGAAATGTTAAAGCAACGAGAGGTTTGCGTGACCGTGGAGGACTATAGTTAAGGCATTGTGTCATAGCTTAATGGACAGTGTTTTGGTTTTTCTTTTCCTTCTTAGTGGTACATAAAAAAAGGCGTGTCTTAGAATCAGTGGAAAATGGTACAAATGCAGGCTTAGGACATTCAGGGAGCCACTACCATTTTCTAGGAGAAGACAGACCCGATGCGATGCCTCCTTTGCTGATGGGCCTACTCGTGCGAGATCCCGCGCAGAGTTGGCAGATAGGTGACCGGGCCCTGAGAGCGGGAGCATCCTGTGTGCTTCTGATACGCTTGCCCAAATGACTCTAATGAACAGGTGATAGAACAAGTCTAAAGAGTGTGGAGGGGGAAAGAACCTGTCCTCCTCTTAGACATATGACCTTGAGATGGACAACAGTTTTACAAATACATATATAGTTCTTTATTTAAGGAAAATGTTTACAGTTTAGGGCTGCTTCTTATACAATAGCAAAAATTGAACCTAAAATCTTAGAAAGTCTAGCAATTTCATATCCCATGACTAATATAAAATGTTTTAAACTAAATTTGACTAGTAAATTTTTAATTGTCTTAAAGATTGTACTTTTAAATTAACCAAGCATGATTATTTTATGAGCAGATGAAATTCTGTGTAATCATTATTAGTAAACCCTAAAATAACAAAATTACTTTAGCTTAATAAAAACACCAGTTAATTAAATATTGCCTATATTTACATTTCTACAAATGTCTATTAACAAACAGAACCTGAATAAAAAGAATACATACAATTTGTTTCCTTATCCATCCCAACCCATCCCCACCTTGACCTTCCTCACGTATAGATAAAACATCCTAGACATTTCAGGTTCTTAATTTTCCATCATGTTTATGGTAATTTTTAATCTGGATCTCACGGCCAGGGCTCCATATACAGGCTCCAAAGAACCTGTGCACCATTGCAGTTATATGAAAAATCTTGGGTATTATGTGCTTTTTGGTGCTGAAGGGGAGAGGGATTCTGATTGTCACCAATTTCTCAAGTGTCCATTGTTTAAAGAACAAAAGAATCCATAAACCACTGGTCAGCACTGCAGATCAATAGTGACCTGGCCCTGGGCCCCTCCTGACACAGGGCACTTTTGGCGGGCGTTTTGCTATAGCTGGAAGCTGGGCTAGACCCAGTGGCAACTGAGAGGGTGACTCAAAAGAGACAGGACACCTGGGAAATCGGCTTTGTGATTCTGTCTTGGTTTTGGGATTTGGCTGCTAAAATGTCCTTGCTCTCCCTCAAAATAAACAAAGACAAGCCACTGCATTCCTGTGCCATCCAGGTTTAATCTGGTACTTTGAACTGTGTTTTTAGTGACAAAAGCCAGGTCCTAATCCTTTAGTTTTCCTCTGGCTCTGGCAGGTCGGAGATACCATGCCTGTGATAAGGAAGAGCTTGGGGGAGGGCTGAAGGGACTGCCCGCCAGGTCTCTTGCCACTGGTGCTGAATGTATGGTCTCATTTGAAATTGTGAAAAGGACAGGTTGGATGGATTCCCACGGAGTTTCATGGCATTGTTCTCCTCCCAGGCCTGGCCTGGCTGATATTGATACGCAGCCTCTGAAACTCCTAGGTTAAAGGGGATGTGGGAGTTAAGAACGTCTCAGGCTTTAGCAAGCATCATAGTTTGTTGGAAAGCTTGTTAAAACCACAGAGATCTTGGATCCGCCCCCCAGAGATTCTGATTTAGTAGGTCTGGGGTGGAGTCCTGTGTTTATTTATTTATTTTTAAAAATCAATATCTAAAAGTGATTTTGAGAAAGGGGCTATAAAGAGTTTTGTTCTTCCAAATGTTGAGAGCTTAGATGAAGAGAAGGACATCTGAGCCCTCAAACATTCTGTTTTCAATGAGTTCATTCTGTCAGGACTGGGTACTCTCCTTATCTTCAGAGAATGGCTGGAGAGGGGAGCTGAGGGCCTGTTTCTGCTTCCTCACATCCTGAGGGGAGGGCCAGGATGTCGTGGGTCTTGGTGCCATGGCCCCCTCAGGACTGGCAGCTGGGAAGCTCCTGCTCAACCCGGCCACCTCCAGCATTTCAGCATTTCTTCCCAGCCAAGGGAATATTTCCCCGGGAAGGCCACGGAGAGTGGGATGAAACATCTTGGCTAAATGCTTAACCAAGAATTGTCTGTCAGAGGCTGCGCTTTTCCAAGCACCTTGTCCACCTAAGCTGTGCCTAAAGACCTGAAGAAGAGAACGTCCAAAGTCGCAGTTTCTGTAGCCTTGGAGCTGGGAGAAGGCAGTGGTATAGTGGAGTACTAAGTCATTCATTCATGTATTCATCCATTCATTCACTCAATTACTTGATTCCTTACCATGTGTGCTAAGCTGTATGTTACGAGCTGGGATTCAAGGGTGAACCAGACATAGGCCATGCCTTCCTGGGGCTCTTACTCCAGCAGAGTGAAAGACATTAAAAAATGGTTCTAAGGTATCTACATGGGAGGGGATAGGGGCTTCAATCTGCTTAGAAGGGAGAAAGGGAGTGACAGAGAGATTTGTCTTGAAGGTGATTTGCCCTGCAAAATGACTGGTCTCCTCCCTTTTTATCTGTTTATTTGTTGAGGAAAACCTGATGGCGGTTGTCACTTGGCCAAAGATATTCACCCCCTCCCCAACCCCAACATAGCACCAAGCAGTCAGAGAGTAAACAAATCATTATCTCATTCATTTAATCAATCAATGAATCAATCGATTGATTAGTTAACGACAGTTGCAAGTGCTAAGAGGTATACAGCATTGTGGGAACTCATAAAAAGGACACTTAGTCTGGGGTAGGGTGTGAGGGAAGCATTTCTTAAATAGGTAACTTTTAACCTGAGACCAGAAAAAAAGAGGTAAGAATGGGTATGGAATGAGTTGTCTGTAGGGACCTGGCCAGAATGGCTAAAGCTGAGGAAATATGAGGGAGGGTGTCACAATGAGGTCAGAGAGAAACCACATAAGATCCTACAGGGCCTTATGGAGTGTTTTGTTTTCTTTCTACTTGTTGGGATGAAAAGTTGCTTTGTAAAAAATAGCTTCACAAAAACAAAATGATTATGAGTCCTCAATGTCTGATAACTCATTTATTCACTCAAAAATGATAGACTAATTTTGGCAGGAGCCCAGATGGGATCCTCCTTCGCTCCAAAAGCCTTTCTGTATAGGGGAAGGAGACAAGTCTGTCCTGTTCCCCCAACCCTGACTCTGACGGCCATGCCTCTTTAGAATCTTTCCTGGGCTCAGCCAGAGGTGGCATTTCCTCCAATGGGCTATGTAGCTTCTGGAAGTTTGTGTTGTTTCTGAGTGTATCATCACTTTTATTTACTCTTTTGATTTCTCTGACTTAATGCGCTTTAGCCCATTTATTCTGTTGATTTTTTTTTTTAAGGTAAGTTTGGAAACAGCAATCTGTGGTTAGACAAACATGCATTTGTTACATCTCAGTAAATCTATATTAATGGAATCTGTAGACATTGATGAATCAACATGACATTTGATGGTGGTGCCATTGAATAGGAATTGTACCTAGCGTTTATTTAAATTTTATATATCAAGTGTCACATGGTACACCAATGGCCAGTGGGAATTCTTTGATGAAATGGAGATCTATCTGCTCTTCACTCTGTCCTCTCTTCATTGTCTCATTCTTTAAAAGTTGGGTCAACGTACATGTGCAGAATTTCTGGATTGAACCTGAAGATCTTATTGTCAACGTTATAAGAGTTTATGTAACACCTTTCCTCTCATGCAGACGTACATCCTTACATTAGCACTTCTCATTCTTGATTTCATATGTATTTATTAAAATTTAGTCAGGAAGGAGATTTCTCTGATTTAATAAAAGAAGCAGGCATAGGAAAAATCTCTTGGCTGGGAGTCAGGGGCTCATTGTCCTAATGCTGGCTTAGCCAATTGCTAGCTGTGTGATGTTACATGGGATGGATTTAACTGCAAGTAATAAAATACTCAACAAATGTCATCTTACAGAAAGAGAACTTGATTGATTTTTTTACATAACAACATGGCTAAAAGTGGGAAGTTACTGGCTTGATTTAGCCATCAGCTGAATGATGTCTTCCAGGACCAGGTTCCCTGTGTCTTTCCCTTCCACACCCTTCGCATGTGGCCATTTTATACTTATGCTTGTGGCTTTATTGTTACAAGATTGTAACAAGATGCCCATCCCAGCTCTCGATTCCATGGTTACTCAGGCAGGATAAACAGGGAAGGATGATACATCCATGTCTGGCTTATATTCCCCAGAAAGCAGATTCCCAAGAAACCCTCCCAGCAGATACCACTGGTCAGAACTGTCATGTAGCTACTCATAGCTGCAAGGACTGGGACAACATTTAGTTCTTTCACCTTGTAAAGTGGAATCTAGCAAGGGATGAGGGCTTTGGAAATGCCTGTAGAAATAGTCAGGGGGCAGCACTTGCCCTGGTGTCCTTGGACAATTTATGTTGTTTGGACATCAGCTTCCTCAGCTATAAAATGAGGTGGCTTAACCAGATTCTAGATGATCTCTGGGGTTCCTTGTAGTTCAAAGGCAGCCATTCTCAAATTGATGTGCATACAAATCACCTGGAGAGCTTGTTAAAATTCAGTTTACTGTGACGAGGGGTATGTAGCCTGAGAGTCTGCATTTCTCCCAGGCTCCCAGGTGGTGGTGATGTTGCTGGACCACACTTCGGTTTGCAAGGTTCTAAAGATATATGAGTCCTTAGAGGTCTTTGAGCTTTTCTCAGTAGATAAGCCAGCTTAAGGCAAAGATCATGCAATTTCCTTAAGTTTACCTTAAGTTTCCTTAAGTTACCTAGAATAACTCTGAATTCACATAAATGTTCCTTCCATCAATAAATATGCACATTCCTACTTTTTCCCAGCATTTCTAGATATAGAAGTATAAGAGCTAGAGCCTCAGTCTTAAGGATAGTGTAAGTAATTTGAAAGAGATTAGAGAAGAGGAAAGAACTTTTCGAATTTAATTCTTACAAGTACCCTGTGAGGTCAGTGTGATTACTCTCATCTCACAAATGAGGAATCTGAGAATCAGAGACTCAACGAGGTTCAATTAAGGTCATACAGCTTGTAGACAGGGTTTAGATTCTAACCCAGGTCTCTGATTTCGAGGTCCATGCTTTTTCCATTTCACCATGCTAACTGACTCTTTCAGAGGCCCACATGTGAGCGACAAGAAGGAGTCATACAAGACAGCTCCCAGCTGAGTGGTAATTAGTTTGGTATAAACCTGCCCATGCTCATTAGTTGCCATTTGCCTCCCCACCCCACATCCATTCTCTACTCTTCTCTGCAGCCCCTGGAAGACTGACCCCTACCTGGGCTCTGGCCTCCAGCTGGTTCTGGCCAATGGGACTTACTTAAAAGAGACCGGTGTGTGGAAGAGATAGAGGTTGGGATATTTATTCAACCACTTTCCCCATGGTTTGGCAGTAGCTGTTTCCCTACTTTAAGGTCACAACTTGGGTGGCTTTTTCTGTGCCTCTCATTGGTTCCCAGTAACAGCTCCCTCCTCTTGTCCCCTCAGGCCTGGGGACAACTACTTTCCCTGTTGCTAGTCCCTTTGTGTTTCCCTTAACCTTGCCCACCCTCCATAAATAGTCTGAACCTTTGGTTGTCTTTGTGAGGTGCTGCCTGTTTTCTGTTGAGACCATGACTTACTCATTTTCTAAAAATTTTGAGGTGGTGATAGATACTAAACACTACAGAAGTTAGCAGGAGACTTGGGAGACTGCAGCAGTCAGACCTTGGGGAGAAGTTAGGGCTTCAGCTGAGTCGTGACAGGTGGGGAGGATTTGTAGAGACAATGGAGAGAGAATATTTGAGAAGAGCATCAAGCAAAGTCAAGGATTAAAGGAGCCAGGGAAATAATCTGCTTGTATTTGGGGATCAATATTAAAGTCAGTTGCCTGGGGTGAAACCAAATAAGGGTGGGTTATTGTAATAATGCTAACATTATTAAGTATGTGTCAGTGTGTTCTAAGTGTTTACTTGAACTAACTCATTTCATCATGAACAGCCCTGGGATTATCCTTATTTTTAGAGAGGAAGAGGCAGAAACAGAGGCACAGAGAGGCTAAGGACTAGTTCCAGGTTACCTAGCAACTAAGTGGCCAGGATTTGACTCTGTGGTCTGGCTCTGAGCCTGCCCTCAAAACCACCATGCTGTGCTGAGGCACAGACACCTTTTTGACTGTTTTGGAGCAGGGATAAAATCTGAAGAAAGTAGTGTTTAAGAGAGGAGAGCCTGGACGTGCAGCATAGAAGGTGTATGGGGAAGAGCACAAGAATCTGCTATGCTCTGCAGAACCTTCAGTTTAGCGTGGCTCTAGGTCATGTATTGGAGTCAGTTGGGTGGGTTTATGGTTTTCATCCTGCCCTTTTCTGGA
Source organism: Rhinolophus ferrumequinum (assembly GCF_004115265.2). Lineage (NCBI taxonomy): Eukaryota > Metazoa > Chordata > Mammalia > Chiroptera > Rhinolophidae > Rhinolophus > Rhinolophus ferrumequinum. The sequence continues at coordinate 41,140,679 of NC_046289.1, read as the reverse complement.
TGTGTTGACAGAGGATCTGTCTTTCCTTTTCATGTGCCTGTTGACATTTGACAAGTAGATAGATATTTCTCCAGCAAAATGGATTTATTTGGGGACAACAAGGAATGGCAAATTGGGACATGTGGCCTAATGGCGAACTGCAGGTAAGTCCAGAGAAACAAAGGCAAGGAAGCCCTTTTATGTACTTGGGAGGGGCTGTTGTAAACTAAGATTCCATTGGAGGAAACTAAAAGTTTGAAATGTAGTGACTTCTCATTGGTTGAGTTACGGCAAACTCCCATTGGCTGAGCTGTTACTGGGCAGAGAGGAATCTTTTCTTTACTGGGCAGAGAAAGAATCGCAATCCTCTGATGGAGGTAGTGAAGTAGCATCACTTCCTGTTAGAGATGCAAAGTATGTCTCTTCCAGTTAGAGTCAGTAGTGTGCATTGAGTGAGAAATGTGTGAGAGTTCTCTCTTCCCACCTCCTGACTCCAGTGTCAGACCTGGGTCAGGGCACTGGAAGCTACTGTATTGCCAGCGGCAGTTACAGAAGGGCCTGGAGGAAGGGGACACCCCAGCCCTGGCAGAGCTCACAGGTTTGTATAATTGGGGATCCAGAGACAGCCCATTAAGTATTAGCATAATTGTTTTGTGTTTAGTATGCTCAGAGATGAATTTCTTTAGCAGCCAAAATAGCTCCAGTTGCCTTGTTTTCTTTCTATTTTCCATGTGGAAATACAGATTTAACCTGAGTCTAGTTTTCCTCCTGTGTAAAATCGTGGTAATAAAAGCTACCTGACATGTAATGTGAATGCTTATAAGGGCACCTATCACAGAGATTTGCCCAAAGTAGGTGTTCATAAATATTAGTAGAAATTCTTTCCCTTAACCCACCTTCCTTTTGTTAAAAGATAAACTGTGGCATATTAAAATTTTAAGAGTTTACTTGAGCAAAAATAATTCCAATTGGGCAGCACCAAACTGGAAGTGGTTAGGAGCACTCCACCAACAGGAGCTTGGGAGAGAGACTTTTTTAGAGAAAAGGCAGAGCAAAGTATGGAAATTATTGATTGGCTATGGCTTAAAGCCTAGTTGGCTATTTGTGATTGGTTGTCCTTATGTTTCATTTTGTAAGCTTCAGGCATTTTTAGGCTTAGATTTTGGTTTGCTTGATAGGTCACCAAGGCATTAGAGCCACCTCAGTCTATTGACCTCCTTATTCAATTAATTAAACACTTCCTTCCATTTTAAGTCATGAAATGATAATAAAGGTGTTGGAGGGTAGTTTTCCTCCCTTCCTTCCTTGCAACTTCTTATTGTGAAAAATTTCAAAGAATATAAAAGTAAAGAGGTAGTGAAATGTACCTTTATCATCATCTAAATTTAACAATGTTCAACAGCTTTCCATATTTGGTTTATCTTTTTGTTGTTGTTGTTAAATTATTTTAAAACAACTCCAAATGTCATAAATTCGATCTCAAATACTTCAGTATACATTTCAAAAAAATAAGAATATTTTCTTAACATAATGATATTAATACACTTAACAAAATTAATAACTCCTTAATAGCAAGTCATACCCATAGCATATTCAAATAAGTCCAATTGCCAGCACAGTCTTTTTGTAGTTGATTTGATTGAATCAAGATCCCAACATGGTAAGGAGTATGAGAGAGAAACTAGCTACACAGGGCTAGTTTACAGTTCTTAGAGGTCAGGAATTTTTTTGCCTTTTGCACAGTGACTAAGCTTTGCTGATAAAGTGCACTCTAACATTTGTGGTTTTGACTGTCTGGAAACAACTCCACATATCCATGGCATTTAGCAATGTCTGCTGAGGCACAAAAGTGAATCCTAGGCACTTCCGAGGCTGTGTCTGGGAGGGTGGTGTTCAGCTACAGAGTTTGCCTAGCTGATTGCTGGCACTTGCCTTCTCAATGATGCTTTGTTGTTCTTGTTCTTTCCTGATTTGGGATTTCACAGATTGGTACAATTAAAAAAAAGGAAGTCATACGTAGGGCTATTGATTTTTAATTTTGCCAAAGAAGGACATTAAAAATATTGCCTATCACCATTATTTCATAAGAGGAGGTGCAATTTAATACTAAAAGGGCAGGACTGACATTATTTCAGAATAAAGGGGCATCTTTCCCAGGAAATGATAGTTGGCCACTTTATTTTGACATATATCCGTTCCATGGTTCCGGTTTTCTCTTTTTGCCATGTACTGGTGAGCATTTTGTCACAGTTTGCTATTTGGGAAGCATTTTTCTACTCAAGATTGCTTCGATACTAAAAGCTTGTGAAGTGATAAAAATGTCATTCTTTTTTGAAAAATAGTCATTGAGTGGGAGATGAAACTTTAGTAACAGTCGAAAATGAAGCTAACTTGTGAGATAGGGCAGGCCCAGGAGATGCCCCTTTTTTGACCTGTAATTTGGAAGTATGTCAGGAGCAGGTATAAGCGTTTCCGTATTATCCCAAAGGTCTGGGGTTGCATCAATTGATGTCAAGAATTAATTATTTTCTTAAATCATTAGCCTTCTGACCAAACTTCGCCTTGGCTGCCGAGAATACTTGTTGATCTTGCTCACATCTCCCAAACCCAATTTCCCATCGTTGTCCTGTCTCCCACATTTGTCATCCATTGTGTGAGACCACAGCTTACTTAGGCTGCCACAGCCTAACACCAGTGCTAAGTGCGTGACATGCACATTTGTGTCTCTCACCAACTCTGCTCTTGCTCTGCTGAGCTTCAGACCAATATATTACTCGGTTTTCGAACATAATCCATGAGTTCTGAAACATTCGAAAACAGCCGACAGCTAGGCCTCAGGATCTTGCACTCAGCGGAAGCTGCGTGACATGTTCGACTTCTGAGTCGTGTTTGAAAACCGAAGCTCCCGGGTTTATGGCGTTCGTAAACGAAAATGTTCATTAATGGAGACATTCGAAAACCAAGGTACCACTGTATTAAATTGCCATTCAACTGCCTCACTTGAGTGTCTCAACAGGGAGCTCCTCCTCTGCTTCCTCAATCTGGCTCCTCCTCCTCCTCACTTCCCAATTGTACAAAATGGAGAAGTAGCTCATGCTAGAACCTGAAAATCCCCCCCGCCATTTTCACCCATTACTTATTCCTGAATTGTTTACTTCCAAGTGTATTTCTAGTCTATTTACTTCATGCCATGACCACTGCTATCACTCCAATCTCCGTCACTGTTACTTCTTCCTGGGTTATTGCAACAGTTCCTCTTAATCCCCATCTCTCCTCTTATCCCATCAACCCATTCTTCACACAATAGCCAGAATGACTTTCTTAAAATGGAAATTGTGTCATGTTGCACCCCCTGTTCAAAACTCTGAGGACCTGTGGAACAAAACAAAACAAAAAATCCCTAACAGGTCCTACATGACCTATGTGGTCTGGCCATTATCCAACTATAACTTCACCTCAACCTACTTTCCTTGTCATTTACCATGTTTGATTGACACATGGTAGACTTTGATTTCCTCCAACACTCAAAGCCTTTTCTTGCTTTAGGGTAGAGAACAGGTGGTGTTTCTTCTACTTGGAAAGTCCTTCCCCCAACACTCCGCTCTCTGCCTATTCCCCCCTCCAGACTGCAGGCTTCTTGAGGACACACCCTTGACTAGTCCTTTCGTTAATGAATAGCCAACATATTGCATGGTCCCAGGCAGAGAGTAGGTGCTTGGTAAATCTATGTTGAATAAGTGAATGACTATTCCAGTTAATATCAAAATTCTTCCCTTCCTATAAAAGGACAGAAAGGAGACTGTATTTTTAAAAGAAAAGCCATATTTTTGCTACATCAGACAAATTGATCTTGGGCCTTGAATATTCAGGCCAGTATTTACCTTTGTACTTATAATACCTTTATATTTATAATGTTTCTGAGCAATAAAGTATATTTTAAGTGGGTGCTAAAATCAGCTCCATTTTATCTGTATTACCCAAATTGCCAAGGTTCCTATAAAACTCCTGTAAAGGATGACCCTTCTGTCTTTAATAAAGTGCTAAATCTCTGCATTTCTGAAGTACAGAGACCTATAATACATCCATTTAAAAAAGCTAAGTACCTTATTAGTGCTACTTATTGAAAAGGTTAAATCAAATGTACTTAAAATGGCCCATAACATAAGCTTGCACTTTTACGACAGCTTTAAAAGAGAAGAGTCAACATATTTGTAGAACCATTTCCTATAATACTTTTCAATAAATTATATAGTTTTAAGGTGTTTTTTTTTTGTTTAATGGAAAGGAAGTGTTCTCTGAGAATTGTAAGCCCATGTTGAGCTCCCCTTTTCAAATTCCCTTTTAATGCATTGTCTTAGTGACTCACCTTTTGTACCATATCTTATTTGCTAAGTATCTCTACTTTCCAGTTTAGTTTTTACTACATGCTAATTTAGTTCCTACTTTTATTTTATGGATGTAATTTATCTCCTCAACTATATTATAAGCTTCTTGTAAACAGGAGTTGGTGTCTTTTTCTACTTCTGCATCATCAGTGTAAGAATCAGGGCAGGCTATGTCATGTAGCAGTAACAGAACGTCCGAAGTCTCAGGGGCTTTGCTTCCTACTCTAGCTGCACGTCTAATGTGGGCCAGCAAAGGGATTCTCATCAGGTGTCCTCTCAGGGACTCACGCTAATGAAAGGCTTCACCCTGATACCCACTTCCCGGATAAAAACAACAGTGGGGGAGGAAACACGACAAACCACACAGTTGGCTTTTAAAGCTTCTGCCAGGGTGTAATACATATCATTCCACATTTGTGTCATTGACTAAAGCAAGTCACATGGCCATGCCTGACTTCAAAAGGGGTGAGCAAGTGAAACCCTATTGTGTACCTGGAAAGAGGCGAGTCAGGGACACTGGATGATCTGTACTAATGATTGACACTTGGTGCCTGCAGAGCCCTGCTCACTTTCAAACTTCTGATGGTAATTCTGTCATACTTGCTTGACTGAAGTTTGGAAACACCTGAGGGTGAATGATTTGGGTGATAGAATTATGATCCAAAGTTTGAATTTTGGGTTGAAATAATGGAGTCATTTAAGTGATCAGTGTGTTATGTTTGGGTCTAAAGACCAATTGCATAACTACAGGATGGCAGAGCTTTGGATAACATGTTTGAAAAATCTCTGGGACTTTCTATTGGTATAAATTGTACTGTTCTTCAATAGTGGGATGTGGTAGCCAAATGAGCTAATGCAATATCAGTTTGTCCACATGGGAGCACGATGCCCAGGACAGGGGAAGGGCTCAAGCTGTTTGTGAAAGCTTATGCTCAGTTTGGGATGTTACCATTTGCGGGAGGTTAACAGATGAACTTGCGCAAAGGAAAGGAATGGGGTTACCAAAGGAACAAGAACACTCAAAGAAAATATGAAGGAAGTGGGTAAATTTAACCTAAAGAATAGAGTGACTGGATTGGGGAAGGATGGAATGGGGCGGGGCCGTCTTCTAATAATCAGAGGGTTACCACGGAAAAGAGGGAATTAACTTTGTTTTGCTACAGAAGACAGAATAAGGATAGATTTTAGGGATGCTGATTTTGACTCTGATCAGGAACAGAAACCTGTGAAAGTTAAGTCTGTTGTAGGTTATGTCATCGAGGGGATTTATGAATACAAACTATAGAGTAACCAGCTATCTTAGTTTGCCCAAGACGGAGGAGTTTTCTAAGACTTGGGACTATCAGTGCTAAAATCAGGAAAAATCACAGGCAAACCTTGATTGAAGCAGTCACCCTACCAAAGAGTATTTCCCTTAATAGAATCTAAGATCTCTTCTAATTTAGTGATTCTGTGATTTCTAAGATAGATATGTTGATTTTCTTCAAAAAATTTCAGGCAAACAATGATTCTTATAGTATTTTTTCAATCCCTGCTTAATTTAGCCATGAAAATCTTTTTGCCTGCTCTTTGACCAATTGTTGCACATTTGTGTTTAAGATTTCATTATTGCTGCTAGATTCATACCCTACAATTGTATCACATAATCAGCTGAACATTTCCCTGCAAGTTCAAAGCCATTCATTATGTAAATGAGCATTTTAGAAACAAAGAGCTGCACCTTTCTTAAGACATCATGATAGATAGTGTCTTGCGGGGCGGCCTGCGGGGCCTCTGGTCCCGCTCCCCACATAAGAACGCAGGATATGGTGAGGCCAAAAAGGAACACCCACGGAGCCATAGATGGGGGAGTCATACCACTATATTCTCTCTGATGGCCGGGCGAGACAAACACAGTAGTAGCCACACGATCCGCAGTCTGTCATTCACTTCTCTGCCTGCCAACCATCCAACTCCACTCTCCAGCGCAGCCCGGGCAGTTATATCAGTGGCCAATTGGCTAACTGGCTACAGCTGACGGCCAACCAATCACAGTTGATGGTCATTCACTACCCGAGCCAGCACCTCCCCACGCGAGGCCGAGAGCCTGAAAACTGCTCTCTGGGACTCTGTCCCCACAGATAGTTTGACTGTTCGAATTTCTGTTATTTTTAAATAAAGCATTAAACAGCAGTAGTGGAAGTTAAATAGTTTCATCATAATGAAATTTCACTTCGATTACATACAATGAAAGAGCTGTTTATTTGCAACACATCCTTGTAGAAACCATTCTTTTAATCACTTTTGGAATAAATTTATTAAATCACTACCTTGCAGGTTTGTTATTCTTTGGGCTGCAATGTTTGTGTATGAGGACCAAGACTGCTACAAAGAGGATTGTATTTTCTCCTGGCGTTCTTCTTCATGATGTGTTATCTGCCCATTCTGTTTAACTTCAGTAAAATCCTAAGATATAGTTCCTGAGGTCAGCCAGTTTTCTGAAGCCTTTTCGCTCGTAACTCACTTTATAAAGCCATGTAAATAGAGCCCTTTGAGAACAGAAGAGTAACTGGTGAATAGGCTCTATTTTTTGTCGAGTTGGTGCCTCATGAAGACGGCGAGTCCCTTCGGGTTTCTGGCTTTGCACCCAATCCCAAGAATAGAAATCCACGGAGGTGAGAGAATCATGGGAAGAGTCTTGATGTGGCTTAAGAAAAGTGGCAATTTAAAAAGTTCTGACTGAGACGAGAGTAGCGCGAGACCAGAGACTCATTCAAACCCACTCCACACATGCTCCCTCCTCCTTTGATTTGGCATCATGACTTCTGGGAATTTTCCTTGGATATCCACCCACATGACTCTTCTCTTTGCCTTTCAAACAGAAATCACTCTCTATTCTTACATCTGTGCTGTTCACTAGTCACTGTAGTTGTTGGTGACAGACTTACTAATAGGCCAGAGAAAAATCTTGTCATTCATGATAAATAAAGCCAACCATGGTGGGTACTGTCTTGGACGTTCTACTCCTTTAGTTCTCATCCGTACAAGAGAAGCATACACAACTGTCTGAGATTAGCCTCCTGGTTGTAGCACTGTGTGTACTGTGACTATGGAGCCTCTGAAACGCTAGCTGGGAACAGACTAGAAGTAAAACAATGTAGAAGGACAGTAATGCATCCCCCAGAAGGTCTTATGGAGGAGACATGCATTTTTTTACTAGAATCGGCAACCTCCTTACCATCTCACCAACCTGTTAAGTTCTCACAAATAGCATTCTGGAATATCAAACTGAGCACAGAATTCTATGCTTACCTTCGGCAACCTTTGACATTGAAAGTAAAGAAAGTCAGGACTGAATATTTTCAGTGGACATTGCACTTTTGATCCAGAATCTCCCTGAAATTTTCATAAATCAACCTAGTGGTAAATACTGGAAATCCGGGCAGCTGGATGGCTCAGTTGGTTAGAGTGTGAGCTCTGAGCAACAGGGTTGCTGGTTCGAATCCCTCAAGGGATGGTGGGCTGTGCCCCCTGCAACTAGATTGAAAATGGCAATTGGATTTGGAGCTGAGCTGCACCCTCCACAACTAGATTGAAGGACGACTTGGAGCTGATGGGTCCTGGAAATACACACTGTTCCCCAATAAAGTCCTGGAAATACACACTGTTCCCCAATAAAGTCCTATTCCCCTTCCTCAATAAAAAAATCTCAAAAAAAATTGGAAATCCATTTTACAAATTCAGAAAAAGGCTCACTAAAGGTAAATAGCATGTGTGTTCATCAATGATATTTTATTTTACAATAATACTCCAGCCATGTTTAAATTCTCATGGGAATGTGACTGCCCTTTTCCAGGTTTGCATCTGAAGTTGTCTAATGGGATAAAGATGAATTTTTTTTCCCCAACAAGTGATGGTTTACTTCGTCTCTGTTGGGACTCACTTTTTCCTGGATTTACATCCTTTTCTCACACTATTCATGTTGAGGGAAGATAAATATCTCCTCACCGTTTCTCAGGATTACGATGAAGGTGACACTTGGTTGTAGAATGGAAACCTACGCTCAAGAGAGGTAGCTGGAAGTGTGAGAAGTTGAGAATGAGGACTGAGAAATAATTTGTGGAGATAAAAGAATATGAGAGTTGAGTCTGAAAACTTAGTATGGTGATGACTTAGTATGGTGGATGATGTAACTCAGCAATATTAATCGATATGAGAGAAGCTATAGAGCAGGGTGCTAGTGTTGGCTCCTGTAGCAGACCCTTTCATGGATGGGCCATGATGGGCCATGGTGATGGCTGGCCACCTATCAGTGATCCACAGCTACTGTGGCTGTGCTACTATATTTAGCTGAACAGGATATAATGTGATCTCAGGTTTATTGTGACTGCACTTCTCAAGGAACAGTGTTTTAAATTATGAAATTATTATGAAAAACTGAAGGTTACAGATTGGATTTATAATGCCCATCCTTTTTTTTTTTAAATTAAAGTTTATTGGGGTGACAATTGTTAGTAAAGTTACATAGATTTCAGGTGTACAATTCTGTAATACATCATCTATATATCACATTGTGTGTTCACGACCCAGAGACAGTTCTCTTTCTATCACCATATATTGGATCCCCTTTACTCTCATCTAACACCTCCTGCCCCCCATATTGTCTGGTAACTAAACTATTGTCTGTGTCTATGAGTTGTTGTTTCTTCATTTGTATGTCTTGTTTCCAGTTTTATATATCACTTATCAGTGAAATCATATGGTTCTTGACTTTTTCTGTCTGACTTATTTCACTCAGCATAATCTCAACATCCATCCATGTTGTCGCAAATGGCACTATTTCATTTTATGGCAGAATAGTATTCCATTGGGTAAATACACCAGATCTTCTTTATCCAATCATCTATTGAAGAATAATTTTGTTGTTTCCATGTCTTGACTACTGTAAATAAAGCTGCAATGAACATTGGACCACATTTATCTTTACAGATAATTATAGATAAATGTTTTCAGGATTTTTTTGGTAGATACCCAAAAGAGGGATTGCTGGGTTATATGGTAATTCTATTCTTAATTTTTTGAGGAACCTCCACACTGTCTTCCATAGCGGCTGCACCAATCTGCATTCCCACCAGCAGTGTATAAGGGTTCCTTTTTCTCCACAGCCTCTCTGGCATTTGTTATTATTTGTCTTGTTGATGCTAGCCATTCTAACTGGTGTGAGGTGATATCTCATTGTGGTTTTTATTTGCATTTCTCTGATGATTAGTGATGTTGAACATTTTTTCATATGTATATTGGCCATTTGTATGTCTTCTCTGGAGAAATGTCTATTCAGGTCCTCTGTCCATTTTTTAATTAAATTTTTGTTGTTGTTGAGTTGTATGAGTTTCTTATATATTTTTTATATTAGCCCCTTATAGGAGGCATTGTTTGCAAAAATCTTCTCCCATTCAGTTGGTTACCTCTTTATTTTGTCGATGGTTTCTTTTGCTGTGTGGAAGCTTTTTAGTTTGATACAGTCCCATTCACTTATTTTAGTTTATACTTCCCTTGCCTTTGGGGTCAAATTCATAAAATGCTCTTCGAACCCAAGGTCCATAGTTTAGTACCTATGTTTTCTTTTATGCAGTTTATTGTTTTAGGTCTTATGTTTAGGTCTTTGATCCATTTTGAGTTAATTTTGGCCTACGGTGACAGATAGCAGTCTAGTTTCATTCTTTTGCACGCAGCTTTCCAATTTTCCCAGCACCATTTATTGAAGAAGCTGTCTTTTCTCCATTGTATGTTTTTGTCTTCTTTGTCGAAAATTATCTGTCCATATATATGTGGATTTATTTCTGGGTTCTCAATTCTATTGCATTGGCCTGTGTGTCTGTTTTACTGCCAATACCATACTGTTTTGATTATTGTTGCCCTGCACTCATCCTTTAATCTATGCCATGCCTGAATTACACTGTAACATAAATTCATCAAAGGGTTCTTGTTTTATTCAAACTGATATCAAAGCAAAATTATCCATGGGCAGCCAAGCTGTTTTTCCTTTACTCCACCTGCTTTTAAAAGGCTTTATAAAATGATAACATGCATAATTTACAATGCATGAATTTAGTTATGCTAGGAGAAACAATCACCAAGTTATTGTTTGGTTTATAACTCTTTTTCTCACATCATCAATCAGCAGCCTGAAATAAACAGCTAACACCAGCACATCCTTTTATTTCCTGTGTGAGTTTTGTCTGTTTTCTCTATATAATTCTCAGGCACTTAAACCTAATTCATGCTCCATCTGACCTTTTCATTAAACCTACATAATCACTGCCGGTAGTGTTTTCTCTTGTACTCTAAAATTTCAAGTGAGAAATTAGGTCCAATGTCTGAGTCATTCAACACAATCAGGATGCTTCCTTTTTTCTTTTCTTTTTTAGTTTTTTAAATTCCTAAGGACTACACAAAGGTAGGTCTCTCACCTCATTTATATTTATCATTATTTGCGAATGTATTATAGAGACAATAAAGTTTGCTTAACCATGCCTCTTTGGTTCAGAGGAAGTGTGTGTGTGTGTGTGTGTGTGTGTGTGTGTGTGTGTGTGTGTGTGTGGTGTGTGTTTTAACATAAAGAGAAAATGTAGTATTGGAAAGAGAAATTTTTCACCAAAATTGTTTGGAAGGTAATGCATTGGTGTGATTCCTTAACATAAAGCCAAGTACTCTGCTGCGCTATATTTTCACCACATCCTAAGATGGTTGTGTTATAAACTGGGGTTGTGATGTATTGACTTCGTTATCACTATGTATACCCTTATAGCAAAATCATCACCCTGATAATTAGCATTGTCACTGTGTGTTTGTGAGTTAAAACTGTAACCCTGGACAATATTTCTCTTCAGATTAATTGCTTTTGAATTTACAAAAAAATTTCTTTGGCTGTGTACTTTGAAAGTCTATTCTGTCATCACTTTTCTTTTTAACCAGTAAATATTTATTGAACATCCTATTTATGAGGTCTATACAACACAGTGGGAGGGAGGGGACCCCCGTCTTCAAGGAACTTATTATTCAGTGGAAGAATCTAAAACACCACTGTTAGTGGTGTGTTCATTAAATGTCCTATGAGTTCATATATGGATTAGAAGCATGAATGTGAGATTATTGAAAAGAGGCATTTAGAAACCTCCCAGTGAAATGTTTCTGCTTCCTGTGAACAAGGACAAAAGCATACATTGCTGATGCTTCTATATGCCGAGGTGATGCTTATATTTAGTTAGGTTTAGGTTGTATGAAAAGTTAGGTTATGCATACTCGTTGGTGTACACACACACACACACACACTCATTTAGATCAGTAGCTTTCAAACGCATTTTATCTCCTAAAGTTGGAAAGACTGGCTGACGTGAATGGGAGGCAGGTGCTTACTGTTACCTTTTTATGGTTACCTTCTCTTTTCATGCCATAGCTTCAGAGCATACACTGAAAAGCTCTGGTTTGGATTGTTAAATATATGAAAATTTACCTTCAGACATTAAATTATTATATCTGTGATCAATTTACACAAGGGTGATTTAATACACATACTTGAGATAGGCCTACTGTTTGATTGCTGTATTGCTTCAGTAATCTTATTTGTAATGTATTTGCTGCTCCTTCCTAATTCAGACCTCCCACCTCATTCAGCCTGTTTGGTCTGTGAATTCTGATGTCTCTGACAACTGATGTTTGGGGAGCTTTGATCTTCAGATATCTATTAACATTCCACGGTAATGTACTCTTATTTCTTTGATATTTGCCCTTTCTCCACTCATTCTCTTTTTTAAAACTTTTGCATGGAGTAAAAAATATTTACTGTCAGAAATAAGGTTCTTTTGCCATTGTCATCTCCATTTTGGAGAACAATTTGTTCTCCAAACGATTTATGAGAAAACTCTAGCTGGACTTGGCACAATGGCTAACTCTTTATCCTAGCCAAAAGCCAATTGTAAATGAGAAGTTATAGGTTGTAAGAGAAATAGCTTAAATAGGTCTTGGAAGGTGAAAGAGTCATCCAAGTTTGTAAAGGGAATGAAGATAGAATTGTTTTATTTTAAATACATTTCTTGCATTGTAATATACTCACTGTAGAAATTTTGGAATATACAAGGAAGTAGAGAAATAAAAAGAGAAATAAAAACCATGTGTAGTTCTAACACATAAACAACCTCTTTTTACATTTTGGTTAGACTTGAATGAAGGTGTAGAAGGCATGGGACAGACTAACACAATCCAGTAAAAGTTGACCATGGTTGAAAAGAAGGTGGGGTATCTGCAATAAGAATTTGAGACTTGGCCAAATAAATGGCCATGTAATGTGAAGCAAAGTTGGAAAGGAATTGAACATTTTAGTTTAGAGGATTTCTGGGCTCAGGATGTGACAACGAATGGCAATATAACCAGTGAAGTGGCTGGGATTTTAAAGGCAAGGGCATTCAACCACTGCTGAAGGAAGAATGAGGGACTTGAACAGAAGCAGGTGATTTGGAAACAAGTTTGGGATCCAGCAAAGAAGTGTCTCCTCTATAAAATTTCCGTAGCCAGAAGTAGGAAGATTCAGGTAACTATAGAACAGACAATCGTATAAAAATGCTATTCCAGGGTCCAGAGAGAAAAGGCAGCTTTCTTCTCTAGTGACCAAAAGTGTGACCTAGAAGGCGACAAGGTGGTAAACTTGTCTGGGGGAACAAAAAAAGAAGGAAAAGGAATCTAACAAGACATGGGGTCTAAAGAAGGGCCTTCAGACTAGAAACTCAGGGAGCTGAAAGACAGGAGTAGATATAGGGTGCCCTATAATTTATCCTCCAAATTGGGACACTCTTGGACACAAAAGAGATGCTATTAATAATTGTACCAGGACAACCAACTAAATCCAGGACTGTCCCAGACAAATCAGGACATAGGGTCACCTTAGATACCTTTTGTCAGTTAAGTACTTCAACCATATACTGTGTAAAGCTTCACTATAGACGTTTTCTTTAACCAAATCGGCTGTTTGACAATACATACCTACTTTATTTTCCTAATAAATATTTGTGCCTTAGTTCAGGATCTCATCATTTTCCTTCTGAATTATTAGGAGGGCCTCTAAACTGACTTTCCATCTCCTTTCTCTGAACTGATATCTAAGCCATTCTCTTCCACTTTGTTACCAGAGTGGTATTTCTAAATCATTAGTCATTTCTTGTTCACTCTGTTTACAGTTTAGTGCTTTGCATGGACCTTGAGATAAAGTCCAAACTTCTTAGCATGACATATCAGTTCAGAGCAGTTCAGCTCATTCTGTTGAGGTCCGTAATTCAGGCTCTATGTTAGAGACTGGAGTCCCTCCTTCAATCCCTTCTCCCATCTCATCCCTTCACATTGTGCAGTGATCTTTTCCAGCACCTCCATGCCTTGGTACAAGCTGTTCCTTCTGCCTGGCACAGCCTGCCACATGCTTGACTAGTTCTCCTTTTTCTTTTCCTTTTTTTCCCAAACCTCAGCTTAAGTTTCACTTCTTTTTGGAAACATTATCTGATTGTTCCCAGATGAAGAGTTACCCCTCTCCATTCGAGTATGTGCCAGCATATATTTTTGTTAGAATTCTGTTGCAATGATTTGCAATGATTTTCTGTCTGTCTTCATAGAATATGTCTCTGGGATGGCCAGGACTATGTCCTGTTCCTCTTTTTTTTCTTTTCCTCTATATTATATCATCCAGCAAGATGACGCTTCTAAATATTTTATTTTAGAAAAAAGTAAACTTGAATCTATCTCAATATTAATTTCTGGAGAATTCCCTTTGTTTTGGACTGAATGTTGAAAAGTCACACATTGAAGCCCTTACCCCAAAATTTGAGGGTATTAGGAGATAGGACTTGAGCAGGTAATCAGGGTTAGATGAGGCCCCAGGAGTTGGGCTCCCACGATGGGATTAGTGCCATTATAAGAAGAGACAACAGAGTGCTTGCTCTCTCCCTCTCTCTCCAGGAGCATGCATCAAGGAAAGGCCACGAGAGCGTGCAGGGACAGAGGCAGCTGTCTGCAAGCCAGGGAGATGGTTGTCACTAGAACTCGACCAGCCTGACGCCTTGATCTCAGACCTCAGCCTCCAGAACTGTGAGCAAATACATTTCTGTTGTTTAAGCCACTCGGTCTATGGTATTTTGTTATGGCAGCCTAATACACCCTCAGAGGAAGAACAGGAACTGCCTGTTTTTCATTTGCTTACTGTCTCTCAGAGAGATTTCTTTTTTTTTTTTTTAAAGATTTTATTGGGGAAGGGGAACAGGACTTTGTTGGGGTAACAGTGTGTACTTCCAGGACTTTTTTTCCAAGTCAAGTTGTCCTTTCAATCTTAGTTGTGGAGGGTGACCGGCAACCTTGTGGTTGAGAGCCCACGGGCCCATGTGGGAATCGAACCGGCAGCCTTCGGAGTTAGGAGCATGGAGCTCCAACCGCCTGAGCCACCGGGCCGGCCCTAGATTTCTAGCTGTAGAAAACATTTCCTTTAGTTCCATGGTAACTCAACATTGAAAACCATGTTTTCCTTAATTAAAAAAGTAATACGTGCTCAACGCTACAAGATTTAGAAAACACACATCCACAAAAGGGGGACTCGCCCATAATCCAACACAACGAGAGAATCACTATTAATATTTTGGTTTAATAATATTATATACACACATTCTATATTATGTGTATATACACACACATACAAGGTCTGACAATTAAGTTTGCGAACGCATCCTAGAAAAAGTGCTACATACCTCATTGCTAAATATCACTACAGTCACCTTTGAAGTACTCCCCTTAGGAAGCTATGCACTGACGCCAGCGCCTAGTCCACCCTTCAAAGCAATTGTGGAACTCTTTTTCTGGCATGGCCATCAGAGCTGTCATCATATTACCCTTGATGTCCTGAATGTCATCAAGATGTCTTTCTTTCAATATTTCCTTTATCTTTGGGTAAAGAAAGAAGTCATTGGGGGCCAGATCATGTGCGTAGGGAGGGTGTTCCAATACAGTTATTTGTTTACTGGCTAAAAACTCCCTCACAGACAGTGCTGTGTGAGCTGGTGCATTGTCATGATGCAAGAGCCATGAATTGTTGGCGAAAAGTTCAGGTTGTCTAACTTTTCCACACAGCCTTTTCAGCACTTCCAAATAGTAAACTTGGTTAACTGTTTGTCCGGTTGGCACAAATTCATAATGAATCCCTCTGATATATAAAAAAAAAGTTAGCAACATCATTGCAACAAGTTCATGAACTTAATTGGCAGACCTCGTATATATTCCAGAAGAATGGGATCATATTATACTTATGACTTTGGAGTCTGCCTTTGATATATAGTGTACATTTTCCTATCACAGTAATTATTCTTCTACAACATTATTTTGCATACACAATTTTCTATCAAGTAAATATATAATTCAACTTTAGAAATAATTCTTGGTCTATAGTCTCATCAGAGGTAATTAAAATTTTATTAGTTTACTAGTTCCCCCAATCCGATAGTTGTTTTACTTCCAAAAAGGTTATTTAGTTTCCTATGGTTCAGTATGGCTATTTCTAGCAAGAGTATTATGGAAAAGTTTACAAATCATTTATTTAATCATGCACTGATTAATACATACTTATTAAGTACCCATTGTATAGTAGGTACTATGCATTTCTGGAGAGAAATTCAGCAGTACATGGTGAGTCCTAAAAATCTTCATGACTTTTGTCTCAGTTATTGTACTTTCAGAAATTTATTGTAAGGAATTAATCATAGATACACAGATTTTTGTTCATTGCAGCATGGAGAGGAAAAGAATGGATGCGACATATATTTCCACCAGTAGAGAAGTAATTGAAATAATTATGGCCCATCCATATGATGGACAAATTTTCAGCCACTAAAAGTACTATTTCAGCCACTAAAGAGTATTTAAGAATGTGGCAATTGTTTAGAATAGAATGTTTAGTTTAAAAAAGTTACAAAATTATGTGTACAATCAATATGTGATCCCAGTTTTACATAAAACAAGAGGCTATTCTTAGAAAATAAAATAGCAAAATAGTAATAGTGTTTTTTTCTCTAGTACTTGGATTCCTACTAATTTTTATTTTCCCCTTATCCTTCTCTGTATTTTCCAAAGTACTATGGAAAACATGTATTACTTTTGTTATAAAAAATATTTAAGTAATTAAAAAACATTCAGGAAAGTATATTAATTTCAGAGAAATGGAGCACCTTTTATTGAAATCACTGTTTCATTTTGGTGAAATGAAATGCTTCAATGATGACTGAAGGCTCACCTTTATGGTGATGCCCAAAAGTTTTGGAGTGTTTCTGATGAAGGGAAACACACCACAGAGCTGGGGAGGGCATCACCAATATACCCTACACACCTGTCTTTCAAGACCCAGCTTCAAGGCTTGGGGGGTTTTCTCTGCACCCTCCCCCAGCACCATGAACACAAACCTAGCCTAGCCACTGATCACACTGCATTGCAACTGTTTCTTTTCCCTCCTGGATTGTTCAGCGCCTAGCACAGTACCTAGTTTAGAGCACTTAGCGAAATGTTGGATGTATGAATGCAGAGATGAACGACTCCTCAAATGCCCGGATTGCTCACTTACCCTCTGAAACCCTGTATACCCAAGCAAACCAAAGCTGGTGGTATGTTGGACTTGATGGACTGGTATCAGCTTTGCTTAGGAGAGAAACAACTCAAGTCAGGATATGGGATGGAGTGTCATTATAACCTTGGTGAATATTTTTTATTCATTCCTCTTATCCTTGCTCTCCCTGGCTCTTGCATTGCTGATATTAGCCTTCTTATTTCTGAAGTGAAAACTTGCAAGCAGAAAGGAGGCTGCCTACATTGTTTGGTCCTGAGCCCTGTAGTAGACCTGATCCTGTAGTAGAGCATTGAGCTGTCTTTTCCCAGTGGTTGGGGAGAATGCTGGGGGTCCTCTGACTTCAAAAGCCTAATAAAAGAACATCATATACTATGTTTCCCCCAAAATAAGACCTAGCCAGACCATCAGCTCTAATGCGTCTTTTGGAGCAAAAATTAATATAAGACCCGGTCTTATATAATATTGTATTATATAAGACCTGTTGTTAATATTATATTAAAATAAGACAGGGTCTTATATTAATTTTTGCTCCCAAAGATGCATTAGAGCTGATGGTCCGGCTAGGTCTTATTTTCGGGGAAACACAGTAGTAAAGACGTGGGGGAGAGGGGCTATTGACCAAGGTTTTTTCTGTGGCCACACAAAAAGATGAAGGTGTGGGCTGGAAGTGGGGGCCTTGTGTACAAACAACTAGCCCTATGAGGGCTCTGGCTGTTCTTGTCACATGAAGCCACTGGAGTCACTGATCAGATGGTTGGAGCACAGGACTCTTTCTGTTAGCATCAGATTCCATTCCTGTGGTGTAGGGCTGATTAACAGATCATGGGTCACATTCTTGCTCCCAGTGCCATCCTACAACTTGTGCTGGGATCAGTGGGAACTGTGGTGCATAGCTGGGGGCAGTTGGGTTACTTAGATGAAGAGTGTGGAGTAGTGTGTGTGTGTATGTTTGTGAGAGAGAGAGAGAGAGAGAGGACAGAGAGAGGACAGAGAGAGAGAAGGAGAGAGAGGAGAGAGAGAGAAAGAAGAGAGAGAGAGAGAGAGAGAGAGAGAGAGAGAGAGAGAGAGAGAGAGAGAGAGAGAGAATGAGATTTTGAGAACTGAGAATTGGCCTTCTCTAAGAGAAAGGACTAAAGACATCCCTGGGTGTTTGGGGATGGCCTTTTCTTTGATGTTATGAATTGATCTACTAATAGAAAGAATTAACAAGTACTCCATCTGTCACAAATCCCATTTAATATTCATGCCGGAAATAAACTGAGTTGTTGCCTAATCTGGCTCACTGACTATTCTTTCTCAGCCCCAGGGAAAGGATCATCCCAATGGGATCTCTTCCAAATATTTGGAAAGAAGAGGGTGGGGTGGCAACAATGAAAAGACTGATTCTGGCCTTCCAAGGAATTTTATGAATGCCGCTGCCCTCCAGCCCTGAATTGCTCTGTGGCAAATGGCTCATCCTGGTTTTCTGATGCATACCACCTCCTGTTAACAAAGGCCATTCAAGGGCACCGTGACTGGCCTTCCTCAAGTGGCTCTTCCTGCCCAATGAGGGCAAATCTCAACGTCTATTTTGTTTCTTGATAAAGCTGCCTTTTCTGCATGGGGTTCTGAATGGCTCTTTTATTTGATATTCAGTTTTGCAGACTATTGCCAAGAAGCTATTTACATTATCCAGACACAGAACTAAATGCTTTTTTTATTTTACATAGGAGCTCTTCATAAAGGATAGCAGATAATTCAATTTTATGATTTGGCAACACCAAGCTGAAGGTGGATGTGTTATCAGCACCCTTAGGCCGTGCACAGCCTGCAAACTGTGTCCCAGGAGAGTCAACACACCCCCACCTCAGAGTGAACCTTAGTGTCAAAAACTCACTCTCTTAATTAGTATAACTTTATAATACATTTTGATATCAGGCAAATGCCTATGCCTTGTACTTCTTTAAAATTGTTTTAGATATTCTTGTTACTTTGCTTTTTCATATTAACTTTAGGATCATATTGTCAAATTAAAATTATTTTGGATTTCGATTGCACTTTTACCAAATTTATAGTAATTTGGAGAAATTATCCTCTATAGGGTATTGAGTCCTCCTATCACATGAGATAGCTCTCCGTTTATTTGATCGTCTTTCATATTTTCAGGAAAGTTTAATAATTTTCTCATGAAAATCTTGTACATATTATTCCAGTATATAATTCAGTATTTAGTACATAGATACTCAATAAATTTTTATTGAATCAATATATTTTTGTTGTTCTTGTACATGGAATAGGAGCTCAACAAATTTTTTTATAGTGATCTTTTATCTAGAAATCTTAAGCATCTTTTTGAATTCTAATATGGCACATTTACTTGGATTTTCTATGTATATAATAATATAGTCTGAAAATCAGAAGTTTGTTTTTTCTTTCCAATCTGAAAACATTTAATATTTTTTACTGACTTTTTTACTTGATATGATCTCCAGTACAATGTTGAATAGAAATGGTAATGGAGGAATCCATTTGTTTTCCTGAACTTAATGGCAAATGAAAATCTCACCACAGTATGTATGATTTTAATAGATGCCCTTTGTCGAATTAAGAAAATCCTCTTCTATTCCTAGTTTTCTAAGTTTTTCTTATTCTTAAAGTCATGGGTGGGTTTCAAATTTTATTAAATGCTTTAAAAAAATAAATTGCAAACAAACAACCCAATTGAAAAATGGGCAGACGACCTGAAGAGACATTTCTCCAAAGAGGACATACAAATGGCAAATAGACATATGAAAAAATGCTCAACATCGCTAATCATCAGAGAAATGCAAATAAAAACCACAATGAGATATCACCTCACCCCAGTTAGAATGGCTGTCATCAACAAGACAAATAGTAACAAGTGTTGGAGAGGCTGTGGAGAAAAGGGAACCCTCATGCACTGTTGGTGGGAATGCAGACTGGTGCAGCCGCTATGGAAGGCAGTGTGGAAGTTCCTCAAAAAATTACGAATAGAATTACCATATGACCCAGCAATCCCTCTCCTGGATATCTACCCCAAAAATCTGAAAACATTTATACATAAAGATACGTGTGCTCCAATGTTCACTGCAGCTTTGTTTATGGTGGCCAAGACATGGAAACAACCAAAATGTCCTTCGATAGATGAATGGATAAAGAAGTTGTGGTAAATATACACAATGGAATACTATTCGGTGGTAAGAAAAGATGATATAGGACCATTTGTGACAACATGGATGGATCTTGAGAGTATAATGCTAAGCGAAATAAGTCAGACAGAAAAAGCAGAGAACCATATGATTTCACTGATATGTGGTATATAAACCAAAAACAAGAAAAGAACAAGACACACAAATGAGAAACAAAAACTCATAGACACAGACAATAGTTTAGTGGTTACCATAGGATAAGGGGGGCAGGGGGTGGTAGATGAGGTTAAAGGGGACCAAATATATGGTGATGGAAAGAGAACTGACTCTGGGTGGTGAACACACAATGGGATTTATAGATGATGTAATACAGAATTGTACACCTGAAATCTATGTAACTTTACTAACAATTGTCACCCCAATAAACTTTAATTAAAAATAAATAAATAAATAGCTTGATTAGATGTGTTAATATTTATTTTTTGCATTTTCCTTTTTCATACTTTTTATTTATGATTTCTCTTCTTTAAAACTATTTTACTCATTTAAAGTATACTAATTTTATAGTCTGTTTCAGATATTTGAAATAATTCCCCCATGTATTGTGTCTGCTGGCATTCCCTCTTGGTCATTTATTCACTTTTTTGGGCGGAGGGGATTGAAATACTTTATTTTGAGCTCATTGTCAGCAGGTTTTCTTTCCTTGTGGGACTTCTGTGTTTCTAGGTGGTTGAAGTATCCCTACAAAGAATAGTTAAAGCATGGTTTTAGGAAAGTTATGTATTTCTTGCAATAGGGGACCTGGTTTTGGTCATAATAGAGATGACAGAGCTAGCAGCTACAGAGAGACAAGTGCCAAATGACAGAGGACAGAACTGAAAGAGCAAAATCCTGGAAAAAGTGAGGAGCTGGAACGTGAGGAGCCCTTAACCTTATACAAAGGAAGAGTACTACCTCTTTCTTTGAAACAGGAGGAAAAGTAAAACTGTAATGAAAAAATACAGAGATATTTTGAGTAAAGAACTTAAGAGAATCCCAAGCAACGATTGACTCTTCTCAGAATGACAAAAAATGAGCTTGTCTTTATAGGTAAGATATGTGTCGGAGGAGACTAACACTGTTAGAAGTGCTGTGTGGCAACAGGAAAAGTTAACAAAAAGGATTGTCAGTCACGGTTAGAGCTCCATGCTCCTAACTCCGAAGGCTGTCGGTTCGATTCCCACATGGGCCAGTGGGCTCTCAACCACAAGGTTGCCAGTTCAATTCCTCGAGTCCCGCAAAGGATGGTGGGCTCTGCCCCCTGCAACTAAAATTGAACATGGCACCTTAAGCTGAGCTGCCGCTGAGCTCCCAGATGGCTCAGTTGGTTGGAGTGCATCCTCTCAACCACAAGGTTGCCGGTTCGACTCCCACAAGGGATGGTGGGCTGCGCCCCCTGCAACTAGCAACAGCCACTGGACCTGGAGCTGAGCTGCGCCCTCCACAACTAAGATTGACTTGGAAAAAAGTCCTGGAAGTACACACTGTTCCCCAGTAAAGTCCTGTACCCCTTCCCCAATAAAAAAAAAAAAAAAAGAAATTAAAAGGATTGTCAGTAAAGAGTGAGGAGCCAGGCAGTGTTTAGAGAACATGAACATGTGGGATGCTTTGATGATTTGACCAACATTACTTGACAGTTATAGAATAGGGGAAAGAAAAGATATGGGTATCCCGGATCTGATGATTCACAATCCAGCCACAAGAGGTGGCTTGGGAGTGAGCAATTCTAAGGTTCTGAAAAAGCCCTGTTTAAATAATTTCTTAGGGAGTCCGGGCTGGGTAGGGGCAAATGAAGCCAGAAGGACACTGATGAATGAGGACACAAAAGAGAAGGATCTAGAGAATGGGGGCCCAGAGGAGGTAAGGATAGATTCAGCTGGAATGAGAGAGCTGTAGGGTGAGAAGGAGATTTAGATCAGGAAGAGGAATTTTTTCAGCCTGAGGCCTTGGTGATAGATTAGTTCTTAGTGCTTAGCATGCCAATAAATTACTTGTGGATCGTTTACTTCCTAGGCACTTGCTACCTTCAGGAAAAATTAGTTGCTCTGAGATGTCGTGAAGGGGTTCTTTCAATTCCAATTTCTTCTAAAAAGTGGGCATAACCAGCCTTGCAGAACTGTTACCCGACATAAAAAAGGTACATGTTAGGTGCTCATTAATTTATAAAAATCTCCAAGGATTGTATGCAAAGTCTTCATAGCTTTTGAACCCTGTCTCTTCAAGTTGCTCATAATTCCTGGATCTCTGCTTTCTAGTTGAGGTCTTGGTTTAGGACATGCAGCAGATAATACAGCCACTTCCTGAGAGCAGCCCAACCTCCCCTCCCCTCAGCCATGACTTACATTTTCCTAGGTGAGCCAGCTGCTGCCTCTGCAGCTGCCCTTGGAGTGTTTTTCCAAAGTGGTGACTGTCATTAGTAGCACTGTGGCTTGGCTGTTCTCGATGCCAACTGTGGTCATATCTGCTCTCCTTTTCCATAAGACATACTGGTTGGCTTGGTGCTTCACCGAATTGCAGCGGGCTTTGTGGGTCTCTGTCAGCATTTCTTTCCTTTTGACTTTTTGGTCTGATATGTTTCCAGGAGGGAGCAGACCTTTGTCACCGAGTTATCACTGGCTGTGATGTGAGAAGTCAGAACAGTATTTAACCTTTTTCCTATTAATTTGTGACCCCATCTTCCCAATCCCCATGCTGTGCTCTTGAGGGAGAATATTCTTAGGAAGGAATTGATTTAAGGGGTATAACAGGCTCAGATGGGACATAATTCCTCCCAGTTCAGCCTTCTGCCCATCTCGTGGTGGTGCGGGGTTAGTTCACTGTGCCTGTCATTGGATTGGTTTGAACGCCTTGATACGGAGATAAATGCAGGAAAGTCAATGATGGGATGGCATTAGTTCTTGAAAAAGTGCTTATTTGTGACAGGCCTACTTAGAAAAATGGAAAAAGAAGGAAAGTTTTGATGCACAAAGAAAAGTAAGATACTGAAATATAGAAATAGAAGACTATAACGAAAGACTAAGCAGACAGGCTGCACCAGCTCTAATATATCCCTGGACAGTTCTCCTTCGGGCTCTGTGCTGGAGTTTCCATTTCTGTTGATATTTCCAAGTCTTAAGTCAAGGGACGTATTCGAAGAGCCTTATGATTTTGTTGGTGTGTGAGCACTGGGAAAACCCTCTGGGTTGAGTAGCACTTGCAGGTGCTGGAGGTGGGCAGATTGTGAGTGGAAGAACAGGCAGGGATATTGGACAGGTGACAGCCATTGTCTGTGGAGTCCTAGATCTCTCTTTAAGGGAAACTTGGGGGTTTGGGCCTATGAAGGACAGCCCAGTGAGTCCTTTCTGCTGAGCTGGGATGGGAAATTGCTCTCTTAGGATTCCAAGAAGTCTGTGGGAGATGTGCAGCCATACATCTTTTTTATTCCCTTTTCATTTTGTGTTTTTTAAAAGCTTCACAATGAACAAAACCTTCCTCATTCTGCCCCAGGCAATTAAGTCCTTTTTTCTGTCATTTGACCCACAATAATCCTAGGCACTTTTCAGATGAGGAAACTATGTATTGCTCAAAATCGTCCATGAAATGTCAGCTTTTCCCAAAATTTAGGAGTAATCCGTGATCCGCTGTTTCATATTTTCAGAGCAGGTATGGCTTCTCTTTTTGCATGTCCTAACATTTGACATGGGCATTTATCTAAAGAGCTTTGTCTCTGGAGCTTCTTAAGGACTATTAATTACGTGATGCCGTAGTGCTTCGGTTGTGACTGTGTGGCATGCTAATCTCTAGATACCCATAATTTTACTTAATTCTTACATCCCTATGCAGTAGGTATCATCATTATCATCATCACCATTTTATAGAGGAATAAAATGTAATGCAGTTGGCAAGTGGCCAAGCGAGGATTTGAACCCATGTCTGTCCTACCCCAAAGCCTAAGCTCCTAACCAGTGTCCTGGGGACTCTCATTTGGAGTCTGTGTCCCTAGGCCCCTCTAAACTCTATGTGAACTTTTCTATGTGTTTTAGAAAGAAGGATTGTGGTCTTTACTGGATTTGCAAAGGGCTGTGGTTTGATAAAGCACTGAACTATTAAAGTTGGTGGATCACTTAGGATGCTTTTGGATGCAAACAAAAGAAAACCCACTTCAATCTAGGTGTGTGTCAGTTTTCATGCACAGTATCATTTGGATTCCTGCTTCATTTCTGTGTGACGATCTTGGTTTCCCAGTCCTTAGTATGTTGGCTTTGTCCTCAGGCTCCCCTCATTGGTAGCCAGACCCCTGCAACAGTTCCAGGTCCAGCGCTATTCACCACAGTCCAAGAGGGGGGTGTTTACCTTCTCTCCATCATCCAGCAAAACTTGTGGGCTTCACTCTGAATCACAGCTAATGTCATGAGCCCCTGTCCTGATTGGTCACTGGGGCTGGGGGATGCCACACACTGATTGGCTGAGGACTGTGTTCCTTGCTTATTCTTGAATCAATCCCAGTCGTGAAAAGAGATCACACTGAGCGCCTTAGGCGACTGGGGACCCACAACTGAGGCTTTGGGTAGGGTCATTTTTACCCAAACAATGTGGCTGCTTCATGATGGTTAGGACAGGGTTGAAATGAATGATAAGGAGGCATCTAACAAGACCCAATATATTTAGTATTCTTGCCTTGATGTCTCAAAGAAGAACGTAGAATAGACTTCCTATCTTAATGGGACAAGATGAAAGCAAATTCAGCTTCTAGTAGGAAGCTTTTTGTCATTTCATTGTTCTCTTTGATTTGAGAAATTTAATATCTTGCCTTCCCCCAGCCCCACTCAGAGTCTATTTAGTGAGACAGGATGCGCCTACAAGTAAGAGAGATTTCCTTCTGATGCAGTTCCCATTAGAATTGCTGCTTCTGAGACACACTTTCACACCCTGAGTTACAGCATCCTTTGGTGTATTTTTCACTTATTTCAGAGCCTCCAAGGGTGGGTGGGGAAGAGGAAGAGCATTTGAAAATGAGAATGTGAAGGAAGACAGAAGTCTTTTTGTAAGAAACCAGAGTGATGACTTCATGTGTCTGAAAATATAATTATCCTCTTTTGTTGGCTTGATAGAGTTTTGATAGATAGAATCTTGACAGCTCTGTTATGAAATGTTAAAATGTAGTTTAGATTTTAAAAAAAGTCTTAATTATCTAAATTACAGTCTGAAGTCATATTCCAGGCTTTGATCGTTTTGTCATGTGTGACATAGCAGGGGCTGCAGGTGCAGGCAATCCAGCTGCTGAGTTTGCATAAAAGAATGAAAGAAATGGTTGGGTGGCTCACTGGACATCCTGAGGGGTATGCACAGAGGAAAATCAGTGGAATTTACTTCCTGCCTGGAAAGTCCTAGTGATGCTCTTAAATTTAGAGCTGAGGGGGCATTGTGGGCACTGGTATCCATTAGAGAATAAAGCCCAAGCTCCTTAGCATGGCATTAACCCCTTCAGGACATGACCTTCAACCACCTTCTCGGGCTCAGGGAGACATAGGGTGCAGTGGGGGGAGCGTGGGCTTCAGAGTTCGATACAAGACTCACCTCTCCCACTGACCTGCTGAGCAATCCAGGAATAACTACTTAAGATCGCTGAGCTTCGATTTCCCCAGTTTACTGTAAGAGAGAAGAAAACACACTGACTTTCTTTGTGGGGTCAAATTATTCCATTACTCCTTTGTACTTACTCAGATATACCCTTCCTCTCCCTTCCTCCCCCCCTTCCTTATCATTCCTTTATTTTTATTTCACATGGCCTCTCTCCCTCATTCCCTCACCCATCAAGGAGACCGAATGTTCATGTCTTCTCTCCTCTCTTCCTCCCTAGTTCTACTAGAGTGACTTTTTAACATGGCTCATCGTTAAGTGCTAAAACTTTGCTAAAATTAGTGTTCACCAAAATTTTCTTCATCCATTTGGCCTTCTTGGCAAATGTCAATAAAAAGAAATTAAATGCTTAAGTGAGTCAGAAGGAGAGAGGGTTGGTTAAGGTGAGACATAGCTTTGTAGCAGGGGTGCTGGCGTCAGAAATTCTGGGTTCAAGCCCTGGCTAACTGATGACTTTGGGCAAGTTACTATCCTATGCCTCAGTTTCCTCTGTGAGGTGAGATGATAATAGAACCCACTTCACTGAATTATTGGGAGAAAAACATAACATAATAAATATAAACTATACTTAGGAGAGTAAATCCTTAATTAACATGAGCTATTATTGTTTCCCTAGCAGATTAGTTCTGCCAGGTAAGAACTCTTCAGTATATTCATGAAATTCAGTGAAGGTGTTATTCTTTCATGAAGCAAAAACTGAGCAAGGGTAGAGAAAGGCTTTCTTTTCACTTTGCCCAAAGTGAAGACCAAGCTATGTCTCCATAGGATATTTACCTAGACATCCTAAGCACTGAGCACTGCTGGGAGGGGGTGGGGGGTGGCGAATGCTGTGCCTCATCACACTGCCGCCTGTTTCATCATGTCAGGAAGCTGCCAGCCTCAGAAGCACTGGCCTTTTAACATCTTCAGAAGCCACCCATCATGAGGACTAAATCCTACATTCCTTTTCTTTAGATAGAGTCAGTAATCAATATTTACGAAGCACTTACTATGTGTCTATTGAGCACTTTTTCATACATCATCTCATTTAATTCTCACAGCAATCTCCTAAAGTTGTTCTTGTCATTCTCCCAACCTCACAGAGGAGGAAACTAAAGCCTGGGGCAGGCAGGCAGGGAGGCAGGCCAACTGCCCAGGATGAGATAGATAGAAGAGGTGGAGAGAGCATTCGTACCCAGGCCGGCTCACTCTGGGCCCTGGGCTCTTCACCACTGGCCCTGCTACCCGCTCCATTCCTCACATCTGCGCCCCAGGGTTCAGGATGGTACTGAGCCCGCTGACACCCACCAGGCTGCCTTTTCCCACTTGGGTGCTCTTCTCCTTGGTTTATTGATTCAATCTTTGACCTTCCATTGAATGGTGATAAAAGTTAATGCAGTTCTGGATTTCAATGCCTGTAGCTATTATTTCAAAGGGAGAATCGTGATTTAAAAGGGGCTTAGCGAAGTGTAATGAGTTCAGAAGATGACTCTCCTAAGGCGTGGTGTGAGTTGAAAGAGAATTCAACGCAAGCCAATCAACTTGATGCAATGTCCTTGCTCAGGGCTGGCAGGAGTCCAGTGTGAGCCAGGTGCAAAAATGGATAGTCTCACATCTCTTCTTCCATCAGATGGGGTGTCCTTGCTCTCCGTTTTCCCGGTGCTCTTCCCACTCAATGACCCGACCCTCAGCTCAGAAGCCCTGCACATGTACAAGAAAGCAAGAACCAGGTTTTCAGTAAACACATTGCACATGCTCATTGTAAATCCCAGGGTGAAATCCAGCTTTGGAGGAGGAAAGAGAGCATGGTGAATTTTATTATTCTTTGGAGCATCTTGGATTCCACCTGCTTGTCTCAGAGGAAAGACCAGTGGTGCTCTGGGCTGTCTCTGGTACCCAGGAAGTTCAGGGGAGTATTTATTGCTTCAAATAGGGGAACTCGCCAGAGAATATTTCTCCTATTTGATTCAAGCTTTTCCTGAAGTAAAGATTCTAAATTATGCTTAGAGGATCATTTCTACAAGGTTCTTGCTCTTTGGAACCTGATGGTTTAGCATCTGCTTTGGGGAAAGGGTATTAAGAAAAAGCTTGATTTATTTCTCCTTAATAGTTGTTTACCTACAAAGTTCCTGTGTGCAAACAGGATGGGTATTAACAATGCTGCAGAAGTTACTGGGGAAAATCATGTGGCCCAGGCCTCTATATACAACATGCTAAGAAACACAGGGAAGTTACACGGCCAGGGTACCAGCAGCATCTAGGGGAACCGAGATGCTCTACCCGCCTCTGCCCTGCCTTCTGAAACTTCTGAAACTCAGATGGTTTCTCTGTTTCCTTACTTTTGACATGTGGGGCTGTAAATTTGAGAGCTTACTGAGATGTCAGCTACAAGTAGCCAGATTCTGTATAATGCTGTACAAGTAATTTTCCAGACTTGGAAAGCCTTTAAAATAATCAGATGTATACATACTTAAAAGGCCGAATCAGAAAAGCTGAAGAAACACTGAAGCAAGATGTGACAAGCCTCATACAAATTATTCATAATGCCATTCTGACTCACAGCGAGAGTGAAAACAACCTGTAAGCCCAAGACTGCAGCTGGTTAAGTGAGAGCACTGGTGTGGTGATTTGCCTCCTCCCACGAAGGCAGGCCAAATGGAAGCCTTTGGGAGGGAGATCACTGCAGATAAAAATGATCCTTCAAGGCCAAATGGTCCTTTGGCTGGAAATCTCAGAGATTTGGTAACGAGAGTTGGACTGTAATCAAGGAAGAGGTTGAGGAAATTCTCAGCTACAGGCCACCTGGGCAGGGGTGGTGGCCTCTTGTCTGCCTTCACCTACACACTACAGATTGTCTCTGGAAAACGAGGTTCCCGTAGCCCAGTTTTTCTCAGGGTTGATGAACTGTCTACTTCAAAATTACCTGGACCACTTATTAAAATGCACATTTCCAGTCTCACCCCAGGCCCCCTGATTCAGAAACTGTGTCAGCGGGGAAATCTGCTCTATTAGAAAATCCTGCAGATGACTCTTTGTACTTAAAAGTTTGAAAACCACTGCTAAAGTCTAGTAGGCAAAAAGTCTAGTTGGGATCTGGCATAATCTGTTTCTTTAATTCAGGAAGAGAAGGATGTGTTACGGTCCAGATTGGACATAGATGGGCAAGAATTTGACGCATCTGCGTCGATTTACTCAGTGGTTAGAAAAATGAATTAGCAAGTGTTTACTAAGGACTTCTGCCAGAGAAGAGGTGCTCAATTATGTTATGTTTGTTGATTTGTTATAGTGTCACCAGTGAGAAACACTCAGGTCATGTGGCAGGTTCTTGCCCTTAGAGAACTTTCACTCAGCTTGAGAAGTTAAGGCTAATACTCAGGAAACATTTGTGAATCCTGTGAAGTAACATATCAATCAGTACTAGATTGCCTGGGGTAAAAGTTAAATGTCAGGTAAAAACTGAGGCCTGATGTCATCAGGGGAACTTCAGAGAGGAGATGGTATGTAAGCTGCATTGTGAAGAATTGGTAGATCGGGGGCCTAAGAAAGAGGATGGGAAGATCCTGGCAAGGAGAACATAATGTCTAGAGGCCCAGAGGTGGCAGCTGGCTTGGGGGCTGATGGCACAGTAAGAAAACCAGAGTGGCTGGAGTGGAGGGGTGTGCTGGAAGGTGCATAGGATGAGCTGGGTCACAAAGGGCCTTAGAAACCAGGATGCAGCTAAAAAAAAGGGGAGCTACTGAAGCCTTGAAGGCTGTTTCATGGGCCCAGCAGGGACAGGAGAGTGGTTACTGTTGTATTTCTGTGGGTTCCCAAAGATGGGCATCACTTGCGTGCTAGTGAGGAAAGTGGTGAGCAGTCAGATACATCTGAGAAGATTCAGTTTCGAATCTTCATTTGAGATGGATGGCCTAGGGCAGACAGGACAACAGAGGGTAGTTCTGGGGCTTCCAGGTCCTGGATGGCAGAGGAGATGGGCACTAAATCAGTCCAAGATGGCTGGAGCCAGATACAGAGTTGAATCAAGGTCGTGGACTGTGGAATCGACAGTGCAGAGGGCCAGGGCTTTCCAGGCAGAGCAGGAGGCCGAAGCAGACACTGAAGCTGGCAAATAAGGAAAGACTTGGCACAGTAGAATTGATGGAATTAGTCTGATTTTCCGTGGTGAAACAAGGCTCATGGGATATGTCCTTTGGAAATTCTAACAAAAAGTCAGTCCCGGGCCTTACGGGGCCGTCCCCCCATTGCATGGACATATGCTGGGGCAAAGCTCCATCCAGCTGTGGGTTTTAGTTAGCAGTGGTTTTCTGCCATGGTGTGCTTGCAGGACCATTTTGTAATCTACCCAGAGCTGCAGTGTAAAGAGCAGTGTACTATAGGTGTGTATGGCTGATTTCTAGCACGTCATGGTACCCCACTTCCTGGTGATGCTCATCAATCAACAGACCTGTACTTTGAGGTGATCCGTGTCATAGAAGGAGAGAATGTTCCAATACTAGGAGAGATTTTAGGTCATAGCTCAGGGATAGCAAAGAGATTTTGTCTCCTGTGCCAACTCCAGTTGTTTGATGGTGGCTGCCTGGAGTGCTGCATCTAGTCTGGGTCCCAAAAGAAAGAATGTACTGATTGATCAGGGATGTTTGCCATGGGCGTGGGGGAGTGAGTGAATGATGGCACCCGTACTACCTATTTGTCACGTCTGATTTGGTCCCAACCTTCTGGCCTCATACTGAAGCTCATAGAGAGTAAGTGTGTTCCCCACAGCCCTGGAACTCAAGCACAGATCTGGGACTGGAGCTGAGGTCTCCTGACTCAGGATATAGTGTTTTTTCCATCTGTATCACACAGCCTTCCTACCCTCCTACTTTGTCACACGGACTTCATTTTCCCAGTCCCACCCTTGGCTTCTGTTCGACTTTGTGTTAGGAACTTGGCCACAAGACTAATTTGCACAATGGCTAAACTTGTTTCACATGTGATCAGAACTCTTGGGGAAGGATTCCAGGAAGAGGAATTGCAGATTGATTCAGAATTCCCAAGTGCTGGGAAAATGCAATTAGATAGGGGGGATGGCAAGAGTTGACAGGAGGAGCAGGATTAATGAGGAAAGATGTTATGAGGGAAACAGCAGTGGATTGTCGTTACTTTTAAAGAATTGAAGATAAAAAATTGAAGTCAGAGTCTGTGAGCTGCTCAAAGTGGGGGATGGGCACATGGTGGGAGGCGAGAACCTGTTTATTGAACAAGCACTATGAGAGGTAACGTGGGATCTTGGAAAGCACATGGGCAGTGGTTCTGCTGACATAACATAGGCACACAGTGAATGTTAGCCAAGAAAGCCAGCTGTGCTTACAGCATTTCATCCTCTCAGCCACCGGGGGAGTGGATATGATTAGCCTACGTTTTACAGAAATAGGAAGTGAGTTGGGTCTCTGAATGGTTGACCAACTCACCCAGGTCTGCAAGTTGCTGATTACAGATTCTAAATCCCATCCTTTTCCCCTGGTAATGAGAATTCTTCCTTTGGTAACCCACTACTTAAGAGAAAGAAAAGCATGTCTCTTCTGCTTATTATCCTGCTACTGGGTGAAAAACTGCTAGCTTCTAGTCTATGGGACATACATGCAGCCCTATTCCTAACTTTTGGAGTAGGGACTAGCTCTGTGTGTTGTGTTTGTTCTTGAGTTATGTGCATGTTTTATTGAGAAATTAACTTCAGTAGCAAAGTATGTTTGGAACTTTTATAACTGCACCTATCATTTCTGTTAGTGAATCTCTTCTCCTCTCTGCTACCCTGTTCTTTTTCGAAAAGATTCAGTGATAAACTGTTTGAAGAATAGTACAGCCTGCGAAGTCCCGACTCCCCTCAATTGCTTGTGGTATTTTGAGACATAAAATGTTATTTGAAGCCGTTCAAAGAGGCTTCCAGCACATGCCCAGGCAGGGCCTCAGAGTGGGCAGAGCTCAGCTTGACTGCTGCCTCTACCAGGCTAATAACAGGGTAAGATGGCTCCATCACCAGCTCCTTTCCTATCCAAGCAGGAGCTGTGCCCTCAGGGACCATCTGCAGAGGTAGTGTGGCCACTGATGAGTGTTTAAAAGCAAGCCGACTGGTTTAGGTCATCTGTTGCTGCTAGTGTTGGCTGCTGGCAGTGAAGCCAGAAGCTGAGGAGGCTGGTGAAGTCACCCTGACATCTCTCTTCAGTCTCACAGCTACACTGTGTCTAATTTAATTTAATCTATCAGTCCTACAACCACATGAGGGGCAGGGCGGATGGTCCATCAATCTTATTTAACAGACAAGAGAACCAGGACACAGACCTATTAAGTGACCTGATCAAAGTTACGTTAAAACCCTAACATTTGTTTTCAGATTTTATTTTTGGTTCTCAAATTTTATTTTATTTTCCACTTAGGTATAATCAACATATAACATTGTATAAATTTAAGATGCACAACATGATTTGACATATGTATATGCTGGAAAGTGATTACCACACTAAATTTAGTTAACATCCACACATAGTTATAAAATTTTTTTTTCTTGTGATGAGAACTGTTAAGATCTACTCTCTTAGCAACTTTTACATATGCAATACAGTATTGTTAACTACAGAGGGTGCCAAGAAAATGTGTACATATTTTAAGAAAGGAAAAAACTATATTAAAATTGTAATAATATATACCGATAACAAAAGATGAATACAAGTCATGTGTAGACATTTTTTTGGCCCCCCCGGTATATAGTCAGCATGCTGGACATTACATCCCTAGGACTTATTTATCTTATAACTGGAGATTTACACCTTTTGACCACCTTCAATCATTTTGCCCACTCCCACCCTCCACCTCTGGCTTCTCTGTGTCTATGGGATTGGATTTTTCAGATTCCATATATTAGTGGTTTATACAGTATTTGTATTTCTCTGACTTGTTTCTCTGAAACCCTTACACATGAAAATTGAAACCCAGCATGTACATATCTATAGAAATGACTATTTAAATGAATAAAAGCAATCACTGTTATTTTAATGAAATTGCTCCTTTCGGGGGAGAGACAATTATAATGCAAGTGAACAAAAGAAAACAATTAAATACTTTTCTGCTTTATTTTTTGGTAAAGAGAGCAAAATGAAGTCAACCAAATAAACTTAACCATGTGATCTATCAACAGTTTCTACTGTCTTGCTTTAAAGATTTTGCAAATGTTACATATTTCCACTTTTATAAGGCTCAATGCAAAAGTCTTCATTATTACCATTTAAAAAAATTATATATGCTTTTATTAAAAATAAGTTCATGGGACGGCCCGGTGCCTCAGGCAGTTGGAGCTCCGTGCTCCTAACTCCAAAGGCTGCTGGTTCGATTCCCACATGGGCCAGTGGGCTCTCAACCACAAGGTTGCCAGTTCGATTCCTCTAGTCCCGCAAGGGATGGTGGGCTCCGCCCCCTGCAACTAAGATTGAACACGGCACCTTGAGCTGAGCTGTGGCTGAGCTCCCGGATGGCTCAGTTGGTTGGAGTGCGTCCTCTCAACCACAAGGTTGCCGGTTCAACGCCCGCAAGGGATGGTGGGCTCCGCCCCCAGCAATTAGGAACAGCAACTGGACCTGGAGCTGAGCTGCGCCCTCCACAACTAAGACTGAAAGGACAGCAACTTCAAGCTGAATGGCACCCTCCACAACTAAGACTGAAAGGACAACAACTTGACTTGGAAAAAAAAAAAGTCCTGGAAGTACACACTGTTCCCCAATAAAGTCCTGTTCCCCTTCCCCAATAAAATCTTAAAAAAAAAACAAAAAACAGTTCATAGTAGGAAACTTGAAAATTGCTATGAAGGCAGGAAAAACTCCATCCTAAAATAAAAATTCAGAAATAACTGTTTACATTGCTATACTTCCTTTCAGTCTATTTTTCTGTGCCAAAATATACTTTGAACAAAATTAAGATTTTGCTATATGTAGTTTCGAGCCTTAATTTTTGCACTTAACGTTATATCATCCTATTGCTATAACATTGAGATTACATTATTTTTAATGGCTACATAATATTTCACCGTTCCCTTCTTGAAACATTTTCTTCCCTTGGCTGCTGGAATGGATGGAATCTTCTAAATCTCTTTTGTGGAACCTCTTCATCTCCCCACTTCCTAAGTGGAAGGTACCCCAGCACTCAGTCTTAAGCCCTCAGGCCTCTTCCATTCTCCATCTTTCACTTACCAGGTGATGCCATGAATTGTCATGGCTTCCAATACCATCCATCCTCTGTCAACTCCTAGTTCTGTCTTCACTGCTACACACATGTACAACTGCCTGTTTGCCATCTCCACGTAGATGACTAATGGACTTATTGAACTTAACATGTCGAAAGCTAAACTCCTCATGAACCTGCACACAGGTCCTCCATCTCAGCAAATAGCAACTCCATTCTCAACTTGTTCAGGCCTCAAACCCTGTCTGAGGTTTTCTCTTATATCACCTACACTGTCCTCTAGTAAAATTTACCAATTCTGCCTTTCCACTATGTCCAGACTCAGCTAGTGCTCTCACCTTTCATCTCACCTTCACTTCAAGCACACTGTCTCAAACCATCTGCATCTCTGGGTTAGATGATTTCAGTAGCCACCTAATGGGTCTTCATCCAGATTCTCCCCTGGCCCCATGACAGTTTATACTCAACAGAGTAACCAGATAATGTTATGGTTCTGTTCAAAATCATCAAATGGATTCTAATCTCATTGCTAGTAAAGCTCTCATGTACTGTCACTGCCTCTGTCCCAACCCCCTGGCCCTCGTGCACTCTGCTCCAGCCACACAGGCATCCAGCTTGCGCTCCCCTTGGAGCTTTGCTTCGCTGTGTCCTAATCTGATGTCTTCTCCTACCAGATACCGTGTTTCCCCGAAAATAAGACCTAGCTGGACCATCAGCTCTAATGCGTCTTTTGGAGCAAAAATTAATACCCAGTCTTATTTTACTATAAGACCGGGTCTTATATTATTGTATTATATAAGACCCGGTCTTATATTATAATATAATATAATATTATATAATATAATATAATATAATACAATACTGGGTATAATATAATATAATATAATATAATACAATATAATATAATATAATGACCAGGTCTTATATTAATTTTTGCTCCAAAAGACACGTTAGAGCTGAATGTCCAGCTAGGTCTTCTTTTTGGGGAAGCATGGTAGCTCCTGTCTTGCTCCCTCTGCTTCAAGTTTCTATTCAAATGCCATATTTCCTATGAAAGTCTCCCTAAGTAGTCTTTCTAAAAAGCAATCTGCCTACCAAACACTCCCTTTCTATGCTCCTACTTATTTCTATTTTTCTCCATATTGCTTTTTCTATGTAGCATGTGTATTAGAGTCTTAGGGCTGCTGTAGCCAAGTACCAAAAAATGGGTGGCTTGAAACAACATAAATGTATTCTCTCCCAGTTCTGGAAACGAGAAGTCTGCAATCCGTGGCCCGCCTGGTTTGTAGATGCATCATGCCAGTCTCTGCCTCCACCTTCACATGGCTTTCTTCCCTCTGTCTGTCTCCATTTCATATAAGGATACTGGTCATATTGGATTAAGGGCCGACAGTACTCCATTATAACCTCAATTTAATATAACTAATTCCATCTGCAATGATCCTATTTCCAAATACGATCATATTCTGAGTTAGGACATCAACACATCTTTTTTGGGGAACACAATTCAGCCCATAACAGCATACAATATATTTACTTGTTTATTTGATTACTACCTCTCTTTACCCACTGAAATGTAAACTATTTCTTCTCATTGACATATCCATCATGCCAAGAACAGTACCTGGTACAGAGTAAGAGCTCAATATTTTTTAAATGAATGAATGACTATAGAAATGCCACTTTCTAATCTTTTCTCAACCCCTTGCTAGTTTAAATAATGGTGTAATGAAAGTTTTTATGAATAATTATTCATTGGCTTCTTGGATTGTTTCCTTGGGTACATTCCCAGAGATAAATAAAACCCAGTTTACAATGTCTTATCCTGGTGCTGGTTTACACTGAATTAACAGGGAAACCCTTTTCATTCATATGTTGCATTTTTGAAATTTGTGATCATTTGAAGGAAAGGATGATCGTGTTCAGTTATGTTAAATATGTACT
This sequence comes from Rhinolophus ferrumequinum, assembly GCF_004115265.2. Classification (NCBI taxonomy): domain Eukaryota; kingdom Metazoa; phylum Chordata; class Mammalia; order Chiroptera; family Rhinolophidae; genus Rhinolophus; species Rhinolophus ferrumequinum. The sequence continues at coordinate 41,104,758 of NC_046289.1, read as the reverse complement.
AATAAATTAAGTGTTCAGTCAAAGTTTTAGTGAACAGTAACACCAAATCCTTTGCTCTGACACATTTCTGAGTTTTCTACCCTGAGTCAACCATAAGATCTGCCTATTTTGTGCCTGTATCTGGGCTGCTGAAGAAAAATCACAAACCACAGAGATTAGTGCCACCATTTATTTATGGATTCCAATCTCAACTGGACACTTACTACACCTGCTAATTTTTCTTCATGCCCCTGGTCAGTGGTCTCTCCTGTTCTCCACAGTGCCCAGTTTAAATTGTTTTCTACCTTCTCCACATTTTGTCCTATATTCCTTCCCAGTAAATTTCACCTCCTACTTTGAAAAAAAAAGAGAAACCACTGATTAGGTACTTTCTCAACATTCTGACTTGACACCTACAAACTTACCTCTGTCTACATTCGTACTTTCTTCTCCCATCCTGTTGTGAAGGGAAAAGGGTTTCTCTTCCTGGCCAGGACTAGCTTCTTCTACCTGGGACCAGATCCCCGGGTGTCTTTTCAAGGATTGCATGCCTTCAGTTACACCTCTTCTTTCTGGTATCTTTGAACATTCCCCTCCTTTGGGTCCTTCTCAGAAGTATCTAAATATAATAAAATCTCTTCCATCATAAAGGATGTCCTCTTGATCTCTGGTCACCCTCCATTGGCCAACTTATCTCAATTTTCCCTTTATAACCAAATTTCTTGAAAGTGTTTATACTTTCTCTGTATACCTTCTCCTTTTCCAAGTACATTTCAACCGAATGCAGTCTGACTTCTAACTTGGTCAAGATAAAAAGCAAAAACAAAATAAAAACAAAGCAGAAAATTGCCTCCTTGTTGATGAAATCAACTCTTGACTACTCATCTTCTTGAAACACTTTCCTTCCCCCTTAGTTTATAGGACACTTTCTCTTCCAAGTAATACCTTTTATTTTTTTTCCTGCAGCTTCATGTTGTATGTTCTCTTTCTCTCTCTCTCTCCTCACCTCTGCCTCCCTCCCTCCGTCCCTCCCTCTTTCTCTCCCTCTTCCTTTCCCTCTCCTTCCCTCCTTGTTGTGTTTAATCATTAGCTGGAGTTTTAGTTCCATGTCTCAAAACATTTTGTTCTCTTCTTCCCTGTAAGAGATTTATTATTATTACTTTTTCTGACTGTATTAGTCAGCTTGGGCTACCCTAACAAAATAGAATTGACTGGGTGGCTTAAACATCAGAAATTTATTTTCTCATAGTTCTGGAGGCTAGAAATCCAAGATCAGTGTGCCACTATGATTGGTTTCTAGTGAGAGCTCTTTTCCTGGCTTGTAGATGGCCATTTTCTCCCTGTGTCCTCACATGATGGAGAGAGGGTGAGAGAGCAAACTCTCTGGTACCTCTTCTTACAAGGTCACTAATCTCGTCATGAAGGTCCCACCCTCATGACCTCATCTAAACCTGATCTCCTTCCAAAGGTCCCATCTCCAAATAACCATCAAATTGGGGTTTAGGGCTTCAACATACGGATTTTGCTGAGGACGCAATTCAGTCCATAGCATTGACTATCCTTTAATTAATCAAATTTCCCAAGAGTCTGTGCCTGGTTCTCTCTTCTTCTCATGCTACATACTCCACTAGCCTCAGAGAATCCAGTAATAATTCTCAACTCTATCTCTCCATGTTTTTACTAAGTTGTAAGTAATATGTATATATATTAATTATTATATGTTATGTTAGCAAATATTCATATGTGTATATGTAATCATTATATATAATCGATTTTTCCCATTTAGGAGTTGGTTTACCTTTTTTCCAAGTTTTTATACAGTTTCATAATTACAGTTAATGGCTAATTTTAGAACATCTTATTTCACTAAACCCCTATTATTGAGCATTTAGATTGTTTCTGATTTGGGGCTATTAAAAGCAATACTATAACATATCTTCAAACATATATATTTTCCTCTAATGTTAATATTTTCTCTTTAGGGTAAATTCTCAAGAGTCAAAGACTCTTAAAGAGACTCTCAGAAAGAGTCTATATGTTTATAGTATTTGGTATGTACATCCCTCATTTGATTCACATGGGGTGTTCATACATTTTTAAAGGCCATTCACACACATACATCCATCTTTTCAAAAAAATGCCCTCCCAACTTTTTGCCATTGTTATAATCATGAACTGGTTCATGGAGTCTTAGAGAGTAGAGCCTCCTGTTACCTGGCTACCACCTACTGGACCGGGGCCAAATCCAGAAGCTGAAGACAGTGCTGCCTGGACTTGGTGTGAGGGAACCAATCACCCCTGGGAGTTTGGGAGAGATTGTATCCTTTAAATCCCTCCGTACCATGCAGTGCTAAACGACCCAATTGAATCCTGTATTTAAAAAAAATCTTATAAATGTGAGATAATCAAAGAGAAGGCCAGTTATTCAGCTTAAGGCTGTTTTGTCTGCAGCAACAGTGAGCAAATGGCACTGATGGCTTATGAAGCTGGCTGCCCATTGCAGTCGGTTACCTGAGGTCCCTGAGTATCTGTGCTGCTGGATAGTGTTCCCTTTTCCTGAACCTTCCCATGGTTCTTTGTAATAAACTTTTATGTTTGTTAATGATTCTGTACACATATGTTCCTTGGAACTCTGAAGAACTTGACTAGCAAAACCAGTACAATATTGCTTTACAGAAGGGACGTATCCCTTGACAATCTCACCAGCGGTTTTGCTTGTGAGCAACTGGGTCACCACAGTCTTACTAATTCTGGAGATTGTCATGTAAACCTTTTATCGGGGGTTCAGTTCACAATTGTAAATGGTAGCTCAGTGTTAATTTATTTGACTACTAGATTGAAAACCTTAGTGCTTACATGTTCCTTACTTACTGTAAATCAAGTTGACGAATAAAGAGACTAGTCTCTGCAAAATTAGTCATTAGTGTTATGTGCTAAATAATATTCTTCATCTACTGGGAATCCATCTAACATCGATCTCAAAGTATTTAATGATGAAATCGCAGATTTACTATAGATACAAAAGTCCTCAGACTTACAGGGTTTGGAGACCCATATTGTCTACTTGAACCTATCATTTGATTTCTGTTGTTGCCAGTTGTATGAATTTTGGCAAACCTGAATACTTTGATGTTCCTATGTAGTATTAATTCCTATGCAGCAGAAAAAACTCATCCCTGAAGTAAAGAAAACAGTTAGGAACAGGACACTGGTACCTGCAGTAGGCACAATTTTAAGACGAGCCCCAATGAGTCATACTCTTGTATAGTCCCCTCCCCTTGAGTGCCAGTGGAGCCTGTGAGTTGCTTGCCACAAATATAATGTGGCACAGATGATGGGCTAGTCACCCCATGCTTATGTTTTTGTTGTACAATACTGAACTGTAACGGACTGGAGAGCAATATTCTCCTCTTGGCCTTCGAAAAGTAAGCTACCACACGGCAAGGAACTGCATGCAACCTTTAGAGTAGCCCTAGCCGGGAGCCAGCAAAAAAAAATGAGGACCAGCTACAAGGAACTGAATTCTGCTTAAAAACCATGTGAACATGAAAAATCCCAAATAGGAATGCGACTGGGCTGACATCTAGATTGCAGCCTTGTGAGACCCTGAACAGAGCACCCAGTTAAGCCATGCCTCATCTCCTGACCCACAGAAAATGAGATAATAAATGGATGTTGTTTGAAGCCACTAAGTTGGTAGTAATTTCTTATCAGAGTGGAGTGTAAGAGGTGGGGTTTAAATCTCAACTCTGCTGCTTAATAGCTATATAGCATTGACAAATTACTTAATCTCTCTGAGCCCGTTACCTTAACTATAAAAGTAGTACCTGTTTCAGGGTGCTGAGGATTGAATGAAATAATGCTTGTAAGTCACTTAGCATAGTACTCGACACATAGTAAGTTCCCAATAAATGCTTGTCATTGCCAAAAGAGATTGGATATTTTTAGTTTCATAATGCTAAACATTTTCATTATTTCTATTCTCCGTGTACCCCATGTTTTGAGTATTTTTCTCTATCATATTAACTGAATTTACTAAAAATTCATTTTCCCATCTATTTCTAATTAATCATCTACATAGAGCTGATCAGCTTGAGATATTCTTAATAGAGTAATTATAATTAATATAATTTGGCTAAAAGCAAAGACATTTGGTATTATAGTTAATATAATTTCCAGTAGCTTTTGAAATATTAGGAATGAGTGGCTGAAACTTGTTAGACCTCTTGTTAGACCAGATTTGGAATCACAGTGTTAGCCGACAGAGGGTAAGTAGATATTGAGTGACTCTGCAGCTAAGCAAGGTAATCGTGATTTGCCTTTAGATGCTGTAATATTTGCTTAGGTATTGGTGGATGGGTGAGATTGTCTGAAAAGAAATTATCAGTTCCACTGAAAGAAAAAGGTACCAAGAAGGGAAAAGAAAAACCTTGGATATAATATTAAAATTATTTAGGTACTTAATGCCTGGGAATTAACCTAAGAATGGCTGAAGTTTTAGGAATTGTGCAGTCGACATTTCAGTTATGGTAAAGTGAATAAATATATTGATGTTCTATGTTTATATTGAAATGTTCTTATTTTATAATTTCTTTTGTGTCTAGCACTAATATTAGAAGTATGATTGCTATTTTTTCATTGGTGCCTTATTTTCTCTTTGAATAGTGTCTTAAAAAACTGCCTTTTGTTGTATTATTAGTATCAAGACCTATTATATTCAGTTTTTAGCTGAAGACTTTTCAAATTGATTATGGACTTCATAGGAAATTGTATTTATTTAATAGAAGTTTCTTTTGTGCAAGCTTAGCTAAATTCTGATACACAAGAAATAGCTATGTTATAAGGAACCATTTCATCTAGTCTAAAAATTGATTGATTTCTTAAAATGCAGACAGTAAATAAAGCTTAAGAAGTACATATGAAAAGTTAAGTTTTAATACATAGGATTTTCCAGTTTATACTCTGTATATACCCTGAAAAAAACAGCTCTGTAAGTACAGCACATATACAATACCCACACATACAACAGACACACAATATATACAACAACTATAGTACACACACAAATGGCAACTCATATGAACATATTAAGAATTCTGAACAATCCTGCAATAGAGAACCATTGAAATTTGCTTAATCATGTTGTTTTAAAATTAATCTCAGAATCCTTCCTCCCTCTTTCCCCAAGTAACCCTGGTTCCTGATGACTTAGTGCTTTCTAGAAAACACTTTGAATTACTGCTCTATTGTATAGGATAAGTATAAGGTGCCTCCGGAATTTATGGTTAGAAGATACATACTATTAACAACAACTCACAAATGAGAAACAACACCTCCAAACTATGTAAAGAACACTGAGGATTGTGGCAGGTACTGAAAACCTTGTTATTATACTTCCTCCTGGAGTCCAGGTTCTTTCTTTTGTATACACATAAAGCTAGGTTTAGCTGCAGGCAGTCGTGGCACTGCCGTTTTCCACTCACGTCGGTAGAGAGGTGCTACTGGGAATAAAAGAAGGTTGTGGTCCTGCAAACTGGGTCAGCGAGGGAGTCTCCCTCACTGGTTCTATCAGCAGCCTTAGACGGGGCAGCATGATTTGGAGCATGATATTTTCTGCATTTCTGAGCCAGACGGCCAAAGGCAACTCCTTATCAGCTTGCACCCCACTCTGTTTATCTCATGGAGAATGAGAGAGGACTATATTTCAACATTTCAAGAATGTACAGTAGGGCATTTGGAGAGTGCTTACTCTGAAGATTAAAACGTTTTTATCTTCATAAGGAAACTTTGATATTTGCTGTCAGGATGCCAGACCACAGTTCTATGTTTTCCTTACGATGTAACTGACAATTGCTCAGGCACAGGGAATGTTTACTGCTGAAATGAGAACGAAAAGTCTGCAGCGTCTTATGCATTAATATTTTATATTTTGCATGACTTTCACAGAGTGACCTCTATTAAAGAAATCAAGTGTTTTGGTAACTCCTAGATAAGCCTTTTATTAGCAAATTACCTATTTCTTTCGGTTTAGAGCAATGAAAGAATTTGCTAAATATTATTTTTATTCAGTTCACTCAACAAAAGAATACATGCAAGGTATTTTGCCGTGCGCTATCTATGTGCTCCACAAGCATGAAGTAAATATATGACACCCTCATTCTTCTAAGATAATCTCCACCCATCAAACATCTTATTTGATGGGCATTTGCAAACTGAAGGCATACCAGTCTTCTGTAAACTAACCAGGCTATAAAATGACAAATAGCACCAAACTAGGGCAGTTTCACAGGAATTTTAAAATGGCAAAGGACAACATCTATACAGAAATTAGTTTCTGATAAAATAAAAAGTCTCTATCCCCGTTGCTGAACTGACATTTTCACCAGCCTCTTTTAGCTTTTCTAGTGTAGTGTCTTGAGTTGAAACACCCATGCCAGCACTTCGAAAAACACATGGTCAAGAAGCTGTGTTGCTGATGGGATATTTCTGCTCTATCAAAAGTTCAGACAGGAGCTTCCTTAGCTCTTTTGCCTGAGATTGTTTCTAGAGACTTAGATTATTTCTAGATATTCAGGTCTGGGTGGGTTTCAGAGGACTGCCTCTTAATTGTCAGAGGATGGGTTGTGATGGTTAATTTTATGCATCAACGTGGCTAGGCCACGATACCCAGATATTTGATCAAACATTCTACGGTTTTCTTTGAAGGTATTTTTAGATGAGATTAACATGTAAATTTTGATTAGTAAACTTTGATTAAAGCAGAGTACCTTCTTTAACATGGGTGGGCCTTATCTAGTCAGTTGAAGGCCTCAGTTGAAAAAAACCGACTTCCTCCAAAGAAGGGAGAATTCTGCAATATCTGCTCTTCCCTGGGTCTCTAGCTTGCCTGCAGATTTTGGACTTGTCAGCCTCGATAATCACGTGAGCAAATTTCTTAAAATAAACCTCTCTGTGTATATACGCAGCCTGTTGGTTCTGTTTCTTTGGAGAACCCTAACTAATACATGGGTGGAGACTTTAATATGCCTCGTGGTCAAACTCATGAACTGCTTCACAAAAGCTACTGTGGGATGACAAGGAATTTGGCAATCTGTTTTGGTCCCCAAGCTTGGCTTTGTTCTTTTCCTGGACTTTAGCCATTGGGTGCCTCCCTGAAAATCCTGGGACTGACCCTCAGGCTGGCCCCTTGTACACCAGCTGACTCTGCTCTTTGAGTAACACACTAGGCTCCCTTACACATACCCGAGTCTGAGCCCCATGGCATTTTTCTCTCCAGCTAAAATTACTTGTGGCATGCTCCTAACTTGCTACAATTTAAGAATTTAAACAGTAAGCTTGTCTGAGTTCTAATATCATACAGGATTAATCAATTAATAGTTTAGGGCTCACACAATGTTTTCCTGTACCTCCCCTCTTCAGGTCACATAGTGATGACCCTGTTCTATTATAATGCCATGTTATATAATTTTTGTGCATTTCTGCTCATCGCTTTCTGAAACTAGACCTTATATTGGAGGAGGGGACCTATAAAATGCCTAATCCGCGGTGTCACTTGTGAAAATACATGTTGTATGTAGATAAACTAGCTCTGCATGGTGGTAATACAATTATTATAGTTATGATGCTCGTGTTTACCGAGTGCTTACTATATGCCAGACCCTGTTGTACAGGTTACTAAGCCCTTTAATCCTCACAACCGCCTTCGCCGAAGTAGGTGCTGCTATTAGCCCCATTTTGCAGATGAGAAAACAAGTCTCAGTGGCACTATAAACAGCAAATGCCCCTGCGATTGTTCTCCTGTACTTGTTGGGAGGCATTGCTGGTGCCCCACCACAGCCTTGGGAATTTTCTTCTCCGCGTCCAGGCACAGACGTACACAGCTCAGTGATCCCCAAGCCCGCCTTAGAGAACTCCACCCGACGGAGCAGAGCAGATGGCTCTTTGTTTCTCAGCGAGCAGAGCTGTTCAGTCTTAAACTTTTCTGGCTGCTTCTCTTTTCCAAAATTGCGATGGCCTCCCTTCTAGTGTATGACTTGTAATGATTTTCTTTTTTTCCTATGCCCCCTTGGCGCCAGCGACCCTTACTTTGTTTGGTTTCTTTATCCGGCCCCTTCTCCAGTGGCTGCCAGTGAATGTTCCTGTGGGCTCAGTGTGCCGGGGCTGCAGCCGCAGCAGAAAGCTTGCTCTTCACCTCAGCTGTTTGGTCTGATCTGTTCTGCAAGACTGAGGGCTCTGGATGGTTGAGGTTTTCCATCCAGTACACTGACTCCTCTTTCCTGACTTGTGCAGAAGATTATTTAGACTCTCCTTTCACGTACCTTGTTCTGTAACTAAAGTTGCACTGCTCATTTCATTTAAATATCACTGCACTGAACTATTACAAGTTCTCCATGATTCTGGTTAAATTCTTTCTTAATTTTGAAAGGACAACCTTCTCTTGCTGTAATACACTAAGGAAATCTTCCTAAAGCTAAACAACCCCTTTTAATGTTTCTCTGGAGCAGATTTGATTGCCCATTTAACTTATTCCCTCCCTTTTTGCTGAGGCATGCTTCTTCCTGTGTGTCCTTATATCTTCTTATACACCAGGAGTCTGTTGTACCAGGAGCCCATGGCATGATAGCTAAGACGTAGCTTAAAAACTATAACCCTCTATAAAAGGGTGGCTGCTGTGCCCAATGCATTAATTCCTGTTAGAATTGCAATTCCTGTTAGAATTGCAATTTGAGTTCTGCTAGAACAGGGCAGACAGGACTGTCACTGGCCGACAGGCAGAAATAGGCACAAAAGAGCTGATGAGCAAGGAACTCTGAGACCTGAGAACAGTGTCTTAGAATTGGAGTCAGAGGCAGTGGCTTCTGATAGCCACTGACATGGACACTGAGGAAATAATGGCCAAGTTGGACTGGGGAAGGGAGAGTTGGAACTTGGTGAGCCAGAGATTGAGGTGCCAGAGGTAGAAGCAGACAGCTGAGGAAATGCTGGATTTGGGTTCTAAGCCCAGGCTAAGACACAGCATTCTGAGGCCCAGAGGCATCTACGCTGATGCTTCCCCAAAGAGCAATGGCTCTTCTGAAGTGACAGGAAGACTCCCATTCTCTGGGGATCAAAGTGTCCAATTGTACGGGAGCCAGGGCATGGGAGTTCTTCATACCGTCAGTGATATTCCTGTCTTTTCTATAGAAGGGAGTTTGGATATTCCTGGAAGAATGAATTGGAGAGAGAGAGAGAGCGAGAGAGAGAGAGAGCGAGAGAGAGAGAGAGAGAGAGAGAGAGAGAGAGAGAGAGAGAGAGAGAGCTGCAGTTGAGTTGAGCAACCTGTCTCTGAAATGCATGTTTTAAAATGTAGGCATTTGTTTATCTGATTGTCTCCAATCATAACATTCCATTTAGGAAAGGAAGGGGATCTGTTTTATGAGTCAGATATTTTAGTTTAAGCATCTCATTTGTTACTCTTCTCACAGCACAGGAAAGCAAAGTAAGTTGTGTAAGTGGAATATTCTTGGACGGCACGTTTGCCAATTCTTTCTTCATAGCATTAGAACAAATTCAGTGAAAACTCCTTGTGTAAGTGCAAAGGGTAGTAGTTGTTAACCTAACTTCAAGAGTAGATTTGTGCATAGTGGAAAAGAGGCTTCGCTAGGCCACAGATTAGAGAGATACATATCTAGAGAAAATGATTTTTGAGGCTTCCTTAAAGACACTACTCTGACTTAATCCATAAATATAATTATAGCATTCCCCAGTTATTTTGCAGGTACTTCATCATTCTGTCTCCTCTGGAGGAGAATCACCTCTTTGATAGGATAACTAACTCATTTACCTCCAGTGTGGCTGGGACTCCCACGCATGGACCTGCATAATTGGAGGCCCACAGGAGGATCTACATTCCTATTTGTCTCTCAAAAACTCTCATTCACTTTTAGTTTCCATGCCTTTGCCATTCCTTCATTCTGCTCAGGCCCCCAGGGCCCTGCCACGGGACAGCACACTTTCTAGAACTTTCCTGAGACATGGCACCTCTCTCTAAACACCCTGCGGCCTGAGTTCTGGTAAACAATGAAAGGCATGTGCAGACTTGTAGGCGTAAGAAGATTTTTGCCTTTGTGCTTTCTGTCAGTGGGAAGCCCCAGGGGCTGGCCCTATTTCAACCTCCAGATCTTTCTTTTTATGAAGATAATGATGATCACAGAATCACATTATTGGCCTTCCTGCAGGCACTCATAGGGAGCCAACCTGATGCTGTCATGTTCCTTTGCCTTTTATTTGAAAATGACACGTAGGGGCACATAGACTTGGTCAAGATAATTTTAAAAGAAGCATTTTTGAATTTAATTAAATAATACTTAATAATAATATAGTTAATTTGCACAGTGTATTACAGCACGCAGAGGACTTTCACAAATGTTATGCCATGTTATATTTGAAACGTTAGACCTGTGTTCATGATCACACAAGTACAAGGTGTGATCAAAAGACAGGGCGAATGTTTAAATAAAAAAATGTATTACAGTAAAAGACACGTTGCCATTAATTCTCCTCAAAAACACTCCCCCTCACTTTGAACACACTTATCCCATCGTTCTTGCCACTTTCTGAAGCAGTTCTGGAAGTCCTCTTTCGTGTCTTTATTTCGTCCTCCATCATGACAACACTCCATGTCACACATCCCTTCTGGTATGGCAATTTCTGTCAAATAAAAATATTACATTGTGTTCTCATCCACCTATTCACTGGATCTGGCATCGTGCAACTTCTGGCTTTACTCGACGTCAAAATGACCATGAAAGGAAAACATTTTGAATCGATTTAGGACATCAAGGCAGCCACAACAGCGCAGCAAAAGACACTCATGAAAGAGGACTTCCAGAACTGCTTCAGAAAGTGGCCAGAATGATGGGATAAGTGTGTTTGAAGCAAGGGGGTGTATTTTGAGGGGGATTAATGGCAATATGTCTTTTACTGTAATAGTTTTTTTAAATTTAAACATTCACTTATGTTTTGATCATACCTCATGTTAAAGTGAATGTTTTTCTCTATTCCTGTTTGGAGGGGTGAGAAACACTGAATATTTGCCCTTGCCTCTTCTGCATATGCCATACTATTTTCATGCTTTTCGGTAGACTAAATCCTTCCTTAATCTACTGCTGCTCAAAAGCCCCTTGAACTTCTCCTTTTATAGCCTAGCATTTAAGCTAAAATTAGGATTCAGGGCCATATCGTGTTAATTTCCTTTGTAAGAAGGTGTGAAGTTAGCAATTTGTGCAGTTCATTCTTCAGTTTGGGATTGCAACTAGTAATCTCATAGAGGAAGAGCAAAGCACAGATGGCCTGATCTATGGGACGTTGTTTCCTCTTATTTTCTGCAACAGCCTGCATCTCAAACAGACCCCCAAGCATATTATCTGATGAAATTTTGGCATTTGGAAAATATAAATAGGCTTTGTAAAATGATATGATGGGCAGAGATCTTTCTGAACTAATATACAAGAGAGAAAAGAAACAACATTGAAATGGAAGCTGAATCTCTAAACTTGAAGAACTACTTTCTTTTTTCCCAAAGCTAGAGATGGGCTTCATGCAAATAGCTCCTCAGCAGGCTATTCTATTGGGAGTCTAGGCAAACAAGGTGAGGGAGAAAATGTAGCATTTTAACAAACAAACAAAACAAAACAAAAAACCCTTTTATTGACTATAACATATATACAAAACGTATGTTGTGTATATATATTGTGTATGTGTGTTTCGTGTGTGTGTGTGTGTATGTCGTGCAATGAATCTGATATCAATGTGCATCTGTAGTGCCCAGATTGTGGTCGTGAAATATCATTTCCCACTAACAGAATCTACAGAAGTGGCTATTACCAGATTTGAGGTGGGAAATGTATGAGATGTGTCTGGAATATTTTGTCATTTTAGATAATGAGGAAGCTATCAGAGACCACCTGGCTCATGTCAAAAACACTCTAGAGCCAACTGGAAGAGTCTTCTGTTGGTCAAAGAGGGGAAAATTTGATCTTCAAAAAGTACAATAATTGCAATTATTTGGGACCCATAAAATAAGTTTAAATCAATGACTTCATAATGATTTTTTTAAAAAATAGATTTCCTTTAGAGGATGATGGAGAGCCAGTTATTTTTGTGAAAATTATTAGGTGAAAGGAAAGAATCATTTATTTTCCTATATGAATGGTGTCACTGAGTAACCAACTAGTACATAAGGGTAAGCATATATTTATAAAAGTGTTCCAATGGATAGATTAATAAATAGAAAAGAAATGATAGAACTAGAAAATTACCATTTTGCAACTCCCTTTGAACTAATGGATCTCGACATCAAGCATCAAAAGCTGCTATCATTACAAAAAGTGAGACAACCAGACATCACATGGCTCTTGATAAAAGAACAAATCAACACATAGAATCTTGCCAAAAGATCAAATTTGAGCCTGACCAAACCTCTGGTTCCAACTGCCCATTTTCAGGACATATAAAAAGACAGAGCAACAGGGTGAATTGCACCACGAGTGTATAATCACAAAGTCTCCAGGGTAGGAGGTCTACAGGTCAAATACCCAGAGAAATTGTAAGCAATAGAAAGGGATGGAGGAGGGAACCTGTAGAGTATAAGAGACTTAAAAAGACATATCAAATTTACCAACGAGCAAGGCTAGACTGTAGAATATAGGGATGCATACACAGGTGATAAAACTACAAAGAAACACAAGGATATGATTGAAAGTCAGGGTAGTGTTACCTTTGTGAAGAGGAGAGCACATTGACCAAGATGAAACCCACTGAGGGGCTTTGGAGGTGGCTGACACGATTCGGTTTCAATACCTAGATCGTAAGGTATTGGCCTTTTACCAACTCATTAAGCTATGGGTTCTCTTTGTGTGGTTTTCTGAATGTGTTTTATTTTATAGCAGAAAGGTTGAAAGAGAAGAAGAAAATAAAAATAGCAATTTTTAAATTTATATTTTTTGAGTGCCTTAACGGAGTTGGGTAGTCCAAGCAGTTTGTATCAAGAGGCAGCAGCACAACGGAGTGATAAAAACCATGAGCGCTAGGGCCACCCCAACAGGGTCCCTGTCCCCGCCTGGCCACTTACCAGCTGTGTAACCCTGGGCAACTTACTTAGCCTCTTTGTGTGTCACAGTTTTCTCATCTGTGACACGGATGTCATTATAGTTCTTATCGTGTCATCATGAAATTTAAATAAGATGATATAAGTGAATGTTTAGAATATTGCCAGGCATATGGGAAGAGCTCAATATATGTTAGTTATGTTATTGCTTCTTATTTCTTAAAATTTTCTTTTCTCACTGCTTAGTTTTCCTCACACACTGCAGCACTATCTCCTTCTTAAAAATCCTTGGTGGGTTTGGGGTGAGGATCCTCCCCAGCCCTACTCTGTGCCTCTCTTGTCCTTCTATCTCCACTCCCTGTTCTGTGTTTAAAGACTCCAAAGAAGGAATATGGCGAGGCAGGGAAGGAAAGATCCCAACTGGGTAGAGTTAGAATCCGTTCAGTGGTAAGAGGGAAGAGAAAGGGACTTTTCTTTTTTGCCACTGGATCTCCAGTGCGTAGAACAGTATATGACATCATATAGGCAGGTAATAGACATTTGTTGAAAGGATGAATGAAAGAACTTATAGAATATAATTTAGAAAGTGCTGTTCAAGTATTTTCTTTTTGCATGGAGAGTCTAAAGTGGTCCATGGTTTTATTTCTGCTTCCCTCCTGCCTTATTGTTTTATTCCTCACAGCCCTGTTTCAGTCTTCACAGTTTTATGTGAGTCAATTAGTCTAAATACAGTGTCTCTTGGCAAAATGAGTACAGGTGCTCCTTGACTTACCATGGGGTTATGTCTCGAGGAACCCATTGTAAGTTGAAAATACCATAGGTCAAAAATGTATTTGATACATCTAACCTACTGAACATCATAGCTTAGCCTGATGTTTCTATGGAATGCAAATTGCTTTCTCCTCCTCACTAAAGTTGCAAACTCGTAAGTTGAGCTATCGTAAGTTGGGGACTGTTTGTATATTGCATATGTTCACCCTTCAGAAAGCTACACATTGACCGCAGCCCTATGCTTGCCCACCATCTTGCTGCTGCCCCTTGGAGCTCCGTCCTGCCTAGCAGATCTGTTCATCCTGTCCCCTCTTTCTCTTTCTCTGATGTTCTTCCTGTCATTGTTCCCATCCCTGGCTCTTTCCCATCCCGTGGTGCCAGTGTGGACGAGTCCATTGCAGCAAACTCTTTGTGGACCAGCCTCTCATGAGTAAATTTCTCTGTCCCCTGATTGTTGAATCCTCCTATTTTCCCTCGAAGCATTTACCATGTATGTGCTTGTGAATGAATATTTGTTAAATACATGGAGGAGTAAATGGTCATTATAACAAATGATTAGATGCAGGCTATAAAAATGGAAGCATGAATGTGAATTGGCTTGTTCATTGTCTCTGCCCTAACTTCCATGCAGCTACTATGATTGCTCACTTAGTCATGAGATGCTTGAGGAAGCGGAGGCATGAAAAATAGGTAAAGGTTGACAGCGTCCATGTTGGGCATTGGTTCCAGTGAATGACCAGAAGAAGGTCACAAGGCTGAAGTCTTGGTGCTAATTGGTCAGCTTTAAATGTCTCTACAGCAAATGTGAAGATGTGAAAGATGGTACTACCACGACTGCATTTGCATGAAACAACCCTTACAACCCAGGCTTCTCCAGTTTTTCTATATTTTTAAAATAGCTTTCTGCTAGAGAGCTTTAGACATTCTCAAATAAAGCACAACTGTTTTTTAAACAAAGTTTATAGACTGGTTTAATTTCCTTGTGCAATGCAAATTGATAAAGAGCATGATGCAATTCGTCCTGGGAGACCGAGTGCCGACAGGTGGCAAAGGAACTGGAGGACAGGGCGCAGTTTTAGCTCCCTGGGACTCAGTTTTGATTCGTGCTGGTTGATACAAGGATGTCTGAAGAAACATGGAATAGTTTCACTCAAAGACCTTTCTCCAGTCCCACAGGCTCCTTCTTCAGCCCTGAGGGTAGGAGGAAGGAGTCCTAGGGGAGTCGGGTCTAATAGGTATGACGTACATCCTTTCCCGTTCTCAGGATGCTCACATTTATAGAGAGAAAATAGGTGCTCATGCAGCTATGCTTCAGTGGGCAAATCAGGGCAGACTTCATTGAAAAGCTTGCTCTGTGCTCATACAGAAAAACAGAGTCAATGTGCTCGTCAACTTTCTTGTGTGTGGCTGGGCAGCGGTGCGTGAGCTCCGCCTGCCCAGGTGGGTTTTAGCTAATTCCCTAAGCCCTGATGGCTTGCTTCTCACAGAGTTGGTCCCAGGCCAGCAGCATCGTCCTCACCTGGACGCTTATTAGAGATGCTGGACTCGGCAACACCCCAGACCTACTGAAACAGCATCGGTGTTTGAACCAGATCCCCCGGTGACAGTGACTCAGAAGCACATTCAAGTCTAGAAGCTCTGTGAATGCATCCCTTGTTATTAGTCGGAACCAAGCAGGTGCCTTCGGAGAAGGAAAAGGCAAGAGTAAGAAGAAGCCCCAGGAAAGATTGCATGTTACTCATCAACCTTAAAACCTCAAATTCAATGCATTTGTTTTCCAGCCCTGGCAGTGTATTAGATTCATGTGAACTTCATTAAAAAATAAAACAAACAAAGTTCTAACTTGCCTGACTCGAAAAACATTTCAGTGTTTCTTTAGGGAGAAATAGATCAGAACAGACAAAGTTGATTATACAGAATAAGGGAAAAAAAACAACTCTGAACTTTTAACCTGCATGAGTAGTCATTAGAGTCTTAGAATCACAGAATTTCAGAACACAGAGCAGTAGTTCTCCACGTTGGCTGTCTATTTGTGTCATCTTAAGAGTTTACACACACACACACACACACACACACACACACACACAAATACTGATACTCAGCCCCCATCTCACATATTCTGATTTAAGTGCTCAGAGGTGAGAACCTGACATCAGGGAGTTTTCAAAAGCTCTGAGTGATTCTAATGCAGCAAGAATTGAATCTTGCTGTTACAAATAAAATGCAAGGCACATCCGTAATTTTAACTGATCGGGTGGCCAAATTAAATAGGTAAAAACAAGTGTTATTTTAGTAATATATCTTAACCCAATATATCCAAAATATTAATATGTAATCAATATAAACAGTAATAATGAGATCTTTTGTATTCCTTTTTATTAATAAGTCTTTGAAATGGGGTGTGTGTTTTCCATAGACACCTGTGCCTAGTGGCTAGCAGCTAGCGGCTAGTGTGTTGGACTGTGCAGCTTCGAGAAACAATAGTAGTGCCAGTCTATGAAAGATCAATTTACACTTCTGGAAAACAAAATGATCGTGCATTGAAAGTAGAAGTGATGGTTCAAGAGTCCATGAGGTATAATTCCATGGTACTTCCTGTTTGCAAACAGCCTCTGAGAGATCATTATGGAAATTCAATGAGGAGGTAGGATTTAGGAAGCTTGCAAAATTTCTTACGTAAAGGCAAGTGTTGTTTGGGATTTAAGTGATACAGGTCAATCCTTCCGTGATACTATATGATTGCACACAAATGAAGAATACTGTGCTGAGTTTCTCAGGACCCTGTGATGTTGGGAAGAACCGAGCTTCTACGGATTTTGACCCGGGAAAAGATAAGAAGGTAGTCATTGGCCACATTTTTCTTTCTCGCTCCTGGAATCAACCAAGATGAAGTACAAGCATTTTGGGGGGAATGTTGGTATCTGCGCAGCTGAGTCAGTGTTGGAATCAGGGATGTGAGGATAAAATTCTGTGGCTTGGCAGTGCTGGCCTAATCTTTCTCCTCCTAGAAGCATCGCTCATTGATCTTCTCCCAAACAAGATGTTGAGTATAATAAAGATCTTCTTCCTCGTATTAACATTACATTGGTTTCCTAGAATCTGATTTTTACCATGGTTTTTTTTTTCCCCCTAAAGAAATTAGAGAAATCACTTAGCCATTGGCATGTGTTAAATTGTAAGCTGGTCTTGTAGCTTTTCTGAGCCTGAGGCAAATAAGCAGACGTCTTAGTAACACGTACTGAGAACCAGGTTAAACAAATCTCTCAGGATAGATTGCAGAATACTTTCTTACACTGACATTGAAGTGCAGAGGCACTCGGGAAGGATGGTTTTCCCCCAAGCCCCACCTGACCAAGTGCCTATGCTCCATTTCACTTTTCACCAAAATGTCTTTTGCTTCCACCAGAACTCCTTCCTTCCCAAAGCTGGTTTAAAAAAGGAAAACATTGAGATGGACAAAATTTATCGTTGGCCCATCTAGCCACTCCCTTTTGTGCCCTTCCCTCACCTTTGCCAGTAATACCCCCTTCTCACCTGAAGGCCCTGGGGTGTGTCTCTGCTGTCAGAATCCTTCTCAACAAAGAGTCATGAACTTAGTCACACTGTGGAGTAACCTGCTTACATCAAGTTGCAAAAGACACATGGAGTTCTCTCTCCCGATGCTTTTATGATAAAGGAATAAAGCACTATCAGAAGAATATCAGGCACCAGCTAGGCGGTGGAAGATTTTAAAAAGATGAATAGAAAATTAAAACTAATGGACTCCTGGAAGTCGCACTAGGTAGGCAATAGTATCTGTCTAGAACAGAGAAAAGCTTGAAGCTGGAGATTTCAAGTGTGAACCTGCAATAATGATAAGATGCCACCAGGGGGCACTTCAGTGCCTTGGTTGTGTGGCCAAACTATCAGGTTTACCATAGTCAGAGAATAAGGTAATTTTTACTTCTTTAAAAATATAGAATTGGAATATAGTCAATAATGTTGTAATAACTATGTATGATGTCAGATGTGTATTAACTTATCAGGTGATCACTTCATAAGATATATGGATGTCGAATCACGTTGTTGTATACCTGAAAGTAACATTGTATGTCAGCTGTACGTGGAAAATAAATTAAATTTTTTAAGATGTAGAATTTAAATCATATTACCAAATTAGGTTGAGAGATAATTCATATGGTAAGTTCTTAAACAAATCAAAGCCAAAGAAAAAAAATTGCTACCTTCCTCACTACTCTTATACTCCTTTCATCATTCAGGGTAAACCCGTTTATAGCCCCGATGTCATGACAACATTTCTTCTGACTCACACTGACTTCTATTTGGGAGCCATACTCTTTTACTAGGACAAGGGAGAACATTTAAAAGGGATTTTCACCATTTCAGTAGCCCAACAGTTTTCTGTAACTCTTTTTTTCCCCTTCTACTACTGTATGGAATAGAAGGAGCAGCTCTCTGTGTTAAAATCTGGGGATTATTTTGTAAATTTGACTATGGAGAATAGTTACATGATTTGCTTTTTTAAAAAAAGTCATCTTAGCTGATATCTGCAAGGTGTCATAAGGGCTTTTCCGGTCAAATTAGTCTGAAGTCACATATTAAGAGAAGTCGGACACTGACAAAATGTGTGTGACTCAATCTATCTGAAAACTTGCAGTGGTCCCCTTTGCTTATCGATGAGGTATAAATGCTGTCTAATGTGAATGAGTGTAGGATACACATAATGTATTAATGTAAATTAATGCTGAAAGGTAAGGTGAAGATATTATAAAGAAAACTCAAGGCTGGATTCGGTGGTTTGCACTTAATTTGGTAGGTAGTAGGGAGCCTTTGAAGGTTTTTGAGTAAGGAGGATGATATTCCTAGAGTGGTACTCTAGTTGCAGGGGAAATGGAAGGAAGAAAGAAAGCTCAAAAGATTGGTAAAGGCAGAACGTATAGGACCAAGCAGCAGGTCAAATGTGGAGACTAAGGAAGAAAGAGAGGGAAAGATGACTCTTATTTTGAGCATAGGAGGATGATAATGCCCTGAAAGAGCAGGAAGGCCAAAAGTTGTTGGGGACAAATATAATAAACTTGATCTTGAACAGGTAGAATTTGAGGATCAAACGAATAAATGTATTGAAGCAGTTTCAAAAGTGTACAGTCCTATTCTCATATAGTAACACAATAATACCGTTTATTAAACATAGGGCAAATATTTTACATGTACCCTGTTCGAGACAGGCTGAGACCTCATTATCATAAAAATGATCTTTAAGTCCAGGAGAGAGAACCTCTGGGCAGAGGGAGACGAGGTCCTGGGCCTGTGTATCAGTTGAGGCAAATGAGAGGAAGCAATGAGAAAGAGGCAAAGGGACACATAAGACGCGGTCGACAGGAAGTCCAAGTAGCACAACAGCTGGGAGATGACTTTGAGTTGGACAAGAGCACGGACTTTCAGGTAGGATTGGCTGAGATCAAATTCAGATTCCAGCACTAACTGGGTTATCCTGAGCAACTTCCCCTCTGTGTACTTCAATTTCCTGATCTATAAAACGGGACCAATACGAGTGTCTGCTCAGAGGGTTTTTGTGAGGATTAGTGAGCTCATGCATGAAAGTACTAAGAACAATACCTGGAATACGGCAAAAATTCAGAAACTGTTAATAATGCCAAATGCTATAGAGGACTCCATGCTAATGGGGAGAAAACAAAGATCATTCACTGCATTTGCTTAAGGGAGGTAAGTAATGACATTTTGGAGGAAAGTTTTCGTAGAGTGGTGGTGGGGGAGGGCAAAGTTTGTCTTCAGAATGTTAAATTTCAATTACAATGTAGTAACAGCAATAACTACAGGAACAATAACTAGCATTGATTTTCTTCAAAGTGACCTTCTGATGGAATTTGTTATACATTAGGGGAATTGTTTTCAGGCTTTCTCATGCACATGAACAAAGTCTGATAAAAAGTAACAATATGTGAAAAAGTATATTTATAACACTAAGTAGCATGTTTGCTTTTTCTCCAAAGAAAATTTAACAGTGTAACTTTCCAACAGGAAATAATCTACTCATTACGTCCATGCTGAATAGCATATTAATTACACCTAGGAACTTCTTTGGTGAACATTTAAAAGTATTTTTTCAACGCACAACTCCTAAAACACTGTGAACTTTGTTATAATATGCCCCACTAGCATGCTTTTCCTAGGACTTATACTAGGTGTAAATCAGTGATTTAATTACATTTTTTTTAACAGATGCTTTTTGAAGGATCTTCCAGAGTCTTTAAATCTGGTTGCTATAATATCAAAATTTGGTGTCTTGGAATATAAACATTGACTATTATGGTTTTCTAGGCTGGCTTCATTTAGAAAATGTAAAATTAGAAAAGTAATACAATCACATAAAAAATACAGAAAAGTAATTATACTATCATTCAAATCACTGTAAGCAATTTGGAACATTTCTTTGAGACCTCTTTTCATGTATTTCTTTTAATATAGTTGTAAATATCCCATACATGCAATGTTGGACCTGCTCTTTAATATAAAATTATTAGTAATTTTTAGTTGCCTACATAGCCTCTACAATCATTGCTTTAATCAGTGTATAACAATTTATCAAATATACTATAATTACCTCTTTATTCCCTTCTAGCTGTGCATTAATTTTTTCTTTTCATATTTTACTGTTAAAATAATAGCATTTAACATATTTAAGGATGTAACTTTTTCACATTTTAATATATTTTTCTTTATTCTCAGAAGTTGAACTAAGGATCAAAGGACATGTGCATTTATATAGCATTTGGTATACGAGTATATTGCGAAATTATTCCTGAAAAGGACACACACACACACACACACACACACACACACACGTGCATATATAACTTTGTGAATAGAAAAAGATGACTTGTTTTACTTTGTATTTCTTTGATTTCTTGTAGGTTTGAATTCTTTCCTAATTCGCTCTAATTTTATTTGCTTGTTCAGCTCTTTTGTGTTGGCCTAATTTTTAGGAAAGTGATTCTTTTGTTAAAGTTAAAGTGAATTGTCATGATAAAATTATTTATTACTTCCTGATACTCTTCGCTCCAACCACAAAAATATGGATTTCAATCTAGAGTTATGCTTTTGAAATGCAACCACAATATCAGTGACCTTTAACATGGCTAAATATTTGTATTGAAACAGAATAAAAACTACCTGAAAGACTTCCCTCAGAAAAAGATTCAGAGGTCCTTAAAAAGAGAGAGATCTTTAAGAAGCAAAGCGTGATATATGAATAGCTCAAAGTTCTTAATAGAAAATGGTTGGATAATGTGAAACCATTTGTTAAAAGTAGTCACGCTTTGATAGACTGATGAAAATCTAAATGCGAGATTCCTCTCATGCTGTAGAATCGGTTTCTGTTTCTTCCCATGAAAACTACTTTGTTTCCATTGAAAATACAGAGGGAGAAAATGGAAAGCTTAGAGAATGAGAAATGACGAGTGAGTGGGGTTATAACTTTTAGCATTTGCTCCATACTACCTTTGACTCATTTGTTCCATCCCTCTTGTCCTGGTGTAATAGTCTGTAAAAAGCAGGAATTAATTCTAGCAAAAAAAAGCAGGACAAAGGGAGAAACTATGGGGATATCTCATAGAATCCAAGTTGAGGATGCAGCTGGGCCTTAGGAAGAGAATCAGGGATAGGGCTCTTTGGGAATGCCTCCTTTCTCTCAATCTCTGTCTCAGCTTCTCTGTCAATGGCACGTTTATTTTTTTTCTTAAGGCCTTTCTGTCATGGAGCCATAATTCCTATGGAAGGAACTAATTGACTAGGCTTGGTAGAGGACTATCCACTTACTGGTTGACTACAGCTATGTGGGCAGGGACTCCAGAGTACAGAGACATGGCATTTCCTGCTACAATTATTTGGGTGGTGAATGAGTGGATAGAAGCAGTTCCTAGAAAAGAGGTGCTGGGCAAAAAATTTAAATAGCCTGCCTGCTGTACCTGCTATCCTGTTTGCATTTCTGCCAGCTAACTGCAACTTTAGCTTTGCATGAACTCTTGGTTTATTCTAACTTTAGTCCATTCCTCCAATGGGCTAGGTAATGGCAGTTCTGAAAATATATGCACGCGTGCATGTGTGCGTGCCTGTGTGTACCTATCTGTATCTATAACTATATATCTATATCTATCTGTATCTATATAATTAGTTTCAGGTGTACAAAACAATGCAGTGATTAGGCATTTACATACCTCACAAAGTGATAACCGCAATAAGCCTATTACCCATCCAACACTGTCCATAGTTATTACATTTTTGACTATATTCCCCATACTGTACTTTATATCCACATAACTCTTTTGTGACAACCAATTTGTACTTCTTACTCCCTTCACCTTTCTCAACCAGCCCCTAGCCCTCCTCCTACCTAGTAACGATCAGTTTGTTCTCTGTATCTATGTGTCCATTTCTGTTTTATTTCTTCATTTAATTCTTTAGATTTCACATATAAGTGAAATATGGATTTGTCTTTCTCAGTCTGGCTAATTTCACTTAGCATAATACCCTCTAGGTCCATCCATGTTGTTGCAAATGGTAAGATTTTACTCTTTTTAATGGCAGAGTAATATTCCTTTGTATATATGTACCACAACCACAATTTCTTTATCCAATCATCTATTGATGGGCATTTTGTGTGTTTCTGTATCTTGGCTATTGTAAATAGGGCTGCAGTGAACATAGGGGCTCATATATCTTTTAGAATCAGTGTTTTGTATTTCTTTGGATGAATACCCAGGAGTGGAATTGCTGGGTCATAAGGTAGTTTCATTTTTAATTTTTTGAGGAAACTCCATACTGTTTTCCATAGAGGCTGTAATCTCTCCAACAGCATGGTTCCCTTTTTCCCACATCCTCACCAATACTCGTTGTTTGATGATTTATTGATGATGGCCATTCTGACAACTATGAGGTGATATCTCATTGTGGGTTTTATTTGTATTTCTCTGATGATTAGTGATGTTGAGCATCTTTTTATATGTCTATTGGCCACCTGTATGTCCTCTTTGGAGAAATGTCTATTCAGGTCCTCTGCTCATTTGTTAATTGGATTTTTTTTTGTGTGTGTGTGTGTGGTGAGTTGTATGAGTTTCTTATACATTTTGGATATTAACCCTGTACCAGATGTATCATTGGCGACTGTCTTCTCCCATTCAGTAGGATGTCTTTTTGTTTTGTGGAGGGTTTCCTTTGCTATGCAAAAACTTTTTAGTTTGATGTAGTACCCTTTGCATATTTTTTTCTTTTGTTTCCCTTGCCCAAAGAGATATATCAGTAAAAATATTACTAAAGGTGATGTCTGAGAGTTTACTGCCAATGTTTTCTTCTAGGAGTTTTATGGTTTTGGATCTTACAATTAAGTCTTTAATCCATTTTGAGTTTATTCTTGCCTATGGAGTAAGAAGATGGTCCAGCACCATTTATTGAATAGACTGTCTTTACCCCAATGTAAATTTTTGCTTTCTTTGTCATACATTAAGTGACCACATAGGTATAGGTATATTTCTGGGCTCTCTACTCTGTTCCATTGATCTATGTGTATGTTTTCATGCCAGTGCCATGCTGTTGTGATTGTAGTACAATTTGATATCAGGTACAATTTGATATCAGTGTGACCTTGTAGTACAATTTGATATCAGGTAGCATAATACCTTCAGCTTTGTTCTTCTTTCTCAAGATTGTCATGGCTATTTGGGGTCTTTTATGGTTCCATATAAATTTTAGGGTTATTTGTTCTAGTTCTGTGAAAAATGCCATTGGTATTTTGACAGGGATTGCACTGAATCTATAGATTACTTTGGGTAGTATAAACATTTTAACTATATTGATTCTTCCTATCCATGAGCATGGTATATACTTCCATTTACTTATATCTTCTTTAATTTCTCTCTTCAATGTCTTATAATTTTCTGAGTACAGGCCTTTTACTTCCTTGGTTAAATTTATTAAATTTAGGTATTTTATTTTTTTGATGCAATTGTAAATGGGATTGTTTTCTTAATTTTTCTTTCTGATAGTTTGTTATTGGTGTATAAAAATACAACTGATTTCTGAATATTAATTTTGTCTCCTGCTACTTTAATAAATTCATTGGTCACTTCTAAGTTTTTTGATGGCATCATTGGGGTTCTCTATATACTATTATGTCAGCTACAAACAATGATAGTTTTATATATTTCTTTCCAATTTGGATGGCTTTTATTTCTTTTTCTTGTCTGATTGCTGTGACTAGGACTTCCATTACTATGTTGAGGTGGTGAAACAGGACATCCTTGTCTTGTTCCTAATGTTAAGGACAACACTTTTAGCTTTTCTCTGTTGAGTATGATATTAGCTGTGGATTTGTTATATATGGTCTTAATTATGTTGAGGTATGTTCCCTGTATTCCCACTTTACTAAGAGTTTTTATCATAAATAGATGCTGGATTTTGTCAAATGCTTTTTTGCATCGATTGACATGATCATATGATTTTTATTTTGTTTATATGGTGTATCACGTTAATTGATTTGCAAATATTGAACAAACCTTGCATACCAGCAATAAATCCCACTTGATCGTGGTGTACGATCTTTTTGAAAGTATTGCTAAATTTGGTTTGCTAATATTTTGTTGAGGATTTTTGCATCTAAGTTCATTAGGTCCATGACTTTTGTTTGTTGGGAGCTTGTTGATTACTGATTCAATTTCATCAGTAGTAATTGGTCATTTCAGAATTTGTTTTTTGTTGATTCAGCCTTGGAAGATTGTATGCTTCTAGGAATTTATCCATTTCTTACAGATTGTCCAATTTGTTGGTGTACAATTTTTCATAGTATTTTCTTAAATTGTTTTGTATTTCTGTGCTGTCCATTGTCACTTCTCCTCTTTCATTTCTGATTTTATTTACTTGGGTCCTCTCACTTTTTTTCTTGATGAGTCAGTCTGATTAAAGGTTTATCAATTTTGTTAATCTTTTTAAAGAACCAGCTCTTGGTTTCATTGATCTTTTGTATTGTTTTTTTAGTCTCTATTTTGTTATTTCCACTCTGATCTGTATTATTTCCTTCCTTCTACTCACTTTGGTCTTTATTTGCTGTTTTTTTTTTCTTTTTCCCAGTTCCCTTAGGTATAAAGTTAGATTGTTTATTTGAGGTTTTTCGTGTTTCTTGAAGTGGGCCTACGTTGCTATGAATTTTTCTCTTAAGACTGCTTTCACTGTGTCCAATAGATTTTGGGTTGTTGTGTTTTCATTTTTATTTGTCTCAAGGTATCTTTTGATTTCTTCCTTGATCTCATTCCTAATCCATTCATTGTTTAGCAGCATGTAATTTAACCTCCATGTGTTTGTGTTTTTTTCAGTTGTTGGTTTTTTTATTTTTTTGTAATTGATTTTTACTTTCATACTATTATGGTCAGAGAAGATGCTTGATATGATTTCAATCTTCTTAAATTTGTTGAGACTTGTTTCATGGACTAACATGTGGTCTATCTTGGAAAATGTTCCATGTGCCCTTGAAAATAGTGTATATTCTGCTTCTTTGGGGTGAAATGCTCCAAAAGTATAATTAAATCCATCTGGTCTAGTGTGTCATTTAAGGCTTCTGTCTCCCTGTTGATTTTCTGCCTGGAAGATTTGTCCACTGGTGTCAATGGGGTGTTAAAGTCTCCTGCGATAATTGTGTTACTGTCAATTTCTGCCTTTATGTTGGTAAATATTTGTTTTATACATTTAGGTGCTCCTATGTTGGGTGCATAGATGTTTGCTAGGGTATGTCCTCTTGTTGGATTGATCTCTTTATTATTATGTAATGTCTTTCTTTGTCTCTTATTACAGCCTTTGTTTTAAAGTCTATTTTGTCTGATATAAGTATTGTTACCCCAGCTTCTTTTTATTTTTCGCTTTCATTTGCATGAAATATCTTTTTCCATTTCTTTACTTTCATTCTATGTGTGTCTTTCGATCTCAAGTGGATCTCTTATAGACAGCATGTGTATGGATCTTCTTTTCTCATCTATTCACCTATGCTTTGTCTTTTAATTGGAGCATTTAATCCATTTACATTTAAATTGTTTATTCATAGGTACATAGTTTTATTATTCATATTCTTCCTTTGTTTGTTTCTTTCCCCACTTCTTCTTAAAGAAGTTCTTTTAACATTTCTTGTAATACTGGCTTGGTGGTGCTAACATCCTTTAGCTTTTTTTGGTCTGGAAAGTTCTTTATCTCTCCTTCATTTTTAAATGATGGCTTGCTGGGTAGAGTATCTTGGTTGAAGGCCTTACGTTTCATCACTTTGAATATTTCCTGCCACTCCTGCAAAGCTTCTGTTGAGAAATCAGCTGATAGTCTTATGGGAGCTCCTTTGTAAGTAACTAGGTGTCTTTCTCTTGCTGCTTTTAGGATTCTCTCTTTGTCTTTAACCTTTGCCATTTTAACTATAATGTGTCTTGGTGTGGGCCTGTTTGGGTTCATCTTGTTTGGGACTCTCAGCACTTCCTGGCTTTGTATGTCTATTTCCTTCACCAGGTCAGGGAAGTTTTCAGTAATTATTTTTTCAAATAGGTTCTCGATCCCCTGCTCCCTCTCTTCGCCTACTGGTATCCCACCATGTGAATGTTGTTATGCTTGTTGTCTTGGAAGTCCCTTAAAGTATCTTCATTTTTTAAAAAAAATCTTTTTTCTTTTTGTTGTTCTGATTAGGTATTTTCTGCTACCTTGTCTTCTAAATTGCTGATTCAATCTTCTGCCTCATCTAATCTGCTGTTGATTCCTTCTAGTGTATTCTACATTTCAGTTATTGTATTCTTTATTTATGACTGGTTCTTTTTTATTGTTTCTATGTCTTTTTATGCTTACTGTGTCTTTGTTGAAATTCTCACTAAGTTTGTTAAGCATTCTTATAACCAATGTTTTGAACTCTGTCTCTGGTCAGTCGGTTGCCTCCATTTCATTTAGTTCTTTTTCTGGAGTTTTCTCCTATTCTTTTATTTGGTACATGTTTCTTTGTTTCCTCATTTTGGCTGCCTCTCTGTGTTTGCTTCTATGTATTAAGTAACTCTCCTATGTCTCTCAGTCTTTGCTAGGTGGTCTTATGTAGTAGATACCCTCTGCGGTCCAGTGGCACAATCTCCCTGATCACCTGTGCATGTGTTCTGGGAGTATCCCTTGTGTGTTGTGTATATTTTCCTGTTGTAGTTGAGCCTTGATTGCTTTTGGTGCATCAGTGGGTGGGACTGACTCTCAGGCTGACTGGCTGTGAAGATTGGCTACACTCACAGCATATGAGCTGCTGTATGGGGGCTGATCCCTCAGAAGGGGACTTGCCCAAGCAGGCTCTTGTGCCTGTTGAGACCACCCTTTGGGTGTGCCACTTGTAGGTCTAATTGGGTACTACTCTGATGTGGTCCGACCTCCAGGTGTGTTGTTTGTGGTGCCTCTTGGGAGGGGCACCTATACATGCCAGTTTCAGCCTTGCCTGTGACTGGCCAGGAGCTATCTGGTAGGAGCTACAGAACTATATGCAGTTAGTTGCTGCCTTTTTTGGACCTGGAAGCATGTGGGTCCAACAGGCCTTACTGTGAACCGAGGCCAGCTGCCAGCAGTATCGGGCTTAGGGCAGCTTAGAAAAAGGCCCAGTCCTCCCACCCCCCAGGCCTGTTACCACCTGCTGGCTGCCCATAAGACTCAGCCACTGAAAGAACCTCCTTAGGTGTGTAGTCCAGGCTGGTTGATCCAGTGTTGACATTACCTCCGGCGATGCCACCTGAGTTGGGCAGGACAGGGTCCCCAGGGTCACGGAGTGTGATTGGTGGTTTTCACAAAGTTAATGCATATTCAGTTCTTGTGCCAGTGCTGAGCATGTGGCCACTCCACAAAATGCTGAGAACAGCCCAGCCAGCCATTGTTTGCCTCGGGCTTGCAGATCCCTGTGAGCCACCCAAGAATGGCTGCACCATGAACTGGAGCTGACTGCTGGCCACTGAAAGTTTTCCAGGCTGCTGTGGGATATCTGCTGCTGTTGAAGCTTCCCACAGCTTGCAGGGCAGGGCCAGCCATTTAGGAGCCGAGAGTGCCCCGGGTGACATTGCACTTGCTGGGCAGGGCAGGGTCCAAGCATGTCACCAAGGTGGTGGAGATGCAGATTTTACCACAGCAATGTGGTCTCAGATTTGGCCCTGTGAGGGTAGGTTCAACACAGGAAAGAGGACTCCCTCCTGTGGGTTAAATGTGAGGAGGGTTCCACACAGGGATAATGGAGGCTATCCCTCTAGTCCTCACCCTGCAGCCACACAACTCAGTCTTTCCCTATGTCTCTGGCACCTCTTGAGTTGCTGGGGCCCAGGGTGAGGGCTTGCAAGCAAGTGAGCCTGTGCGCAGGTCCTTCAAGAGGATGTCTGGGTTTCCAGCTGCCTCCCATCTCACTAGAATGGTCAGATGGAAGCCTCACTGATTTTCACTGTCAGATGTTGTGGGTACTCCTCTTCCCAACACAGGACCCCTGGGCTGGGGAGCCCGTGTGGGACTGGGACCCTTCACTCTTCAGGGGGACCTCTGCTGCCGATGTAGCACTCCTGGTGCTCAACCATTACCTGTGGGTTTGGGATCAGCCCATTTTGTGTCTCTTCTCCTCTTACCAGTCTCAATGTGGCCTCTTTATATCCTTAGTTATGGGGGTTCTGCTCAGCTAGATTTCAGGTGACCCTTGAGTTTGAGTGTTCTATAATTTAGTTGTAATTTTAATGTGATCATGGGGGTGGGCAGACAGTGTTTACCTATTCTGGCATCTTGGGCCTTCTTCCATATACATATTTTTTAATTTAAGGAATATCTGTAAACACCTTGCATATTACCTAGAATGTAGTTTGGGACATGCTTCCTTGGATTCTAAGATCAATATGAATTTTCCTTTGGAGAATGGACAGGAAAGGGTTTTATTGTGTGTGCCAAAGAGATGATAATCTGTTAATATAAAAGCCCAAGAAAAAAGGCAACTGGAGGACATAAAGCTCTTTGGGAGAAAATCAGTCAGAAGGGACCGATGGATTCCAGCCCTTACATTTTCTATTAATTTATAAAGACCTCAGGTAAGCTATGAGCTCTGCTTCCTTTAGTATAAAACATTAGATTAAAATGTTTCTTTTCTGTACCACCAACTGTATTTTTCATGGTGTTTGCAATGATTTATGAAGTTTTCTGCCTTGAAATTTAGCACTTTTGGTAATATAGTTCTGTATAAGCTTAAGATCCAAATATTGTTCAAAAACAGCAATAGCTCTAGTTACTCTCTTCAATTAAAATTATTGTATCATTAAGTAGATACAATAGTTATTAGATCTTTCAACCTCCTTATTTATCTCTCTGTCCTTGCTTTCCTCACCTGTATCAAATTCTTTCTATATCAGGAAAAGGAGCCATTTTTGCAGAGTCTACTCTTTTACCAATAAATTATTGTTTTGAATTTGAAGCTATTGTTTTCAACATCCGTTGAGGCCAGCTGACACTGGATATATAGAACTTTTAGGTATCTTTATCACACCTTAAAAGTTAGTCTAGCCTCACAAAACGATCATTATTCCAACTACTGTCTGTCATGCACTTATTGTTGGCCTGGCTCTGTTCTAGGGGTTGGGCTGTAGCAGTGAACAACACAGATAAAATCTTGCCCTCATGGAGCTTCCTTTTGAGAGAGAGAGAGAGAGAGAGAGAGAGAGAGAGAGAGAGAGAGAGAGAGAGAAGACTGAGTACAAGCAAACAAACAAACATACAACATGATGTCAAGTAGATAAGTGCTAAGAAGAAACATAAAGCAGGATAAAGGGATAAAGTGTGACTGAGGGTGCTATTTTAGAAAGGCTGGCCAGGAAGTTCTGTTTGTTAGGTTAACACCTGGACCACATGAGGGAAGTCAGTCATGAGGCTATGTAAAGGAAGAAATGCAAATGCAAATGTCCTGAGGTGGACACGTGCTAAGTGTGTTTCAGGAACAGCAAAGATGCCACAGTGGCTAGAGCCAGGTGACCAAGGTGGAGAGCGATGGGAATTGTTGTGGTGTATGGGTGTGTGTGTGTGTGTGTGTGTGTGGTCGTGAAGAGCCCTGTGGGCCATAGGAATAATTTTTTTATTGTATTCAAAGTATGACAGGACATAATAACCAGAATACAAAACGTCAGGAACAATATCATGTATGTCCTTTTATTACTCTTTCTTCCCTGAATCACTGTAGCCAAAAAATTCTCACATGAAAGGAAAAGCAGCACATGTGCTAGCTGGCAGGCACTTTGGGATTAGGGCCACAAGGAAATAGCAGTACTGCAAGCGTGAGAGCCACGATGAATAGGCCCTTTCTAAGTGGGATGGGCATAGCTGCTGCTTTTGGGTTCAATTTGTTGTCTATAAATATCACTGTTAATACAACCCATTAAGTTGGTGACGGGGTGAAGAAAGGCAAATAGCACCAGGTTGGAACGGCCTAATGATGAGTCAGAATTGTTCTGTTCCTACCTGTAGGCCTTAAGTGAATGGAAAGCTATTTGTAGGTACAGAGAGGCATGCTGGCACAAGCTGGGAAGAAGCACTCAAGTGACATTCAAGACTTATTTGTGTCAGGAACAAAGAGGTTTTTTTTTTGTACCCTCTGAAATCCACTTGTGATATAAAGAGATTAGGTCTGAGGAAGTAAACAATCATCTATCTTCCTTGTAACATACCCATTACAGTGGGTTTCAAGCAGGTTGCTCAGGCCTAACTCCTAGAAACATCTATTTAATGGCACTTAGAAATGGTGACAGATTCTAGGTGACAGGGCCTGATGGTGTGGCTCACCAGTGGCTCTGGACTTGGTAGCTTTAAATTCTACCTCTGGCTGTGCCTGAGTGACTCTGTATGTATGGGTCCTATTATTTCTCCCTTCCCCTTCACCATTTCAGGAGTTGAAACCAGAAAGAACTTGGGTTCCAATTCCATCTTTACCACTTGGTCACAGTGTGTCTTAATTAGCAATCACATAACCTTTCAGGGCCTTTGTTTTCTCAGTTATAAAATAGGGACAATAACACGCACCTGTTGTATTAGGATGAAAAGTACCCAGCAAAGTACTTGGCATTCAGAAAGCACTTGAGAAATGCGGTAGACTGCTGAATGCAGTAAACAGGAATCTGAGCCTTCTATAACTATTACTTGATGATTGGTTGACCTTGAGGGTAGTTTTTACATATTGCTGGCGTTCAGAAAATTGAAATTTAGCTATACAATGTATACAGTCCCTACTTATGCTCCAGCTAAATACTCCTTTTACCCTTCCTATTCCTGCAGTCCAGCCAGATCACAGAAAGGGAAATCTCTGCCTCAATTTCTCTCCCAATGCCACATTCATTCTTCTTCTTCAGACGGTTCACAGAACAGGAAAGAAACCAAGACTTACTAAGCACCTACTGCAGACAAGGCATTTTACATATATTGTCTCATTTGAGCCTCACATTTTAAATTACATATTGTTATCGTTATCCAACAGTTGAGAAAACAAAGCTCTGAAAAACTAAGAATGAAGAATTTACCAATTGATAAAATAGCAGAGATGGAGTTTCAGCCTAGGTCTGCTTGAATGTTAAACCTGGATTCTTCCCAGGCCCCTCCATGGTCTACTGAGAGCACATTACCATCAGCAAATACTCAGTGTTGCACTAAAAGAATCCCCTGAAAACAAAATAACAAGGGGGTGTGGAGCCGGGGGTTTTACCCTTTTGGCCTAATCTCTGAGTCTCATTGGATTCTGTGTATTGACATCCCAGAAATAGGGCCAGTCCTATTGTTGACGGTTGTGTATAAGTCTGTTTTGTGGGCGACACCAGACAAAGATGCTGCCAGCCTATTTTTCAAATCAACTCCCCTTCCTGGCAATTTCTTCTAGAATCTTACAGCCATCCTCATTTTGAACCTCAATCCACTCCTATAAAATCTCTACCCAGACGTGAAGACAGATCTTAAATCCCACTGTAGACGTCTCTTTTATGGAATAAATAGCCTGAGTTCCTTTAGATTTCTCATAAGACCTATTTCCTTGGCCTTTTAATAATTTTCACAACTTATTTCTGGACATTTCCCAAACTTTCTACTACTTGCCTAAGTTCCCGAGTCCGAAATTGGACATTTAATTCTAATGGAGCTCTGAGACAGTGAACTAGTTCTATAGGTTCTCCTCCTGTTTATATGCCCCCGGGGGTGTGGCCCATGTTTATGCGGCAGCCCTGTTGAATCATCCTCACTATGAAGAAAGGCCAACTTTGAAAAAAATAATAAATTAGAAAGCAGTGCTTTAAACTGCATTTAATAAGGCTACTGTTGCTACTGCTACTACTATTACCTAGGAATGGTCAAGCCTTATACATTCCCTTTTTAGTTCTAAGAAGTAAAAATGAGTGATTTTTTTTCACTAGCGTCAATAACTTACAAAGCATGTCAATGAAATGCATCAATTAAATGCACCATATTAGTATTCCTGGCCCAAGCAGAGCAAAATCCTTAGTTAATAAAAAACTGGGGAGGAACCCATCGGAAATAAGCAAATAAGCTAAGATAAAGACTTTACAGCATGAGTTGTTTGGAAGTTTTTAAAGTACCAAGGTTTGACTTTTTATTTGTAACTTCTAGGGGACTTAAAAGGGAGTACTTAGAATAAAGAAAGAAGCAGCTTATTGCTTTTAAAAACTCTCTTGTATACATCTAGTCACAGGGAAGCATGTTTATAATCATAATAGATATTTGAAGGTTCAGTGTTTGATTTGGTTAATTACATTGAGAGATATTTCATTAAAAATTTCATCATTTCTTTAAAAATTTCTTTCCATTCAGTTTGGGGATTAGAAGAGCTTTCGGAACTCTTATATGTGATGCTTTTTATCTCATCTTTGATCAGTATGTTTTTTCCTTTTCCAGTGTCATAGAGTAAAAGAAAAAACAAATGTTTCCATTTACAGAAATTTGTTATCTCATGAATTGATCAAAATAAACCATAGATCCTGTCTCTCACATTGAACAGCAGTGTGATTTTGAGAAAATGACTAAAACTCTCTATGGTGTAAGGTTTTCTTTTTACAATAAATGTACATAATGGAGTTCTTAATACAGGGTTAGGACATGGTAACAGCTCAAAAAATGTTACTGTTCTTCTATTCAGTTAATTTGAATTCTAATTCAATCCTTTAAAGTATTACTCATCTCACTATTTGAACAATCTCATTGTTGATGAAAACAAAATATTAGTCAAATTAGCAACCCTTTTGAAAGTTCAGTTGAAATGTTGCTGCTTACAAAGTTGAACTATTGTTTTGCTTTTGTTTTTCTGACTGTATCTGAAAAACATCTATTATTTCTTCATGAACTTTTATTACTGTGTGACATTTTTATTCCTTATAACATTTATGCATCTATGTGCACTTTATATGTCTATGTATGTTTTTTGCTAATCAGTGTGCCATCATTTCCATCTGTAACATAAATATCCCCCACGTGTACCCCTTCCTTCCCTGTGGGTGCAGGATAGTTATTATTTTTTTAAATAAGAACTTCTAATTTCCATATTTTATATACTCATAGCATTTTTGTTTCTCATAGATGTTTTTTTTTTTCCCAACAGTATTCCTAAACCAATTGAAAACTTAGGAAACATTGGCATTAAGTTCTGGTTAACAAAGAATGTACAAGTGGGCAAATAACACCATGTGGGGACAGAGTCTCAGAGAGAAGTTTCCAGGCTCTAGGCCTCACATGGAAAGTTGCTGACTCGGGTAGTAGATGGTCGTCAGCTGTGGCTAATTGACCATCAGGTGTCACCAGTTAGCCAATTAGCCACTGATATAATTGCCACGGCTGCGTTGGTTGGTCAGTCGGTTGGTTGGCAGGCAGAGAAGCGGACAGCAGGTTGCAGGTCGTGTGGATCCTGCCTCCAGTGAGACTATAGTGGTATGACTCCCCTATCTATGGCTCCGTGGGTGTTCCTTTTTGGCCTAGCCACATCCTGCGTTCTTATGTGGGGAGCGGGACCAGCGACAGCACGACAAATGGCGCAGCGAGCAGGGTCCCCCGCACGACACACCAATTCTCAATTTTTGTTTCCTACTAATAGAAGGAAAAATGATCCTGCTCTGTTGTAAACTGTTACTTTGGTGGCCAACAATGAACCAGGACTCCCAATATTCATCCCCTTGTGTAGTCCTCTCCAGCACTGACTCTGGACGTGGTCGTGGAACTGTCTGTGGCCAAAAAGACATCAGCAAGTATGATACGAGTAAAAATTTGATAAGTGTTTTCAGATTGGGGCTTGTTTTCTTGGAATACTTGCTCTTGGAACCTAGCTGCCCTATTGTGAAAAAGCCCAAGCAACCATGTGGACAGCCCAAGGGAGGGGGACCGAGGCCCCTGGCCAGCAGACCTAGTTGAGGTCTCCGTTGACAGCCAGCACGAAACTTGACAGCCTTGTGAGTGAGTCATCTTGGAAGTGGACCATCCAGCCCCAGTTGAGTTGCCTCAGTTGACACTATGTGGAGCAGAGACAAACTGTCCCCACTGGATCCTGACCAAGTGACAGAATTGTGGGCAAATAAATGATGACTGTTGTTTTAAGCCGCTATGTTTTGGGATGGTTTGTATGCAGCAACAGATAACTGAAACATGCAATTAGTCTGTTTAAATACATAATCAAGAGAAGCTGGCAGCAAATTGACTCAATGCTATGTTGATGCTAGACAAATGTAAATCTCTCCCACCTGAGGTATAATTAGAGCTTGAGAACAAGGCCGAGCCTGAGGCTCAGGTGAACATCAAATGCCACTTTTCTAGTGGGAGAAAGAGTTTCATCCCCCGCTCCCTTTTGGGCAGATATTCATGGAACACTGGAAGGCAACAAGATAAAGTTTCTGCTCTGATGGAGCTCGTTTATCCTCCTATGACTTTAGTTCTTTACCAGGATGTCATAACCCTTGATGGGTTGAAGTCTGACTGTCTTTCTCATCCCTCACACAGTACAAAATTGTTGGCAAATGACATAAAAGATGGCTGGCTGAGGAACAAGCAAGTGGGTCATGAGCTCGTCTTTAAAGACAACGACTGACACAGATGGCAGAAGAATTGAGATCTCATGTGTGCTACATGCATACTTAACAGGTAATTCTTCCACACATATATGATCTGAGGGTGGAAAAGCTCTGCACTTTCCTTTCCTCAGTGGGTGGTATGTCTCTCAACTGGTTCCATGACTCCAGACTTCCCTGTGGAGTATTTCCTGGCACCTCCTTGCTGGGGGGCATGGTTCTCTTCGGTGCTCATCAGATTTGTGACACTTCTCCAGATACGGCTCACTCCTTGGTGTCTGAGAGAGCACATGGATTTTAGCAGCTGGGGCAGGCCTGAGGGCATGCAGCAGCTTTTGGCTCCAGCTTCGGAGAAAATAAAACGGGTGGCAGGTTCTAGGTCCCTCCTGTGCTGACTAGCTGACCAGAGGACAAGCTTCAGAAATCCTGGAGAGGGAGGAGAAGGTGGAAGAGAGTTTATTGCACTATAAATATTTTACTCCAAAGTAGAGGAATCACTGATCATTTCATCACACATTTGAAGATTAAGATGTTTTCTTTTTTAATCTACAGGGAGAAAATGCCATGTAATAGTTTCAAGAATAGGTGCTGAGGGCAGACTGCTCAGGTTCTTAGTTATCCTGTATCCTGTGACCTTGGTCAAGTTGTTTAATATCACCAAACCTCAATTGCCTCAATCTACAATGGGGAAAATACTGATACCGACTTCATACGTTGCTGCAAAGAGTAAATGTGCATAGTAAATGCTCAATAAACATTACCTACTAGTATTAACTAGTAGTTCTTTCCTCAAAAGCTTAGTATTTTCCGTCCATTGATTGAGTATATTATTTCTACAAATCAGAAAGGATCACTTTAAGTATTCTACAGATAAACTTGTTTGGATATGTTCTGTTTTAGTTTTCAAACTAAAGCTAAACTTTAGAAAACGTCTAGTTGCAAGTTTGAAAACTTCTAGCTTCAGAAAACCTTTATTTAGTCTAAAAATGTATTTAAAAGCCACATCTCATGAGTCTTTTCATTTGTAAGCCTTTAAATGATCTGTGTAGTCAAGAATTTAAAATAAAGTATATTCTTCACTATTCATTACATTATATAAGTAAGATTTGTGAGGCAGCTTTGAGTCATCTCTGAATGTGGAAATTTTCTGATCATGCATCCTTTTTGAAAAAGACCATTCACTAGGGATCTCTAGGGTCACTATTTTATGGTGAATCTTCAAAGAAGTTCTATGTTAGAATCTTTATTGTCAAGCCAGCCAAAATTATTTATATATACGCAGCTCAGTTTATTGACAGAGCTTAACAAGTCCTGTATTTCCCTTCTCTGCCCTTCCCTTCTCTTCCCTTCCCTCTCCATTTTTATTCTTCCTTCCCATTTACTCCCTTGCTCCCTGTCTCACTCTTGCTGTCTATTGTATTAATCCATGCATTATTTTCCTTCTGATATACTTGGGACTGCTGGTTTTTTGTACCCATAGAACAAATGGCAATGAAAGTCTTCCATAGAATCTTTAAACTAAAATGGACCCTGTAAAATGGAAACTTGCCCCCAACTCTCCCAAACTGTGTTGCAAAGACTGGAGTGGAAATTTCTGGTGTTCAGTCTCCCTTTACCTTTGGTAATTGAGGCATGGGAAGTGTGTCTTAGAAGTTCATACACCCTCCTGTGAGACCTATGGACTCCGTAATCAGAAAACTGTGTTCCCATTTTATAACCACTCTTCATCAATTACTTCCATGCCCAATACCCACTCAATGGGGACTTGCCTGTTAGTTTCCTGGTCTCAATGTTTTTCAGTCCTATAACTACTAAGAATGGGCCCAAACTTGGGTGCCAGATAACAGCAGAGTCAGAATTTCAAGGGGCACAAATCTTTCTGGTTAATCATGGGTCTGCTCAGAGGGTTATGCCCATGCAGTCAGCCAGGGACCTGGATCTTTCTGGCTTCCCAGACTTGAAAAAAATCCCTTGTCATTAGCAATGAGTCTGAGTCCTGGAATCTGGAAAAATGCTGTATGCTTTTAGTGAACAGGTGAGAAATGGCCAATTGCTAGCTCTGGAAGGTGAGGAAGTTTAATTATTTTCATGATGGTTTATGTCAATATTTAACAGCAATATGCCATAGCTTGTTTGCTATAAGGAACATGGTAAGATGATGCACTTCCTTTTTTTACTATCTAATAGTCTATGAATTTACCCCCAGGAAAGAAGTGTGTCTTGTTCCTCCCCATGTCCAGCCCCAGCACTTAGCACAGTGTTTTGGCAGCAAGTAGGCACAGAGTGAGTGCTGACTGCCTGAATGAATGCATGCTCTGTTAAAGCTTTATCAGTTATTATCTAATAACTATAATTGTTGTGATTACAGCACTTAAGCTCTGAAGTTGGCTTAATTCATTGCCAGGCTATAGCTCTGGGTATCCCTTCAGAGTCCCATAAGGTCTAACCTATCCATGCTTTTCTGCTCTTCTAGGACCCAGTAGAATGTTGCCCTGGGAAGTAGAAATCTAGGTTTCCTGGATGTAGGAAAATTTGGAGGGGAGACTCAAATGAAGACCATTGGAGAAGGGTTGAGGGGGCCACTCCAGTGTCCTGACATTGTTGCTAAAGGTGGCCTAGGAAAATGTTCCTCTTACCAATCGTAGCACTTACTACAAGGATGGAAAGTTGGTGGAATAGGGAAAAAAGAGAAAAAAGAGCAGAAACTTATGCTTACATCCCTTGTGTGACTCTGAAATTGACCCATATTTGACATCTGTGGAAAGGAAAAGCAAAGAACCTCCTCCTTTCAGGGTCACTTTGAGGAAAGATTGAGGTGGTTTTCAGCTCCCTCTTCTCCTACTTTCTTTTGCTTATAGTCTAGTCCTCTCATTGTATAGATGAGAAAACTGGACTAGAATGACAAACTGACTTCTCAAAGTTTTCTAATCAGCTATAGGGCTGGAACTACAATCCAGGGCTCTTGATTCTCCAGACCACCATTGCTTCTGCCAGCTTCCTACTCTATCTTCCCCTCGTCCCATTCTCAGAGGCCCCCTCTCCTGGCCCCTCTCACCATTATCATAACTGTGATATCGAGAAAACTCATTTACGTCCCAGGCACTGTGTACTTTCTATGTATTTTATTTTATTCTAACAACTTTATAAGGTTGACACGATTACACTCCCCACATCATGGATGAGCCAGCTGAAGCTTAGAGAGGTTTAGTAGCGAACCGGGGGTTCCATAGCTAGTGCTGATTCCAAAGCTCATGTTTTTAAACACTGTGCCCCAGCATCCCCGAAAGGGCTTGATTGGTTCATAGTCTTCTTTCCTGTGGAAGGTACAGGGCTTGCTTTTTTCTACTCTCAGTAATTCATGTATGAGTGTAAATGGCTAGTGTATTAGTTTTCTAGGGCTGCCATAACAAAGTACCACAAACTGGGCAGCTCAAATAACAGAAATTTATTTTCTCACAATTCTAGAGGCTAGAAATCTGAGATCAAGGTGTCAGCAGGTTAGGTTTCTTCTGATGTCTCTCTTCTTGGCTTGCAGATAGCTGTCTTCTTTTAGTGTCTTTACGTAGTCTTCCCTCTGTACACATCTGTGTTCTAATTTCCTCTTATAATGACAGTGGTTGTATCAGATTAGGGCTCACCCTAATGACCTCATTTTTACCGAATTATCTTTTTAAAGACCCAGTCTCATTCTGAAGTACTGGGGGTTAGGACTTCAACATACGAATTTCAGGGGATACAATTCAGCCCATAACAACCTGATACGTTTTCCATTCCCAGGATATTTTCATTTTGAAGAAAGTCTCTTAGATACAAAAATGCTTAAGCCCAAAGCAATAACCTGTGGTAGGTGTTTCCAACGCCAGACCAATGCAATATGCACTCGATTTAAGGGGAGTGCATACTGCATTGGTCGGGAAGAATACCAAACTTCACTCTCACAATATTGGCCAACGCTGACTCACAGTTAGCTTGTACGTAATGAATTCTCAGATCATTTTAAGGGACTTGGGTTATAAGAAACACAATTCAAACTGGTAGTGCCTGTTCATCAGAACCTCAATTTGACACCACACATTTCTCATGATCATTCCTTCTGGAAGAATCTGTAACCCTCACAGTTTAATGTGATTAACAGCAATTTTCAAATTCCAGAGGTGCCTTGGGTGAATTCCCAGGGTCAGTGAATGACACATCCCTAGAGCCATTTACTGTTAGCTTGAGAGCAAATACTCCCCGGCTCCTGACTGAAGAGAGGCCAATTCCTTTTTCTCAGGAAGGCCCTTGAGTTCTGTTTGTAAATCCTCTTTTGTCATAAAATCCAGACACAGAGAGCCTCCAGTTGCACTGTGGCTATTTCCTGTAATGAAGTAAAATCAAGGGCAGCATATGTGGACAGTGAATGTAACTGGACTTTACCTTTGCCCACCTGGAGCCCCTCGAATCACAAGTCAGTGAGGAAAAGAGAAAGAAGCACTGCAGGTTACAAAGTAGGGGTCTCGGGGTGTCACCTTCTCTGGGTGATGTGGGGCTTACACAGTGTCTCTATTGTTCAAAAAAGAGCGGGGTGCCAGGTTCCTGTCCTGAGAAAGAGTAGAAACCTCTCCCCCTCACTTCTCTTCCGGTGTCCTCTCCCTTCTCCAGCCACCTCGGCATTTGAACTTGTTGTTCAGGTCAAGCAAGTTGGTGTAGATGGCATATTAGTTTATTGGACATGTCAAACCTATGTCAAAAAGGTGTCTGTTTAGTGATATAAATGCTGACTGATGTTTCCTTTCTCCTCACTCCCATTTCCTACCATCCCCAAAGTCCCGACTTTACCTTTTCTTGAAGAGGAGATAATTGAAGCCAATCCATATGATGGCAAACATTAAAAACGAAACCCCCATCCTTGGTATCTAATACCAACTCTTCTGTAACTCCGTGTGTGACCAGCATGGGTTGCTTGACCTTGCTAAGCCTCATTATTCTTCCTTCTGTAAAATCATCTCTCAGTTCCCTTATAGCTTTGTCTCTAATAAGAAACAAACCAAATAGTGCGCGGCTAATCAC
The DNA here is from genome assembly GCF_004115265.2 of Rhinolophus ferrumequinum. NCBI lineage: Eukaryota > Metazoa > Chordata > Mammalia > Chiroptera > Rhinolophidae > Rhinolophus > Rhinolophus ferrumequinum. The sequence continues at coordinate 41,064,765 of NC_046289.1, read as the reverse complement.
CAAGCTGGAGGATCCATAAGACCCAGTAGTCTGTCTTCTGACACTGTCAGGGACCTCTGGCTGACTCACTCTGCCTCTTGGGGTGGGGTGCGGGGCAGAGGTGCTACTCGCTGTGTGCTCAGCGTCTCCTTCCCAGAGCACCCTCCTCGGGACAAGCCTGGGCTTCACCCTGAGGGCTGGGGAGCTTGTGAAAGCAGGTCAGAGCCTGAGAGAGAGGGTAGATGCAAGAGAAGGGAGTCTCCCTCATTTGTTTTTGATCCTCAGAACACACCAGATGGACTTAGGATAACTTGGGTTCTGTAAGCAAACATTTTTGTCAGGAGGCCAAAGAGAACAAAAGCAGAACCACCGGGTGCCAGATTCTGCTATAGGGCACCGCTTCCCTTCAGAGGCTGGGAGCCTAAGGGCTTGCTCTCTGCTCTGGGAAAGGCAGCTATGGTGCAGAAAGCTCCAGCATTTCCTAGTTTTGTTAATAGCTCTTAGGCACCTTGGCTAGCAAAGAACCCTCATCCCGTGCCTCTCTCCTTTTTTCCCTTCCTCCCCTCTCTTTCTTCCTTTTCTCACTCTTTCAAAAAAGCATTCATTTTCTCTTTCCAAGCCGTAATGAAAATGTTTATTGTCGTTTCTAAATAAATAAGAGGCTGAAACCACAGTGAAGAAGTTTAGTTACTGCTTTATGGAACTTCCTTTCTCCAGAATAGTGATCTGTCATGCAGGGACTCATGCGGGGTCTCTGGTCCCGCTCCCCACAGAAGAACGCAGGAGATGGTGAGGCCAAAAAGGAACACCCACGGAGCCATAGGTAGGGGAGTCACACCACTATAGTCTCACTGGAAGCTGGGTTGGAGACACAGAAAGCAGGAGCCACGCAATCTGCAACCTGCTGTCCGCTTCTCTGCCAACCAACCAACCTCACTTGCTAGCTGCAATCTGCCGTGCTAACTGCAATCCGTGCTTGCTAGCTCAGCCTCCGTCTTCTTGCTCGCCCCCTTTTGCTGCTAACGTAGCCACGGCAGTTATATTAGTGGCCAATGGCTAACTGGTTACAGCTGATGGCCAACTAGCCACAGCGGATGGCCATCCAAACACAGTTGATGGCCATTTACTACCCGAGTGAGCACCTTTCCATGGGAGGCCGAGAGCCTGGAAACTGCATTCCTGTCTTTGTCCCCACATGATCTGTCTAGCACTTGACCACCCAATAATCTTTGTTGGGTCATCGATAACTGTTTAACACATTATTTTAACACATTATTTTATTTTTATTTATTATTTTAACACATTATTTGTTTAACACATCGATAACACATTATTCAGAAAACCTGGGAAGATAAAGATTTTAATGTTATATATTTTTCCATATACTTGAGCAATATATTTTGCTGCTTAGAAATTTCTTACGCATTTATGCCATTGCCAATGTACTACTAGTTTGTAAATAACACGGAGTGTTCGTTCATGGAGGTGGAAGGGATTTTTACATGATTCATAACCATCTGGTTATGTAGCAGGAAATGAGGTGTCTGGCAAATTTCTTTCATTTCTTTTGCTAGTGGATTCTTTTTTTTTTCCTGAAGAAGTTAAACATGTGTTCCATGGCCTACGACCTGCAAGAGGTCACGGACTATTTATCATTATAATCTGTGGGCTTGCGGTACATGTCTTGCCAGGGAGCCTGATGGTCACTGAATACAGCTGCCTGAAGTAAATGATTCAGGAGCCACCATCTGTGCTGAGCTCTGTCTCTGTGTATTCCACACAGACACATCTAGAGGGAAAGGCAGTGCTCAGGCTCACAAAGTAACATCCTGCTCGTTAGAAAACTTTCCAGGTAGAAGGTCCAGCCTTCTGAATTCTAAAACTTCAGGTGAGTCATTACAGTCTCACATTGGGGGAGTCTGCAGGCCGAGTTAGTCAGCCAGACAGTGTTACAAGTTGGATACTTGTAACATGTAGGTTGGCAAACCACAGGGAGCTTACTAATCAGTTAGCTCTGACAACCTCGTTTTTAATATTCAAATCCAATTTTCCGTGATTGTTGTGCTGAAGGGGCCGGTATATAGTTAACCTGGGAAGTTAGTGTTAAGTGTTAGAAGCTAAGTGTTAAGGCTCATCACGTGAGGAGCTAGGAGGATTTACCCTGGGATGTGACTGTTCTTAATTCACCTTGTGTGAATTCCCTCCTAAAAGGAGCTGGACTCGGGGGCCTGGGGACCTGGACAGGGAAGATGTGGCGCTTGGGTTGGACCGTGAAGAGCAGAAAAGGATCTGAGAAATAGAATCTTATCTGCAAGAAGAGCCTGGAATATAGATCCAGGCAGGCTGCCCCATCAATTGTCAACCCAAAAGACTCAGGCATATTCTAGGTGTATGACATCAGGAAGGAAACCAGGGCAAAAAGAAAGAGTTTCAAGCAGAGGATGGGATGTGCACACATCCTGGGGAGAGGTCCCCCATCACAGGACACAGCTGCCGGCCCTTTTTTATGGGCTGTCTGTGACTTATGTCATAGGTGGGAAAGGAAGTGTTAAGATCAATGTTAGGTGACATGCCTCCCCTCCGACGCCACACGATCGGAGACAGGTTCAGACCTAGAGTTGGAAACAAAAGATGTGAAGTTTTCAGAAATTTTGAAATACTTGCAAAGTATATGTTGTGGGTGAGTAGCAATGGTGATTTGTGGGAGAGAAAAACAACTTTCACGTAGCAGTTCTTTGTTTTTTGCTTTTGTTCAAAAGTTAGTGACATAAATGTGTTGTGGTTGTAACTCCTTTGCTAGTAAATTGGTTACATTCGATATATTTAAAAGTGTGAAGTCCTCAGAGGAAGTTTAGAAACATTTGGGCACCGTATTTTTTTTCTAGAATAAAAAGGGGGAAATGTCCTGAGGAGAAAGTTGTTATATATTTACACTTAGATATATCACAAGAATTCTAAACATGAGGATTTTCTCTCAGCTTTAGACTGACTGGGTGTCTATCTTGAAACTAGTCATTTAAAGCTTTGGTCTATTTCCTTGCTTAGGACATGGAGATCTTGGTACTAATGTTTCCATTATCTGGCCATCCCAGGGTAAGAAGAACAATATATCTGTGCCCCCTCAGCCGTGATCCCCTCCCGTGCACCCAGGAGGAAGCTGATGCTCGTTTCAGTGCACAGAGGCCCAGGTAGACGTCATGGTCTATAGACAAGGCAGAATGAATTTTCTTTAGTTCCGTTCCTGCTGGTGGGATGTTCTTAGTAACTCACTCAAAAATGTAGCTATGCATTAATAGACCATTTTTCAAACATCTTGTCTTTAGCTATATATCAAAAACATTAATGTCACAAACAATGCCAATTGAAAAGGTCAATATTTACCAACTGAGAAAATTTTATATATATCCCAGGGGGGCCAAAAAAATGTATATACATTTTAAGAGATGTTATGTATGCTCAAGCAGGAGTTCGCCATAATCAGAAGTGTCTGGACGCTGACGGGAACCACTTTGAGCGCCTCTTGTCATTGCAGAAGTTGGACGTGGCTTGTAAACTGAACTTGTAGCAGGTAAACTGGAATATTGGAAACACAGTGCTACCTATGGCTGCATAAGAGGGTGCCCCAAATCTGGGTCCGCTTACTCCTTGGCTTAGAAAACGTCCGTGGATCCCTAGTGATTACAGAATAAAGCTCAAGCTCCCTGGAGTAGTCTCCAGTTCTGTTTCCCACACATTGGCTTGACCCCACCCTAATGGGCACACCCTCGACTCACAGCAAACTGTTCCCTGAGCCTACAGTAAGTGGCAAGCCCTTTTCCTGTGTGCCTACCATTGCTCACGTGCTTTCCTGCGCTGGTGCCCTGGCCTCAGCTCTGCTCTTGGAAACCTTACCCTTTCTTCATTCCCTGAGTCAGAATTCACCGCTTCCTCTTCTGCCTTCCTCAGACATTACAGCAGGGGCTTCCCCATGCTTCAACCTATCTTTGTGCATTTCCCACACTAGTCTGTTGGGCTACTGCTTTGAGGGACTGTTTGTAGTTCATTTTTCATCCCTCACAGTTACTTGAAAATAGTAAGTGCTCAATAGATGTTAAATTTCCTACTTACCTCTACAGTGGACATTAGCTACCATCTGAGTGTACTGAGCCCGTCAGTCTAGGTACATGTATGCCTAGTGAAACCTCACTAACCTAGGTTAAAGTTGAGATACTAGTCTGAGAATATCATTTCCAGAATATAATGTCATTACTTTTGAGCCCCTGCAGTTACCAGAGTTAGGCAGTCAAGTGCTGTTTCTCCTTAAATTGATCCTGATGAACAATGTGAAATTATGATATCATGGAACCTTAACAGTAGCCCTCTGTGTTTCATATTCATTCAAATTATGGGCACCTAAGTAGGTGCTGCCAACGTTTATCTGCTCCATCTCATAGCCACTGAGGACCACTGTTGCTCTTATTGTTGTTGTTACTGATACTTGAATGGAGGAAAAAGAGTCCCTTGAAGCTCTCAAATCTCTCTAAAAGGACGGATGGGATTCCTTTCATAGAAATGAGAAACACAGGAGTCAGAACAAGCTTGAGGAAAGAAAGGTGAGCTCAGTTTTGACCAAGCAGATGGAAGGTTGTTCTTTTTGGTAGACACAGATATCTGGAGGGAGATTGGGCAGGAGCCCAGGATGAGGGAGTCACCTATAGAGAGGCAATGTTTCATCTCTATTAGGAGGGCAAATTGGGGGGAGTTCCCTGCCAGAAGCACAGCTCTGCAGACCCATGTGCATGGTCTGTGCCCCCAGGCGAGCCACAATTTTTATTCGCCTCAAATTGGCATTTTGTGGCAGAGTTAGGGTCCCACCTCAGTCTGCATAAAGCAGTGTGTGTGGAGAGAGAGAACTGGATGGGTTAACAAGTCTTTTCCCTGCAATGTTGCCTTGGAGTCTTGGAAGAATACCTAGGGTATGGAATGTTGTAAATTCTCCTCCATATCCCCAGGAAGGAATATGTTAACAAGCCCCGCCTTGGAAATAGTTTATCCCAGAGAACAACAGAGGTTTTTTAAAAAAGTAAAACCTTCTATGATGCCCATACGGAAGGTCCCAAGTCCCTAGGAAAAATCTGGTGGCTCTGGAATGAGACCTTTGGTGGTGTGATAGGGAGGGCCCTGGACCAGGAGTTAGGGGGAGAGAGTTCTAGCACTGCTGCTGTGCTCCCAACTGACGGGCTGACCTTGGACTAGTCATGTGCTTCTCTGGGCATCAATTTTTCCCCTCACAATTTTGAAGTTGGACTGCAATCCTAATACCTGGAGAATAAATCATACAGCCCTTCCCATCCCCCACCCGGGTCATAATGGTAGCTCACTGAGAAAGTGGTTTGCTAACCAGGGTGAAAAACTCTGTTGGCATTCTTATATCTTTCCTCATATCCTCTGGTAGAAAATTGCCAAAATTCTTCTTGTCTTAATGATTTAAGGGTTTATGATGAATTAGAGGGAAACTGCCATTTTAACAGAGAAAAACTGAAGTTCTATGTGTGTGTGTTTAACTCTTTACTCTTTTCAAAGTCTGCTATGCACTACATATATCTAAACATGCTTTTCAGCAATCAGCCAACAATTATTTAAAGCTCACTATAAGCCTCAAATGACTTCAGGCACATTTCAAATAAAAGAGGATCATGCACAACATAGAAATTGGAATCTTTCATGCTGGAGGGGATTTTAGAGATTATCTATTCTCCAGCCTTCTCCAGGTGACAGATGAGGAAACTGAAGTTAAATGTCCTGCCTAAGATCACAGAGTAAATTGAAGTTGTACCAGGGGTACAACATATGACTTAGAGTCTTACCTCAGAGGAGATAACGCAGCATCCACTTCCTGCTTACACAATGGTTGCACAGCATTCCTCAGACGTTAGTGTCTGCCAGAATCCCAGGAGGTGCTTGGAAAAATGCAGCTTCACCAGCACCCATCTCCCCCACCCCCCAGAGAGTTGATTCAGTAGGCCTGGGGCAAGGTCCAAGAATGGGCATTTAACAAGTTCCCAGTTCATTCTGATGGAGGAGCCCTAGGGGCAACTCAAGAAAAAAAATGTTGAATTCAATTGGCATGTTATGTCCTTAGTGAAGTTCAGATAGGTCAGTTAAGTCCAACTGGTGCCAACCACAGTGGGCCCCAACCATAGCCATGGGACCACAACATGCCTGTTCCCTGTAATGAGAATGACTGGTGCCAAAGAAGGATCCATGGCATTGGCCAGTACCCTTGTCCAGCCTTAACAAGCCATCGGCCCAATCTCAGGTTGCTAGGGACATCCTTGATGGCTCTTCCAGACCCTCAGATGGGCCCTCACACTTTCTTAGGTTTATTCCTTGTCAGATTCAAGATGAACACCCAAGAGGGAATGGTCCTCTCCAGTTATTCATTAGCTTCAGTGGCACTTGGAGTCCAGTTGTAATTAACAAACCCTCAGAGACATTTGTTTGCATATGTGCATCAGGATAACCCAAATCTTAGGTTAGTGTGTGCACTTGTTTGTTTTTGAAAGTGAGTCTATTAGCTGCTTGTGCTAGTAAAATTATTTGTTGCTGTAACAGAAACTAAGCTTAGGAAACCTAGGTTCAGCAAAAATGAGGAATTAATAATATGGGAGAACCACAGTCAGGAATGCATCCATGCTTCAGAAAAACACTGAAACCAGTTACCACGCAATGACAACGGAAGCAGAAAGCTGACAGTAAGTTTTTTGCATCTCTTACCTTCTCAGACTTTAGCCTTCTCTGTTTTACTCACCTCCCTCTGTCCTGCTGTATGTAGACTGCTAATTATGGTCCACATGATATTCCATAGCCAAGCCAGATTCCCATGATGATTACTCAGAAATAACCACTGATAACATGTTAGAATATGTCCCTTTAGGGTTTTCTTATACATAAATGTGAACTTTTAAACAAAATCGGGAGTACATCTTATGTATTCTTTAACTGATTGGTTGTATCTATTAACAAATGTACCACAAACATATTTCCATTTCATCCGGTTTTCTACATACTCATGTTTAATAGCTGGCTAGTATTCTGTCATATGGATGTCCAGTAGAATCTCTCATATCCAACTTGGTCAGAGTAACTTAAACCTTTTATTATAACTTAGAACATACCCTACGCCATTTATTTTAGATTAAAATATATTTACCAATCTAAGTAAAAGACTTTGGCATCATTACAATTTTCTCTCTTAATATTTTATAGTTGTCCATTATCCTCTAATTCAACAGCGGTTTTTTGTTTGGTTGGTTGGTTGTTTTTTCTTTTTTAATTTTGGCAGCTCAGTTTTATCCAGTCTTGCTAAAACATTCAATTTCAGTTTTTGGAGAAATAAAAATGTCTCTTTGTCATTTTCTTGGTGTACATATTATTGAATTAAAGTACACAATTTAAACTATAGCAACTATAGCATAAAAATAAAAACTATAACAGCATAAACAGGTGTGGGAGCAAACACAAATGCTTGCTGGTGAGCATGTAGCTTGCCTTGTGAAAGGAGAAGTGTGTGGGTTAAGTAGAGAGAGCCCCTAGCTGTGAGCACTTAGCATGCTGGGGCATTAAAGACGGTGAGGAAAGAACAAAGAGTCATGGTTAAGCCAGAGGGCTATTGAGAGTTTTAAAGAACGTTTTTACTGTCCAGCAACTATTTAACCAATTTCCTATGTTGGGCATCTAAAGGTTGTTTTTAATTTTTCTCACTGCCAGAAGTAATGCAGCATTAAATATCCATGTAGATAATTCTTTTGGGCACTTTCATAATTATTCCCAGAATTGGAACTACTGGGTAAAATTATACACGTTTTAAAGACTTTAAATATACGTTTTCAAATTGTTCCCCAGAAAGATTTCCCTGGACTTGATATTTTTAAACACAATTGAAAATAATAAGAGACAGGGAGCCTAATCAAGCAACCAAATTTATTTTTCCGCATGTGGCAGGAATTTAAGTCTGATTCTTTATCCTAAAATAATGACTTCACCTCTTCCAAGACATGGCAGAAAAACACCTTCCCTTTGTTTTCTGTGACAATAGCAACAGTTCCCATGGATGAAATTTATTTTTCATCTAGTAATTCAACCCATTTGGTTTTAGGATGTGGCCAGGCAAAATGAGCCAAAAATGCAAGATTAAGGCAACTTGGTTTTTAGGCTGTGTGTATAGTTGAGCTTTGGGTTTGGCTGATACAAACAGTTTCCATGGTTTGGGAGTTTTTTTGTTGTAGCAACAAGTTCCTTGGGCAGTAGTCTGTAAAATGCTAGGTCCCTCTGTGAGGAACATTTTGGACTCTGAGAGTGAAGGACCAGATCAGGTGGTGTCTTGGATGGGTTCTCTGGAATGCCCATCCTGCCCCAAGCTTAGGCCAAAAGTTAAACAGTCATCAATTTCTCCGAAGAGTTTTTTCCATTGTTTGGAACTTCCCAGCGGTAGTATTCAACTTGGTAAAGTCAACAGGGCTGGAATGGGAGACACTGGCAGAGGTACGTGACTCAGACTAGTATGGAACCACTCTATTACGGTGAATTTGAAGCAACTGCTCTTCTCTGAGCGCTGCCCAGAGTATTTGGGGTGGGGAGGTGGTGTCTGAGAGGGTGGACTTGTCCCTCCCCAGGGTGTTTGTCAGTGGAGATCACGGGTGTGGAGAAGGATGTTGGAGAACAGGCTCTGAAGGGAGTGCTGAAGATGAAGCTGAAACACGTGGCCCAACTAGGTCACCCATCACACGAGCCAAGCAATTGGCCAGAGCCCAGGAACTGAACCAAAATGAGGGCATTTGAGTATCCAGGAAAGTCAGTGGGCCAGTGGGATGAGGTCTGGGCCAATTCTGCTGAGACTGAAGGGCACTCCCCACTGAGGGCTTTTTATATATGTTTGGCAAACATTGTGTGGGTAAATTGTGTTTATTTAAAAAAGCTGGGGTGAAATGGGCCATGATGACCTTGAAAAGAATGCCTGAAAATAGCAGTAGGAGAGTTGTGGAGTTTATTTGAACTACAGGTTTTTAAAAAGGAGAGAGAAGAGGAGAGTCAGAGGAACATATCTCTGGCAACGCAGTCGTTCCTCATCTTATAAATGGGGGGGGATAAGAAGGTTGTTCCCTGAGTCCCTCTTAAATTTCACTCCCAATTGCTTATAAAAGTTTGAAATACCGTAATAGAAATTCACTGTTTTGAAGAAAATGTAATATCTGAAAGTAGTTTCAAACTGAAAGATACAAATATAGATATGTAAACATGTGTAAGACAAAATGAATAATGATACCGTGTACCTGGTTTATGAGAAATAGTTTATCATTGCCTTTGAGATCCTTTGCAGGCTCTTCCCCCTTCAGAGAAAATTGTTATCCTGATTTTTGTGTTGATCATCATGCTTTTGTTTAAGACTTTTTTTTTCTTTTTGCCTTTTATATTTATTTCTCTATAAAAATACATTGTTTGTTTTTACCTATATTTGCACTTTATATAAATGAACTCCTACTACGGTCTGCAGCTTTTGAAAATCAGCTTTATGTCTTGGGATTCATCCATGTTCTTGAATGTGCCTGTAGTGCCTTTGTATCATTGCTGTTTATAATAGTACCGTATTGAATGACTATGCCACAATTTCAATTCTATTCTCTAATGGATGAACAGCTGGATTATTTCTAGATTTTTGCTATCACTAAACAGTGCTGCTATGCATATTCTTGCATGAGTCTTGTAGTGCACGTGTGCCGGAGCTCCTCTAGGTTTATTCCTAGGAGGTAAGATGTGGAATCACAGGGCTCATGAATCTTCAAATTTATTAGAAAATGCCAAATTATTTTCCAAAGTGGTTGTAGAGCTTTTTCGCTTTTTACCTGAACCCTTTGCAGTATGAGAACTGATACAAACTGAGTTTGGCAAGTCCCTCAGGCCAAAAGCCAACCTACGTGCTCTGCTCACCCTTTGGGCTCCTTGTTTTAAATTTAGGTTTTTTGGTTTCAGAGAATGTTTTGCCTTCTGGACAACTCATCAACAAATTTTAAAAGACATTAAACGACATTTTATCCAGGATTTTTAGTTGTTTCCAGCAGTAGAATTGATCGAGGTCTCTAGCGCACCACGCTGCCAGAAATGGACATCAACTTCACTCCTTTCATTTGAGGCTTTGTTGTCATCGACATACAAGTGACCATGCTTGAGATAACATGTTAAGGCAGTGTTTCTCCCAATGCCATCTTAAAACCACTTCCATAAAAATTATCAGGCATACTTGTTAAAATGCTGTTTGTGGGTCACATCTCAAACTTCCTGATACAAATCTTGGGATGGAGGGAGGAGTAATTGTTATTAAGTGTTCCAATGGAGGATCATGTAGTCAAGTTGTTCTCTGATTTTTATGCTTTCAGATCCTTTTCTGAAACAGATTTTCGTAACAAAAAAGCTTAGGAATATTTGCTCTCTGGAGAAAAAAAGCTTCCTGATGTTGGCGTTGAAAAAAGATAAAAAAGAAGGCTTTTCTCTGATTACATTTTCCTGAGCACTGCAGTGGGAATACTGCCGACCATTCTCACCTTTACCTGTACGTTATTTGGTCTCAACACCAGTGTTTAACTTGTTTCACTGAATTTTCTTGAGATCATCCAGGGAAACATGAAGGAGGCTCATATTTCAGTCACATTTATAGAGGAACCATGAAGACTCACCAAGGTTAAATGGCTTGTCCTTGTAGGAAGGGGGGTGGGGGGCACATTTAAACTTTCTTATAAAAATATGTTTGAGCATAACTCCAATTATTCTCTTAGGAGAAATTCTTTGAAATAGATTTACTAGGTCAAAATTTATGCATATTTTAAGACTTCCCATTCCCTAATAAATATAGTTTTGTTGTCTTGCTTATAAAAGAAATACCCATATAAGCTCAATATTAGACATGTGTAGACACTTCAGAAAGATTTAAGTACAAATTAAAATTACTCCAGACCTGCCATCCAAAGAAAACTATGATTAAACGTGTTCATACATTTTATATCTTGTTAGATTTCTTTTCTTATGCATACAAACATTTTATCTTTCAAAACCAGAATAATCCTGTTTGTAATCTGATTTTTTTCCATCAACATTGTATTGTGGATCTCTTTCCATGTCTGTAAATGTGAATTTTGTAAAACTAAATATAAGTATCATGCACAATGTGCTTAGCATCTAGCAGAATACCTGATAGTAGCAGGTTCTTCATTTGTTCATTCAACAAATATTTATTATCCAGTTTGCCATGCCTGTAGCCCCTCCTTGGTAGTCAATCCCTGTCTTTCCAAAAATGGCAGCCATTAGGCATCCATGTTTTATACCATTTGTTCCCTTCTCTTCTTAGTCTTTGCCTATTGGATGAGGGGTACGTGGAGGCCCCAAACAAACCACAGGCTGGCCAGGGACCTAAGATGTGGTCTCATAAGTAAAGGATGATTCCATTTTTTATGCTATATATGATTCCATTTTTTAAGAATTTGAATTCAGAAATACTCAGAGGAAGAGAAAGCAGCAGGAGCAGAATCGAAAAATCTTACAGTGCAAGAATGGAGAGGTCATACAGAACCTCGTTTTGGGCACATTCACAAAAAAGCAGAAACTGTGAGGTAACGACAAGATGTGGAGAGGGAGAAAGTCAGTTTGTGAAGGGTAGCTGAGTCAGTTCATGTGGGAGCACCGGAACAAAATCCATACTCTCAACCTGCTGGTCCCCACCTTGGGTCACCTCCCACTTAGACTGGGGGTGGCCCACTTCTACCATGGCTCCCATTGTTAGATTTCTTCTAGATTCCATCTCCCTAGCACGCCATGTATTCTTACAATTCCATCCACCAACTCATCCATCCACAGATTGATAGTTCGAGTGAGTTTCTGTTACCTAAAGCCTAAAGAATATAAATAACACCATTGTTTTGATCATTTAGACCCAAGAGTTACTTAAGGGAGTAGGTTTTGGTTTTAGGCTTATAGTCTTCACGTGTGCGTTTGTATGTGTAAAATTTGGTTTAAATATATTTCTTATTTCTAATTTCATTGTATAATATGATGAGGAAGTGTGACCTGTACAGTTTCTACTTTTTGGAATATGAGGTTTTCTTTCTGGTTGAGAATAGTTTATATTTCTGCACATGCTAAAAGAATGAGCATTCTCAATTTGAAGGTATAATATTTTAGATTAACTTTATTAAATATCTTATTTAAATGCTCTCTATATTTTTGGCGTTCTAGTTTGTCAGGAAGTAAAAATGTAGTCTGTTTAAGTCTTCACTACTACTGTGCGGTTTCTATTTTTTTCTTATACTTCCAGTTATCACTTTATATAATTTGATGTATTTCATTTCCTTGTGTTCTTTCTATTTAATGTCAATTGCCTTGATTTCCTTTGTCTGATGTTAATCTGAGGGCCAACTTGCTTTCTTTATGTGTGTGTTTTTTGATATGTCTTTATTCATCCTTTATTTTAAAATTTTCTGTATCACATTTTTTTGTTTAAGTGTCTCTTATCAAAAGTATAGAGATTTTGTTGATATTTTTGTTTGGACCTATCTGAAAGTCTCTGGCATTAATAGGATAAGTTCACTGTCGAGCCTTTTCCAAACCCATTTGGTTTTCCTCCTGGGCCCAAGGTTTCCCTTGTTGTTAGCTGTGGCCATGTGGCTGAGTTCTGGCTAACAGAATATGGTGAAATTGAAGTGTGTTCACTTCTCAGGCATGATCCCTTTGCTCTTCCTGGTCTGCATGGCAATACTGAAAGCAACTTTGTAAAATGATAGAGCCTCTACCATACTGAGTCCCTGAATAACTGGATGGAGGAGAACCCCTCTACTGCCAATTAGACTACCGTGTTTCCCCGAAAATAAGACCTAGCCGGGCAATCAGCTCTAATGCGTCTTTTGGAGCAAAAATTAATATAACACCCGGTATTATATTATATTTTATTATTATATTACATTTTTATATTATATTATACCGGGTCTTACATTAATTTTTGCTCCAAAAGACGCGTTAGAGCTGATTGTCCGGCTACGTCTTATTTTCGGGGAAACGGTATGTATAAGAGAGAAATAAACTTCTGTTGTGGAAAGCCACTCAGATGATAATGTCACTGCAGCTAGTGTGAACTAATGCAAGAAATGGTAAAGAAAGTGAGTGCTACCATAACAAAACACTAAATTATATAGTACTGTCTTCATAGTTGGGGAGTGGGGCAGGAAGGATTTTGAAGCCTAAGAGGTGGAGACCCATGATTTGCAATGGCAAACTGTTTCATAAATTTTGTCAGTGATAACTTGCCTAATGAGTCCACAGTTCTATGGGAAGAAATTGAATAAAAGAATGTCAGTGGTATAAACCAGTTGACAGTGGCTATATTTTGCAAGGTTTTAGGAGCAAAAGCTCAAGCAAGAACTGCCTGGCTCGAAAGCAGAAAAGAAAGAAAATCAAGAGAGTCCAGAAATTTGGGACTTTTCAAGTAAGAAAAGCTGACTGCCTCTCGAGCTCAAAGGCCAGGAGACTAGGTTCAAAGAAGACTTTGAGAAGCTGAAGCCCTTTAAGACTTAGTCCCAAGGCGAAGAACTCATTCAAGATGTGCTATTCCCTCCTAAGCCTCCTCAAATAGCCACCATTAAATTGAGGAAGTGAGGAAAGCAGTTGAGTGAGAAAAAAACATTAATTAGGTTTGAGACTTATGTTTAGGAAAGAAATTTTTGGGTGTGGTTACTGACCCAAAGAACTTCCTGGAAGCAAATAAATTAGAAGCTCTTAAGGGTTTGGAGAGAATTGCATAGCCAAACATCATAAGAGCCTGGCTGTCCTTAGAAACCTCCTCTCTGATCATAAACCAGAGTGGATGGTGGATGGAGGCGACACATCCATGTCATGATGAAGCAGCCAAAGGCTGCTATACAGTGGCCAAAGTGGTCAGTCCCAGTGGGGACCCTTTCCAGGCAGCTTCTTCTTTGTGTTTCACAACAGCCGCTGTACAAGAGGTCAAGTTTGGAACATCATTTGCTCTTCTGCCCAGCCTCCTGCCCTGCCTCCTGCCCAGCCTCCTGCCCTGCCTCCTGCCCTGCCTCCTGCCCTCACATCAGGAAGAGTCTCACACCTTTAGGGAGGCAGCCCAGGCCTGCAGGCTTTCTCTTTGCTCTGGCTGCGCTTGGCCCCAGGCTTTCTGTGTCATTTCTGTAGAATGCTGCTGATCTCCAGCAGGAACGAGGTTTCAAGGGAGCTGGCCTCATCCATCCCACAGCTGTCTTTCACCCCTTGCCAAACGTGGGAGTGTTACAAGGTTCTCTGAGCCTCCCTTCACCTCTTTCTTTCTTTTTAAAATTTTCAGCAGCTTTTTTTGAGATCTAAATTCACACACCATACAATTAGCCCATTTAAAGTATACAATTCCATGATTTTTAGTATATTCACAGATATGTGCAACCATCACCACTGCCAATTTTAGAATATTTTTATCACCTCGAAAAGAAACATGTACCCCTTAGCTATCAATCCCTACAGCTCCCTTCCTGCTCTGAAGCCCTAAGCAACCACTAATCTATTTTCTCCATAGATTTCCCTATTCTGGATTTTCGTATGGATGGAATCATATAGTAAGTATGTGGCTTCTTTCACTTAGCATAATGTTTTGAAAGTTCACCCATGCTTAGCATGTATCAATACTTCATTTTGTTTATGGACAAATAATATTCCATCATGTGAATACACCACTTTTTGTTTATCCATTTGACTATTGATGGGCATTTGGGTTGTTTCCACTTTTTGGTTATTATGAATAATTTTGCTATGAACATTTCGGTACAAGTTCCATTTGCTTATTTCTCTCAAAATCCTGTTCTTTTCAAGAAGGAAGATTCCAAGTTACCATCTAGGGCTTTCCTTTCATTTGCCTCCTTCAGGAATCCCTTGAAGTCCTATACTGATTGTGCTCTTTCCTTGTTTCCAGAGCTGATGAGGGTTATCCCTATTTTAATATTCTTTTGATATTTTTTTGTCATGTTCTGAAGGGAAATATTTTTCTGGCTTTGCTTTAAGTAACTATATTACTAAAGTCTATTCTTGTATTCTTAACAAGAAGATATAGAGTGTAAGTTAACGGCTTTTTTTAGAACTCAAGTTCATCATCATAAACCTGAATTACTCACTGAATTAATTCAGGGTCTACCAATATACATAATTGTTTGTTATTTCATGAAAATGGCTTTAGAAAACAAATTTCCCCCTTATTATCATCATCAACAGCAGTAGTAATGATTTATTGAGCATTCAGTCTGCAATAATGGTATTAGAGAATATTTATATATTTTAAATCTTCTGTGCTATAATTAGTACAAAAATTAAACCAATATAATCTATTAAAAAATTTTAAATAAAGAAGTACATGGAAAAATAAATAATTACAAATAATGACAAATTCTATGATGGGAATTAACAGGGTGAAGTCAGAGAGGAGAAGAGCGAGGAATCTACTCAGTGTTCTGGGAAGAATTATACAAGGAGAATTTACCATTTAATCGTTTATAGCAATAAAATTGATTGGTAAGAGTTAAAAAATGGTTTAAATCTGTATCTTTTTTTTAATTATTATTTTAAAAAAAATTTTATTGCAGAATGTTGGGGAACAGTGTGTTTCTCCAGGGCCCATCAGCTCCAAGTCGTTGTCCTTCAGTTTAGTTGTGGAGGGTGCAGCTCAGCTCCAAGTCCAGTCGCTGTTTTCAATCTTTAGTTGCAGGGGCGCAGCCCACCATCCCATAGTGGGAATTGAACCAGCAACCTTGTTGTTGAGAGCTGGTGCTGTAACCAGCTGAGCCATCCAGCTACCCCTAAATCTGTATCTTTTAATATTTGGGCAATACTTCAATGATGAAGTGAAATCAAGCAAGCAGTCAGTTTTTGATCAGTTTTGTTTTTCTGGGGAAAGGACTTACTCAGTATTGAATTAGGTAGATTGCTGTCCTCTCTGTAAGCTGGTCTTCCCGCAGTACGGGTGGTAGTCATTAGTGTTGTTCACAAATATTTCCCTTTAGGGACATGGTGGGATTGTATTTCACTGCCCTTTCAAAAGTTAGGTATGGCCACATGATTTGCCCTGACCAATGAAATGTGAGCAGAAGTGATGTGCTTCACTTCCGGGAGGAAGCTTTAAGAGTCAGCACACAATTCCCATAGTTCCCTTCCTACCCCTGGGTGAAGGTGGAAGTCCGTGCGGGATGAAGCCTTCATTAGCCTGGCTCCCTGAGTGAGTATGGCAAGCAGAGCCCTCTGCTAACCTGCTTTGTACTTGCAGTTTGAGCGAACTAGAAACCTTTGTCGTGATAGGCCCCTGAGATTCTGGAGGTGTTTAGCTTATTCTGACTGATTCAGCACACGAGTCTTAGGATATGGTCACTTTATAAAATCAAGATAAAACCAGCCCTTTTCTAGGAGTTGCCTCCTTCCCCACATCCTCACAAATCTCTAAGCTTCCAGTTCTCACCGTGGAGCCTCACTGGCTAGTTCCTTACCAAGATGCACCACAGCGGTGGCCCTTGTGGCCTGGAAAGTCCACCTGCTGGAGAGTGTTTTTTTTTGTTTTTTGTTTGTTTGTTTGTTTTTTTGATTCCTTTGGTTTAGCTCTTCTCGCATGTGGACCTTGAGTCTCAGGCCTTTTGTTACTAGGGCCGGAAGCTTTTGCCCTGGAACAGGAACTGAGCTCCTGACATAGCCACCCTCTTCTCTTTTTACTTAGAGCAACTTTCCATCTTCTTTTTCTCCCCTTTTAGTGGATTCCCCTCCAGGTGGTTAAAACTCCCTGTTCCAGACTCTTCTAGACAAGTATCATCCTACTGCATCCCAGTTCTCTCTTGAAGGTTCTGTAGTTTGTCGCCACCACCTCAGTGAACCAGAGAGAGGATGATTCTGGACATACCCTTTCTTCTTTTGTATCAGCAGTGGGGTGGCAGGTTCACACTTCACCAATTTCACCTGTTTAACTAACTTCTTTATCCTCCCTTTTTGTTCCTACTAGCCACTTCTTAGGGTTTAGGAACAAGGTTATTTAATCCGGGGAACTGGGCTGTTACTCTATGTAAAAATATATCTAGTACTCGCCTGTGGCTCGACATAGGAAAATTTAAAAAGTAAAATGCATAATTCTTGAGTACAAAATGCTTGCAACCTAAGTAGAGAAAAAAATTTGTATATGTGAAATAATGTGTGAATGCAAGAGTATTACATTTTACCATTATGTATAAATCAGTAAATTCTATGTCTTATTGTTTATTTAGACTGTTGAAAAATTGGGTAGTGGTTGATTAGGTACGAACTGCGTAGTGCCAATTTTATTAATAAGGTAAATAAGCCTTGATGAGGTGTTGAAGGAAAAGACTGCTGCATTCTTTCTCATCCTCCAGAATGTGGAAAAACGATAGTTAAAGCTACGGATTAGATTTCAGAAAAAATATGGAAGTAGAATATTTGCTTCATTGGGTGATAGAATCTGTATTGGGACACAGCTCCCAGATCCTTATGTGGATACAAACAAACCAAGCATTTAGTGAAATTATTTTCTCCACTTTCTATAACCATTACAAAGAGCGTAATGAAAGTGGAAAATATGGCAAAATCAGTCACTTAAGCTCAGATCCTTGACCTGAATTGTATGGAAATTACGGGCTGTGCAGAAGGGTGCTTCAATTGAAAGTCAAAGGCAGCCACTTTTGTTACTCTCCTGTGGCTACCCAAATATATTCCCGAAAATGGCCTCTATTCTAAGGATATGTGACTTTTGGTACACCCTCTTCTTCGGGGAGTCCCACAGCGTCATGCTGTTCAACTCCTCCTCATGGCTTTGTTGCGCCCTAAAGCAGTTTTCCAAAGAGGAATTTCCATTTCTCGTTCTTGCTAATGTAAAAGTTTGCTTGTGTTGTGTTACTCTTTAGCAACAATCAGCAAAGCTTATGGGAAAAGAAAGTGTCTCGAAGAACAGGAAAGAAAAGTGTGAAAAAAAGCAGATGTCATCACACTCCCAGCCTTTCTGAGCCATTAATTTAGTTGTAGATTCCTCCAGAAAAACTCTCTTCTTTAGCCCTGCTCTACTCACTCCTGGGAGAACAAAAGGTCAGCATTTTCTGTGAACACATCATGCATTTTGACTTGAGCAGGATGAGCTTTCATACAAATCAGCTGAAACAGGGAGTTCCAGATCATGTTCTTCCCCACCAGGGCCAC
Source organism: Rhinolophus ferrumequinum (assembly GCF_004115265.2). NCBI lineage: Eukaryota > Metazoa > Chordata > Mammalia > Chiroptera > Rhinolophidae > Rhinolophus > Rhinolophus ferrumequinum. The sequence continues at coordinate 41,046,537 of NC_046289.1, read as the reverse complement.
CTAATTGACTTCAGCCTGGGCAGCATCTGCTGCCAGCCCCTTCCTCCTTTTTCCCCGAGGCTCCTTCCTTTGCTGTCACTGGCCCCAGCTAGTGCTGCCCATGCTCTTGTGCAATGGACACGATTTGGGGTGAACTGGATGCTGCTACCTGATCTCCTTCCCTGCTGCAGTGTTGCTCCCTCTGTCTTCGCCCTTGAAATGCCCACATGAACTCCTGTTGTCAGTTCTCTACTTGATTCTGTTCCTCAATTCACAGGCTGGACCTGTGACTTTTGAGGAATCCCAGGACTGACTGCACAGGCCAGGATTCTTGTTGTGCAGTTTCCATGTCTTATGTGCTTATGTATCTCCAATCCCTCCCCTTAGCGGTCCCTGCCAAATGCATGGCTTCCCTCATTGCCGCCATGCAAGTGATCCTCTCCTCTGAGCTCTGTGTTTCCAGAAACTGTTTTGATATCTTCTTTTGGGTGCCCACTGGCCCCTCTTCTGCAATATTTCCCAGACTCACCTTCCGTTTTCTAACTCCCATGTTCATCCCACATCGCTCCTCTTTCAGGTCTCAGGGCCTTTTCCACATAGCTGCTTCTTCCTACAGTACAACCCCCACCCTATCCACATTCTATTTATGGCTCCTCATCCTTTTTGGCTCAGTGTAATGTCACCTGCACTACCCCAGACCACCCGCCTCTTTTCCTCTCTCCCGTCACCCTGTTAACTTCCACCATAGCACTTTTCACCACTTGATTGTGTGTGTTTTTTAACTTGTCTGAGTTCTCATTGCCTCACTAGATTGTAAATTCCATAAGGCAGGACCTAAATCTGTTTATTCAGTACTAAATTCTCCTAGATCAATGCCTGGCACATAGCAAGAACATAACGATAGCATGGTGAATGGATGTATGGATTTTCCTGCCGCCCAGTCCTTGAACTTCAGAATCATCTGAAGTTCTCCCTCTGACTTTCTCCTCTCCCTTGCTCCCCAGTTCCAATCTCAAGCCTGTTGATTCTCTTGCTCAAAACCAGGCCCTCATTTTGGGATTATTATAATAGTCTCCTAACTAATGACACATTTAATCTCTCCTTCTGCTGTCTGTTGCCCATTACTGCTTAGTGACTTTTCTTGAAGTATTAGTTATAACTGTTACTTTTCATATTCAAAAATCTTCTCTTTACCGTAGCCAGGCATTTCAGATGTCCTGATTTTGTTTTCCACCACATCCCCTCCCGTACCTTCTGTCTAGTCAAGCTGCATCTCAGCTACACCGTTCATACCCTGTCAACATGCCTGTGCCCATGTGTTTCCGTCACCTGTACAGCCTCCACCTTCCCCTATTTATAAGTTCCCGCCCCCCACCCCCAGCTAGAGTTAGATCCTGCTCTCTCAGAATTTTCTGAAGATTCCTATCTACTGTGTTTCCCTGAAAATAAGACCTAGCTGGACCATCAGCTCTAATGCGTCTTTTGGAGCAAAAATTAATATAAGAGTTGGTATTATATTATTATATTATATTATACTGTACTATATTATATTATACAAGAAGATCCGGTCTTATAGTAAAATAAGGCCAGGTCTTATATTAATTTTTGCTCCAAAAGACACATTAGAGCTGATGGTCCAGCTACGTCTTATTTTCAGGGAAACACGGTATGTTCTTTAAGGACACATCACTTTCTGCCTTGTGCTGTGGTTGTTTATATACGTGTTATTTTCCTAAGTGGATTGCAAACTCCTCAACGGAGAGGACTATATATTTGTATTGCACTTTATTTATTCAGTGCCTAGAAAATTTGAACTCAACAAATATTTGCTGAATGAATGCACAAGTGATATATAGTCTCTAAGGCAGATAAAACTACACTAAGTAGGGTAAGAGATACCAGGTACTATGAAATGTGAGAGTGGAAGAAATGAGTTTCCATAGTTTGGGACCATTATAGCTCTCTTCTCAAAGAAGGCTCATCTACTGTGGAGACCTTCATCTCGAGGTCCAGAGCTTCTCTATTATCCTCCCCTTTGGACTTTGAACTTGCAGTAAGTACCTAGCTCAGAGGCTGGTGTCAGGGATGAGATCTGACACCTGGCTTCAGGTCCTCTTGTTTCACCCCACTGTGTTGGCCTAAAGCTGACAGAGCATAATTTGGCTGAGACCAAAATGACCAAAAGAAAATTGGATTTGAACTGGAATTAGACTAATCATCTTCTTATTCCTGTCTCTTCCTCAGACATTAGGGTTTAAGTCCTATTCAAATGGTAAAACATGATTTTATTTTATTTATTTATTTATTTATTTATTTATTTATTTATTTATTTATTTTTATTTTTAAAAAAATTTATTGGGGTGACAATTGTTGGTAAAATTACATAGATTTCAGGTGTACAATTCTGTATTCCATCATCTATAAATCCCATTGTGTGTTTGCCACCCAGAGTCAGTTCTCCTTCCATCACCATATATTTGATCCCCCTTACCCTCATCTCCCACCCCCCACCCCCCTTACCCTCTGGTAACCACTAAACTATTGTCTGTGTCTATGAGTTTTTGTTTCTCATTTGTTTGTCTTGTTCTTTTGTTGTTTTTGGTTTATGTACCACATATCAGTGAAATCATATAGTTCTCTGCTTTTTCTGTCTGACTTATTTCGCTTAGCATCATACTCTCAAGATCCATCCATGTTGTCACAAATGTTCCTATATCATCTTTTCTTACCGCTGAATAGTATTCCATTGTGTATATATACCACAACTTCTTTATCTATTCATCTATCGAAGGACATTTTGGTTGTTTCCATGTCTTGGCCACTGTAAACAAAGCTGCAGTGAACATTGGGGCACACTTGTCTTTATGTATAAATGTTTTCAGATTTTTTGGGTAGACACCCAGGAGAGGGATTGCTGGGTCATATGGTAATTCTATTCGTAATTTTTTGAGGAACCTCCACACTGCCTTCCATAGTGGCTGCACCAGTCTGCATTCCCACCAACAGTGTATGAGGGTTCCTTTTTCTCCACAGCCTCTCCAACACTTGTTACTATTTGTCTTGTTGATGATAGCCATTCTAACTGGGGTGAGGTGATATCTCATTGTGGTTTTTATTTGCATTTCTCTGATGTTTAGTGATGTTGAGCATTTTTTCATATGTCTATTTGCCATTTGTATGTCCTCTTTGGAGAAATGTCTCTTCAGGTCGTCTGCCCATTTTTCAATTGGGTTGTTTATTTTTTTGTTGTTGAGTTTCATGAGTTCCTTGTATATTTTGGATATTAGCCCCTTCTCGGAGGCACTGTTTGCAAAAATCTTCTCCCATTCAGTTGGTTGCCTCTTTATTTTGTCGATGGTTTCTTTTGCTGTGCAGAAGCTTTTAAGTTCCATATAGTCCCATTCGTTTATTTTAGCTTTTACTTCCCTTGCCTTTGGAGTCAAATTCATAAAATGCTTTTTGAACCCAACGTCCATAAGTTTAGTACCTATGTTTTCTTCTATGCAGTTTATTGTTTCAGGTCTTATGCTTAATTCTTTGATCCATTTTGAATTAATTTTGGTACATGGTGACAGATAGCAGTCAGTTTCATTCTTCTGCACAAGGATTTCCAATTCTCCCAGCACCATTTATTGAAGAGGCTGCCTTTTCTCCATTATATGCTTTTGCTTCTTTGTCAAAAATTGTCCGTATTTATGTAGTTTTATTTCTGGGTTCTCAGTTGTATTCCATTGGTCTATATGTCTGTTTTTCTGCCAATACCATGCTGTTTTGATTATTGTAGGCCTGTAGTACAAGCTAAAGTCAGGGAGTGTGATACCTCCAGTATTGTTCTTTTTTCTTAAGATTGTTTTGGCTATTCGGGGTCTTTTGTGGTTCCAAACAAATCTGATGATTTTTTGTTCTATTTCTTTAAAAAATGCCATTGGGATTTTGATGGGGATTGCATTAAATCTGTATATTGCTTTGGGTAATATGGCCATTTTTAACTATGTTGATTCTTCCAATCCATGAGCATGGAATGTCTTTCCATTTCTTTGTGTCTTCTTCAATTTCTTTTAAAAATGTCTTATAGTTTTCAGCATATAGGTCTTTCACATCCTTGGTTAAGTTTATTCCTAGGTATTTTATTCTTTTTGCTGCAATTGCAAAAGGAATTGCTTTTTGTATTTCTTTTTCTGAGATTTCATTGTTAGTACATAGAAATGCAATGGACTTTTGTACATTGATTTTGTAGCTGGCAACTTTACTGTATTCGTTGATTGTTTCTAACAGCTTTCTGGTGGAGTCTTTAGGGTTTTCTATATATAGCATCATGTCATCTGCAAAGAGTGACAATTTAACTTCTTCATTCCCAATTTGGATGCCTTTTATTTCTTTCTCTTGCCTGATTGCTCTGGCAAAAACTTCCAACACTCTGTTGAAAAGCAGAGGTGATAGGGGACAGCCCTGTCGTGTTCCTGAACATAGAGCAAAGGGCTTCAGTTTTTCACCATTAATTATGAGATTAGCTGAGGGTTTGTCATATATGGCCTTTATTATGTTAAGGTATTTTCCTTCTATACCTATTTTATTAAGTGTTTTAATCATAAATGGATGTTGTATCTTGTCAAATGCTTTTTCTGCATCAATTGATATAATCATATGATTTTTGTCCTTTATTTTGTTTATGTGATGTATCACATTGATGGATTTGCGGATGTTGAACCATCCTTGTGCCCCTGGGATGAACCCCACTTGGCCGTGATGAATAATCTTTTTAATGCATTGTTGTATTTGATTTGCTAGAATTTTGTTTAGGATTTTTGCATGTGTATTCATCAGAGATATTGGTCTGTAGTTTCTTTTTTGTGTTGTCCTTACCAGGTTTTGGTATCAGGCTAATGTTGGCCTCATAAAATGAGTTAGGGAGTACTGTCTCTTCAATTTTTTGGAAGAGTTTGAGCAGGATTGGTATTAGATCCTCTTTGAAGGTTTGGTAGAATTCACTAGTGAAGCTATCTGGTCCAGGACTTTTGCTTTTGGGAAGGTTTTGGATGACATTCAATTTCGTTACTGGTGATCGGTCTGTTTAGATTATCCAGTTCTCCATGGTTCAGCCTAGGAAGGCTATATGTTTCTAAGAACTTGTCCATTTTTTCTAGGTTATTGAATTTGGTGGCATATAGTCCTTCATAGTATTTTTGGATGATCCTTTGTATTTCTGTGGTATCCGTGATAACTTTCCCTTTTTCATTTCTGATTTTGTTAATTAGTGTCTTCTCTCTTTTTATCTTAGTGAGTCTAGCCAATGGTTTGTCAATTTTGTTAATATTTTCAAAGAACCAGCTCTTTGTCACATTAATTTTTTCTGTTGTCTTTTTGTTCTCTATTTCATTTAGTTCTGCTCTGATTTTTGTTATTTCCTTTCTTCTGCTGAACTTGGGTTTTATTTGTTCTTCTTTTTCTAGTTCTTTAAGGTGTAACATGGGATTATTTATTTGGGATTTTTCTTGTTTCTTGAGATAGGCCTGTAATGATATAAATTTCCCTCTTAAAACTGCTTTCGCTGCAGCCCCAAAATTTTGGTAGGATATATTTTCATTGTCATTTATTTCTCTGTATCTTTTGATCTCTCCTCTAATTTCTTCTTTGACCTGGTTGTTCTTTAAAAATATGTTGTTTAATCTCCATGTATTTGTGATTTTTCCTGCTTTCTTTTTGCAGTTGGTATCCATTTTCAAAGCCTTGTGATCAGAGAATATGCTTGGTATGATTTCAATCTTCTTAAATTTGCTGAGGCTGATTTTATGTCCCAATATATGGTCTATCCTTGAGAATGTTCCATGTACACTAGAAAAGAATGTATAGTCTGATGTTTTAGGATGAAGTGCTCTATATATGTCAATTATGTCCATTTCATCTAATGTGTTATTTAGGGCTGCTATTTCGTTATTTATTTTCTGTTTGGATGATGTATCCATAGCTGTCAATGATGTATTTAAGTCCCCTAGTATATTTGTGTTTTGGTGAATTTCTCCCTTTAGTTCCGTTAGTAGTTGCTTGGTATATTTCAGTGCTCCCTGATTGGGGGCATAAATATTGATGGCTGTTATGTCTTCTTGTTGTATAGTCCCTTTACCATTATGAAATGTCCATCTTTGTCTCTTGTTACCTTTTTCACCCTGAAGTCTGTTTCATCTGATATCAGTATGACTACACCTGATTTTCTCTGGATACCATTTGCTTGGAGTGTCAATTTTCAACCTTTCACTTTGAGTCTATGCTTGTCCTTGTAGCGAAGATGTGTCTCTTGGAGACAGCATATGGTTGGGTTTAGTTTTTTGATCCAATCTGCTACTCTGTGCCTTTTTATTGGTGAGTACAGTCCATTCACATTTAGGGTGATTACTGATATGTGAGGATTTCCTGTCATTCTATCTTTAGTTTTCTGGTGAGGCTGTGTCTCCATTGTTTCTTTGCCTTTTTGTTGTTATCTATTATTTCTGTGTGGTGGTATTCTATGATGTTTCCCTCTGTTTCTTCTTTTATTACAGTATATATTTCAGTTCTGGATTTTTTTTTGAGTGGTTACCCTTAAGTTTATGCAAAAGAAAGTTTGATATTTAGAGTATTCCATTTTCTTCAGCACGCTTACTTTCTCCATTCCCATTTTCTGGTTCAGGCATTTACTCTCCCCCTTTTTATGTTTTGGTTGCCACAAATTGAACCTGTTGATGGTGGTCGAATAGCCTCTTTTAGTATTTCTTGTAGTGCAGGTCGTGTATTAGAAAATTCCCTCAGCTTCTGTATGTCTGGAAAGGTCTTTATTCCTCCTTCATATCTAAAGGATATCTTTGCTGGATGTATTATTCTTGGCTCATAATTTCTCTCTTTCAATAGTTTGAATATTTGGTTCCACTCCCTCCTGGCTTGTAGAGTTTCTGCTGAAAAATCTGATGATAATCTAATGGGCTTTCCTTTATAGGTTACCGTCTTCTTTTCCCTGGCTGCCTTGAGGATTCTTTCTTTGTTGTTGATTTTAGACAGCTTCAGTACAATGTGCCTTGGAGAAGGCCTGTTGGGATTGAGGTAATTAGTGTTCTATTTGCTTCTTGGATTCGAGGATCCAGTTCTGTCCACAAGTTTGGGAAGTTCTCATTGAAAATTTGTTTGAATATATTCTCTGTTCCCTTCTCTCTTTCTTCTCCTTCTGGTATGCCAATTATTCTTATATTGCTCTTTTTGATAGAGTCAGAAAGTTCTTATAGAGTTCTTTCATTTCTTTTAAGTCTCAGGTCTCTTTCTTCATCCATCCGTGTCATTTCCAGGTTTCTATCTTCGATGTCACTGATTCTTTCCTCCATCTGGTCAACTCTACTACCTAAGCTGGCTATTTCATTCTTAATTTCTTCTATTGAGTTCTTAATCTCCAGAAATTCTATTTGGTTCTTTTTTAAAATTTCAATCTCTTTCGTAAAATGCTCATGTTGTTCTTTGATTGTGTTTCTGAGTTCATTAAACTGCCTTTCTGTGTTTTCTTGCATCTTGTTGAGTTTTTTCAGAACTGCAATCTTGAATTCTCTGTTATTTAAGTCACATATTTCCATATCCGTAAGTTCCTTTTCTGGAGACTTTTCACTTTCTTTCTGAGCTGTCTCGTTGCCTTGGTTGTTCATGGCAATTACTGATTTATTATTTCTCTTCCTAGACATCTACAGGAGTGGCTTCTTTTGATAGGAAGAGGTCTTTCTTTTGTTTTCCAGTACTTGTTGGTAGAATGTTTTATTTTCTCTCCGACTGCAGCCTTTTTTTCTCTCTCACACGGTAGTGCTAGTTTTCCTCTGCACTATTCTAGCTTCACACACAATGGGGGGATTCCATGGGAGATGGGCTTCTGCTCTGTTAATAGTTCGCCTGGGTCACAGGGTGCAGTGTCCGTGTGGGTATGGGTATGCTTTTGAAGTTCCAAAGCTCTTCCTGCACCAGATTCAGAGCCCGTATGTTTCAGCAGTTCTGTTTATTCCTGCAGGGATCCGCCCAGATAGGTGGGGCCAGGGGTGGGGTGAGTTGTGAGAGGTGGCTCAGAGCAATGGTGGCGACCACCACCACAGCTGGTCCTGCTTCCACAGCTCCCTCCCCTTTGCCGGAACTGGTTGGGCTGCGAATCTGTGTCTGCGGTCCACAATTCTCAGAACAGCAAGTATTCTGTTCTTTTGATCTGACACTGCTACTGTTCCACTTCTAGCACCAGGCAGGTGGGGGCGGGGTGAACTCTGGGAGGGTAGGGAGGGGGCAGCTAGTCTCAGTGCCTAAGGCTTCCGTTCTCTGTGGCAGTGAGGGCTTAATCCACCATTTTCAGCCTTCTTCCCTCAGTCTTTTCTCCGAGGTCTCTGCTGTGAGCGTTGGGTTCAGCCGTGTTATATGCTGTCCCCTCAGCCCTATGGGCCATAAACAGAGCCCTAGCATTCCGAATTCTTCCCTCTCCCATAGCTGAGGTAGTTCTGGGATGCAGCGAGCTCAGAGCACTGAGCTAGGTCTGCGTCCTGCACCCACGCGGCTCCGTCTCTGTACTTCTCCCTTCCCTCCTCCCCCGCTCGCACGATTTGCCCACCTTTAGGTGAATTCAGTAGTGGGTCTCTTTGTCTTGCCTGTCTGCTGTGCAGGGAGTCCTTTGTGGAGTTATAGTTGTTCGATTAGTTGTAAATTCCAGGGGAGATTTAAAGAGGCTCACCTCATGCTGTCATTTTGATGACGTCTTCTCACATGATTTTATTTTTAATCAGAAAAGTTAAAATAGTTGGTTTCTGAGATAATGGTTGGTGTATTTTTTTTTCTTTTCTGTGCTCAGGATCCTTTGTTAGTGAAGTTTGTAGCAGGGCTGAAAATAGGTTTATCTTATATACTAGTTGCAGTTAGTCGGTAGACGCTTCCTAGAGTGCCCTTTTCTCAAATGATTTGTCATTTAGTATCCAAGTGTCATAATTTATTATTAATGACTGCCATGGATACAGGAGGACAGTGTGGGGCACGTGCTTTTTTTATTTGGTCAACATGTGATTATTGAGCCCATACTATGCCAGGCACTTTGTCGATCACTGGGGATATGTGTACAAAATAGAAACAAATGATTCTGCTTTATGTAACTCACAAATTTATGAGGAAGGCAGGCACTTAAGTTATGCAAGTGTGAAGAGTCTTAATGATAGGAGAAGTACATAGTGCTTTGGGAATGTATGATTGAAAGGAAAACCTAACCCTATGAAGTGGTATTATTATTAGTATCTCCATTTTACTTATGAAACGAACTTGTTCAGGGTCAGTCAATATAATTAGAATTTTTACCAAGATATTCTTACTTCAGTGCTTCTGTGCCTGTGTTGTTTTGTGATTTTTCACTTCACATGAGATGTGAGAAGTGGTATACTAGAGTCAGCATGTGCTGTCTCGTAAGAGGTGATTGTATATTTTCAGGAATTTTGTAGATTTTTGATGTCATGTTGAGCTTGAAATCAGCTAATGTGGGAGTATTTGCACCATACAGATTGGCATACACTGCAAGTCAAGCTTTTTTCTTCCCCAAAGAGAGTTGGTTGTTAAACATTTATCAACATACCACTGGATGTGCAATACTATCACATTTTTTAAAAATTCACAAAATATAGTTGGATTTTTATAAAGAGGTAAATCCAGTGGATCTGAACTTTTAGTGGCATAGGAGTCATTTGGGAAGGTTGAAGGCTTTTTAAAAGGGGTTTGAGTTCAGCAGGTCTGGACTAAGAGTAGAAATTTGCATTTTTAAAAAAGATCCAAGGAAATCAGATGATACCAGAAATGAGAACATACTTTAGGAAATACTTCAACTTTTTAAGTAAGTGGTTTCCTTTTTTTCCCCCTCTCTCTCTTACATTAAAGATGCCAGATAAACACCTTAGGGCAGTGTTTCCAACTCTGGCTACACATTAGAATCACCTGGGGAGCCAATAACATAAAATATCAGTGCTGGTGCTCCACCCCAGTCCAAATCAAATCAGGACCCTAATCAAGGAATTGTTGATGTGTGACCAAATGTCTTTCAGAATTCTTATGGACAAGTTACTTCTCTGTGACTACTGTTGTCCTGCTCCTCACTTTTGAACTTTAGCATCTACTGTGATTAACTTTCTCAGTGTGATCATTATATGTTGGGTATATGGGGAAGACAGCTTGGTTCTTTAGCTTGGAGGTCTTCAGATTGAGAGAATCATACCTACTTAGCCTTATCTGTACCTGGACATGAGTTAGAAGATGAGATCCTGGATCTCCAATCTGAGCCTCTTGCTATAATGAGATGAGGTCATGGGAGGAAGGGAGTCTATTTTCTATGTGGGAGGAATATAAATAATTAGTGGTTAGAGGATGGACTGCAGTAGATTAAAGATGGCCACAAAGTCTTTGATACTCCTCCCACTAAGAGGTAGGAAATATTTCCCCTTCCTGTGGATCTGGGCTGCCTATGACTGCTTTGACCATAGAGAATGGCAGAAGCAACTTTTGGCCAGCTGTGGGCCTACTTTTAAAAGGAATGCATTTTCTATCAGTTTATTGAGCCCTAAACTACCTTATAAGAAATCTGTCATGCAAGAAGACTAGAGACTCCCTGAGACTTATGGGGGGAGAGAGAGAGCGAGACCAGCTGAGTCCAGACTCCCATTTGTTCCCATCAATGCACTAAGCATGTGAGTGAAGCCATCTTACATTCTCCAAACTTGTCCAGCTGCCCGCTGAATACCACCAAGTAATCCCAATTGGTACTACATGGAGCAGAAGAGTCACCTGATTGAACTTTGCTCAAATTCCTGTCCCTCAAAATGGAGATCTAATAAAATGGCTGTTGTTTTCAGCTACTAAGTTTTGTGGTAGTTTGTTCCACAGTACTGAATAACTGGAACTATCCCCTAGGTAATTCTAATGTGTCGCCTAGCCTTTCAGAAATAGTTCCACCTGGGTAGCTACAAAGATTTCCTCCCTGCCTCCACGAGCCCATTATCCACACACTACCTAACATTTGCACCGTTTTTCCACCTAACTAAACTATTTTTATGTGGCAACAAAAGGCATCTCATGCATTTGGAGGAAATAATCCATAACATTCAGTAAAATGTCATGGACTTTTAAAGAAACCTAACACTAGAATGTGAGTCAGGAAACCTTGACTTTATTGCTATCTTTAACATCATTAGCTCTTATGACCTTGGGAAAATCATATATCTTTTCTCAGTTTTATTTTTGATGTTCATAAAATAAAGAAGTTAGACTACATTGTCTTTAAGTTTCCTTTCGCTTGGGGGATTTTTGTGATAGTCATTGTAATAGTATGTGTGGAATAGGGAGAGATTATCTTTACAAAAAACACACAACTCATCAATTTACTCTTGACCACCAGTGACTTAGTCTATATTTGCACTCACCACCCAGGGGTGAAAAGCTTTATGTTTATATCATTAGAAACTTTTTCGGGCACTTACTTTCCTGAGTATGTGTGCCCATTTTAAATGCTCAAAGTATAAGAACAAAGAAAAAAAAAATAAAGCTCAACATCCATTCTTCCATTCCATAAAGTTCTGTAGACACAATGAGTTCAATGTGATTATGCCAGGCAAAAACATTCCATGCCACAGGCTATTCCAGTGACATGAGCGATATAGTAATGAAATTCATGACATGTAAGTTTGGATTTACCATTTGGCAACAAATCTCTCTGTGAGTCATCAGAACTTATCCACCTCGCCTTAGTGACATGTTAAATGCAGAAAGAAAGCATTCTTTGTGTGGAAAGCTGAAATATGCTCCATCCTTAAACGGTAATTATAGTCACTCACTTCCTCCAGCTCCAGTTAAGCCCCACTGACCTTTCTCAAAGTGTTCTTTTCTGGCCTTTGTTAATAGCAAAGGATCTAACCCAGTGCTGCTAACAATACACATTACAGTATTTTGAAAGCTGAAAAGTGGTAGCTCTGTGCAAATTGGAATCATTTCTTCAATTCTCCAATTTTTAAAAATCAGACATAACCTTGTGTAGAAGTTCACGTATCCCTGGTAGTTAGAAATCAAAGTCAAACTCTACAGGCCACAGGGAATCATCAGAACTGTTCCTTTTGCCCCAGGAACCAGACCAAAAGGACTTCCCAGTAAGAATATTTCTCTCATCTTTCCCTTGGCACAAAGAGCAGCAATATAAAACATGAACTGAATGGTATCTGCTACCCTTGACTGGCAGCTGCTAGAATGCAACATTGTCATTTGTATTCAAGGGATCTTTTATTCCCAGCTGCGTGAGCCAAGCCACAGGACTTGCAAGAATGCTTGGGATGCTTCCTGTGAACTTAGGATACAAAGAATCTGTGGTGTGGCTCTGAAATAGGCACCACTAAAGAGAAAAGACCTGAAAGAGACTGTTATTGTGCTAGTAAGGACATTGCTATTCATGTATAAAGTGTGCGTGCCTGCAGAAGATAGCTCGTGTGTGTTTATGAGGATATATGTACTGGCTTTCCAGTGTCTTTTTTTGGTGACAATTGAGGTTACTGTTTTCAAAATCTCACCCAGAAGAGTGTTGGAATGGCTCTGTGGGAACTGAGCCATCATACCTCTGATTGACCAAGTTCGATGAAGGAATTGAAGAATTAGAAAAGGAGCCTGTGTTTTTGTTATTAATGGTTAAGCCATTGCCCTTGATAAGAGATTTTCAAAGTTGACAAATAGGGAAGTGGTCACTCAACCTGGAAATCCTTCCAAAACAGACTCCCTGTTTCACTTAATATTGAGCAATTTTGGTGTGTCGGGCTCGAACAGAAGTTGTTTTCTATGGAACATTCAAACATTCCAGCTCATTCTCTTCTCGAAGGGCTGTGAAAAAGTTACCAGTGATACCACCTGGTACAGAAAGCGAAAGGTTTGAAACGTTTTCTTTTGCATCAAAGTCAGAGAAACCATCATATACGCCAAGTGTCATCGGAATGATTAATGCTGACATTCACAGCCTCTCTTTCTTCACCACAGTTGTGGTGAGAAGTGAACTTGAGTTTACAGTTCACGGTCCTTAATTCATGGTCCTTAACTGAAACATAGACTTAAGTGTACAGAAATACAGTTTTAACACAAATAAGACCTTGAATTTCACCTGAAGTCAGTAATAGACTATTAGCTATTTTCTCTCTCATCTATGTTTTCCAAATTATAGATTTATGATCCGTTTAGGGTAAAGGGGAGCCTGAGGATAATTTTCCTCAATATCATCTACTTAAAAAAATAGAGGTAATATGCAAGTGGAATGTTTTTCAAATGTCAGGCTAGAGTTCTTGGTGAGATTGCTTACTTGGAGAAGAAATCAACTTTTCAACGCACTTTATGAGGGAGCCATTAAGCGACGTAATTGGAATAAGGCTTGTACTGCATTACTCCACTTCCAGCCCTGGATATTATTAGTTAAAGGAAGATGTATTCCTGTTTATTTTGATAATGGTACTGAATTAACACAACAACAATAATTCTTTTGATTTAGAGAATCAGAAGAAGACAAGATATAACAGAACATATTGAAATTAAGATACAGCAATGGTACTGTTACTCAAATTGATCCAATGTTGAAGCGAGTGGGGCAGAAATGCTGCTTTGGTGAAGGGTTAGCCTCAAAGGCTGGAACTGAGCTCCCCTTCTGGCCTGACCTGACCATATGTCCATTGATGAGGCCTCAGGTGTGGATCCCCAGGCAGTTAAAAGAAATTTGCCATTTCTAAGATTGATTTGTTTTTTTCTGAACAGCTGTTAAATGTGATTAATTCAAATGAAACTCAGGAAATTCCATTTTCCTTTCGCAAACAGAAAGGTAGAGGAATTCACAATGATCTGGAACACAAAATCATCAGTCATGAGGTCATTCCCCTGCTTTGACCTTCATAAATAATGGGTTGAATGACCGTTCTCGGTATGAAACATGAGGACTAAAGCCTGAAACTGAAGCTTACAGACACCCAGGGCCCGTGTTAATTGTTAACTTTATGATTTCTACACAAACATAGGGCTTGCTCTGAAGCATCTGCAAAAACAATTTTTATTGACACAGAAAACCTAAAAATAACCATAGCCTTGAATAGTCAGATCACTGAGCCTGGTCAGGGCACTAACTAAACTGCTGGATCAAGAACTCAGACAGTCTCTGGGAAGAATTGGATTCTGTCTGCCCGTGTGCTGGGTGTATGGATAATGCCAAGAAAGCAGGCAAGTCCAAGGTCTCTATGTCTGGAGTTCAACCCAGAAGGCAGGGCCCATCCCAGGAGCCAGATCTAAGAATCTCACAGCCATTTCTGCTGCTGGCTTTTGCATTCAGATTTAAAAGTCTCACAACCATTTCTGCTGCTGGCTTTGCTGGCAATACACACACACACACACACACACACACCACAAAGAAAAAAAAATTGCCTTTAAAAAGGAAAAATGTTCATACTCACAATTAAAGGAATATAATGTAAACAACAATAAGATGCCATTTCTTGCCTATTGGATGAGCTAAAATCAATAAATTTGACAACATATTCTGTTGGCAAAGCTGTGGGGAAATAGGCATTTACATACATTGCTACCGTGTTTCCCTGAAAATAAGACCGTGGTTTTATTAATTTTTGCTCCAAAAGACGCATTAGGGCTTACATTCAGGGCATGTCAGCCTGAAAAATCATGCTAGGGATTGTTTTCCGGTTAGGTCTTGTTTCCGGGGAAACAGGGTAGTAGGAAATCAAACTGGTACAACCTAGTTTCTTGAGTGAAATTTGGCAGTATCTTGGCAAAACTACATATGCACTTACTATTTGACCCAACAATTTCACTTTTAGAAATCTAACCAAAATATACCTCAACAACATAAAAATACATGTGTACAAGTTTGTTCACTGAAGCATTATTTGTAATTGAACAATATTAGAAACAATCTAAATGTCTATATGTAGCAGAATGATTGACTAAACTATGATTCCCCCACTCATGGAATACTATGTATCTGTGAAAAAGGACTCAAGAGAGAATCCCTGTGAAATGATAGAGAGTGATTCCAGAATATATTAAGTGAGAAAAACCAAAGTAAAGAGTATCTATAGTCCTATTCTTTATGTAAGGGGAAAAAAGGGATATTAAGACTATATGCATGTATCTGCTCATTAGTACATAGGTAATACAGAAAGAATAAAGAGAAGAATAACCAATCTTATTCAGAAGGGATTGAGATTGATTACCTACAGGAGGTGAATGAAAACAGGGTTGAAAGAATGGGGAATGGGAGCAGAGTAGTAGGAACAAGGTGTGAGCAGTACTTCTTGGAATATATCTTCCTGTATTGCTCTGACTTTTAGAACTATGGGAATGTTTCACATTTCTCTCCCCCAATAATTAATTAATTAAATTCAGCCAGGATGTTGGGGGAACCCAGAATAGACATTAGTAGTAAGAGAACTAACCTAAGTAACTTCGGAAAACAGTATTTTGACTATATACTATAACACTAAAGACAAAAAGAATTGTACGCAAATATTGTTATCTACTTGGTAAATGTGTTTCTTGTGGGGGAATTCCAAAACTACTTTATGTGTCTGCCAGGATTAAAGTAAGAAGTAAATAGCTTGTGACTAATGAAAGCCACATTTCTCACAGCAGAAGAAAGAAGTTATAAATAAGGAAGGGGGAAAGTTGTAATGAACGATGTTGTGTTAGAATAGGAGATATCTGCGTAAACTCATGGTTTTTAATATATACATGTGAAATAAAGACATAAATAGATTATTGACGCATGTGTGATATACATGTACACATATTTTCTAGCTCATATTTCCTATATATTTCATCCCAGTGGCGATGAGCACACCTAGCAGGTGTATATTGTTTCCTAAATACCATTCTCCAAAAACAAAACAGTGTGTTTTGTAAAATTGGTTGACTCCAAGATTAAACTAGGGAAAATATACGATTAGTCTGGAACATCGTATGGGGCCAGAAAGTAAGGAATTACTCCAAAACTGATGGGAACATGTTGAAAGGTTGCAAGAACCAACTTGAAAGAGCTCTACATGGTGAAAATTGGGACAATTTGAGCAATAAAATAATGATAGTAATGGATTACACCCCATAGAATAAATAAATGACCCCAGTAATATATTCACCAGGTCATAAGGTTTTGTAAAATTTGCAAAGGCAAGATTTTAGTCAGATTGGTTAGGACAACCTACTGCCACTCTGACTTGCCCTCCAGCACATTTCACCTCCTGTCAGAGAGTTTAGAGTGGCTTCAAGTATTTTTGAGTGCCAGCTAAGTGAAGTCAATCCGGGTTTATTGGCATATATTTGTATATTTTGCCGTCTCTTCTGTGTATTGTTAAATCATTGCCAGCTGACCAGAGTGGGAGTGTCTTCCAGGAACACACCCCGTCTCTAACTTGGTGTTTTGTATTTGTCATTTTGTATTCTTAAAGTGCTCCTCCCTTTACCCTGTTCAGCAGTATGAGCTTCAGGCCTCTAGTAACGTCAATCCACCCTTGGCAATGACACTAATGTTTGAGGGATGAGCTAGTTAGAGATGTTATAACAAAGCCTTGAGTAGGGGAAAAACTCCTCTTAATTAATGTAAACAGAAGATCAGAAAACATGATGCTCGGGGGATATTTAGAGTATAGATTAAGAACCAGCATACTTAAGCAGATCCTAAGGCCATCCTTGTACGGACGCATGTGTGATCAACGATGGTAGTAGTCATGATCCTGAGTCCTGAAGTAAAGCTTAAACTGTTGAATATACTCTGGTAAAAAATACAGAGAAGCACATAATTCATTTAAGGGAGATTTCCTTTTTCAACGTTCAAAATTAGAATGTTGATGTGTATGCATCTAAATCTTCAGTGATCCAGAAGACATACCTAAAAGTAATTGCTTATCTAAGGATTTAGATGGCCTGGGTTTCACTCTCATTTGGTTAAGTAAAGCTGGAACGGCGGGTTATGATCTTTATTCTCAAAATCAGAGTAGTGTGTTAGACCAATCAGCGGGATCAGATTTCTCACGATTGGGACCTGCATCATTCCTGCATGCTTTTCAGCACTTTTCTCATAGACGAGTTTTGCCAGTGAGGTAGGGGCATTCTTAGAAAGCCTTGGAGAACTAAGATTTTTGCTACAGATGCTTTTGGAGGCAGAATGGCATAAGAGAGAGGCTATAGGCCCTGCAGCCAAACAGATGTACTCCTACTTGTAAAAAAAAAAAAAAAATCCAGTCAAAATATGACAAATACTGTATGGTTTCACTTTTATGAAATACCGAAAGCCGTCAGATTCATAGAGACAAAGTAAAGTGGTGGTTTCCAGGGGTTGTGGGGAGGGGGAATGCCAGTTACTGCTTAATGAGTACAGACAGAATTTCACTTTGGGAAGATGAAAAAGTTCTGGAGCAGATGGTGCTGATGGCTGCACAACAGTGTGAATGGACTTAATGCCACCGAACTGCACACTTAAAAATGGTTAGCGTGGTACATTTTATGATATATATATCGTACCACGATAAAAGATAACACAATAACAAATTGCCAGCATAAATCGACTGCGTATATAACGTGTCAAGCACTGTGCTAAATACTATTAGGTTGTTGCAAAAGTAATTGCGGTTTAGAAGGTTAAAAATAATTGCAAAAACCGCAATTACTTTTGCACCACCCTTGTGTTCACATACTACATATGTTGGATTTAGCCAGAACAATACCTCAATCGAGTGGGTATTAATTAACCCCATTCTCTAGGTGAGGAAACTAAATAACTTGGTCAAGGTCAGAGAACAAGTGATAGGACCAGGAAATCAACTCCAGGCAGTGGAATGTCATATTTTAGAACTTCAAAACCTATCAGACACAAGTTTGATCACCAGCCTTGTAGTAGGTAGCTAATAAATGTTTGTTTTGTTTTTTTAATCATCATCATTATTACGTAAACTAGACATGGGAATTTGGTTTTTTCTTTGCTAACTAACCCTAAAACTTGGTGATTTTTTTCCTCCTATGTAAATGAGGTGCAAGAACCATGATAAACTCAACATGGGACATGCCTGAATCTTAGGCAACATGGGAAAGAGTTGGTTTTGGTGCAAACTCTGATGAAAAGGGAACTACATTTTTTCCTGCAGTGAGTCTATAACTGGAGTCACCTGAATTGGCTCTTCAGGCCTTTTGAGCTGGGGCTCAGCCAGGCCTCCACACATATTTGGAATGCTTTTTGATGACTCAGGTTTACTGGAACATTCTTTGGGGCCATTTAAAAGGGATGCTCGTGAACCACAGAGTTGATCTAAACATCCCAGAGCAGAAAAAGCAGCAATAAAGTCAGCTTCATAGTCCCGCCCTGCTCCGCTGTCTTCGCAGTGAGGGACTGTCCCCCCAGGTCCTTGGAGTGGATGGAGGAGGAGGCTCAACCTGACAAACTGCAGATTCAGCCAACCTCACCACAGCCAGGAGCTCATCAAATGGCTGCTCTTCCTGAAAATTTGTTTCTCTTGGCCAACCCCTGAGGATTGCCACTCATTAGGCTAAACCATAGACTAAAAACTAGTTATTTGCTCAAATGACTGCTAGGAAGAGTTTTTAAATATTTGAACCCAGGTCTTTCAAATCCTAAACGTCATGCTCTAATCCAGGGGTGTCCAAACTTTTTTCAACGTTTTTCATCAAGGGCCGTATTCGGTAAAATACACAAACAGCGGGGCCACTCACTCGAGGTGAAGTACGTATTGCCTCACCTGGTTTATTTAAGTAAACTAAATATATTTTTGGAATTTGCTGCGGGCCAATAAAATATGGATCGCGGGCTGCAGTTGGCCCACGGGCCGCAGTTTGGACACCCCTGCTCTAATCCAATAGCCTTCAACTTTTTTGCATGTTGGTTTCCTTTTGATTATTACTTAATTTTGAATGGAGGCTTTCCTAATCAAGTCAGTCATTCACTGAAGAACTATTATGTTATGGTGGTGGCAAGGGAGGTGGGGTAGCAACAGCTTAATTTTAAATATGTTGTCTCAAAACACTTTCCCCACCTAATCCACTGAGTCATGAGAACATCTCAGGAGCAGGTCTCTCCTCAGATCCGAATTTTCCTTTCCAGGCAAGCAGGACGTATATATGGTTCCAGGGAAGCCTCTATTCTGATGGTTTTGCACATGGCTTCTCAGTCCTGGTACTGTGAACATTTTAGGTTAGATTATCCTTTGTTGTGAGGGAGCTCTTATATGCATTTTAGATGTCTCACAGCATCTGACTTTTACCCATTAGATAGCATACCCATAGCATACCCCTTGCCCCTAATTGTGAAAACCAAAAAAAAGAAAAAAGAAAAAAGCTTCAGACATCGCTAAATGTCCCTTGGGGGGCTAACTCATCTTTAGTTTAGAACCCCGTTTACCAGCAGACTTGAAGTTACTGCTTCAAGTCTAACGTGCGGTCATGCTCCTTCTGCCTCTCCACTACACCTCCTGCAGATATGTGTGTGTCCTCAGTACCAGCCTGGCCTGGCCTTCTGCTCCATATCCTGGAGCAGGACTCAGGGAGACTTCTGGCCCTTGCCCATATTCCTAGACCCTGACACATTAGCCAAGAGACTGCCAGGCCACGCCCCTTGTGAAGAAGTCTACATCCCATCAGAGATCTGTAGACATTTGTGTCTATCTGTAAGCCTTCCCTCAGTTTGGTCCCAGTTTCACTCTACTTGGCATCCATTCCTCAGAGACTGAGGTTTGGAATTGTGACTGTGTCCTAGTTTCATTGAATATAATGAAGTTTTTTATTTTTCTATTTTTCATTCTTTTGATAATTTTTTGGCTTTAAGGAAGGTAGTTTAATTGAAATATCTGTGATCTTCATGTGGAAGCTTTGATCCAGTTTTACTTCTTGTGTCAACACACACACACACACACACACACACACACGGGTGTAAATGAATGAGAAAGAAGAAAGGGAGAGAGAGAGATGGAGGGAGACGGCGAGAGAAAATATGAATGTCTAAATGTAAGCCAGTGCACTTAGAGCTCTGCCTCTCTCCCTATGTTGATGACAGAATTAAGCTAAGGAAGGTGCACTGAACTCCTTGTAGAACTATTGAATTTCAGAAAAACAAAAACACACTCCTACCCCCCTTGAGTTGTGGGATAATGATGTAAAATTGCTTTAGAAAATTGCCATAAATATACAGTGCATTAAATGTGCCCAATAATTACATACTACTTAATGACTTAATTAATCTTTTTTATCTCTATCCACTCGGATGAATATAGAAACATACTCTGTTCTCTATTTGAACACCTGAAAAGTCAATGTTGTCAAGTCCCAGCCCTGCAGCAGGCTTGCTGTGCTCTTTTGTGTGTGTACTGAAAACTTCCTACCATCAGACAGCCCACAAGGGGGTCCCACGGGGCCAGATGCAAGGGTCATTTTAATTCAGCTTGTTCTGCAAAGCACGTTAAATACTTCTCATACATTGAGATAAGTTAAAGGCGTTTGTGGATGACAGCGACTGTAATAATTCTGATATTAGTAGAAAGTGCTTAGTGGTTTCTGAGGGTGGGCGTTACCTAAGGTGGCAGATCCCTTTCTCTTCTTCTCTACTCTATCTTGTCTTTTCTTTCCCTCCCTCATCTTCCCTTCCTGCTTTCACTTTTTCCCTCCTTTTCTTTCTCTTCTTTCCTTCATATTCTCTCTCTCTCTCCCTCCCTCCCTCTCTCCCCTGCCCCTCTTTTTTCTAAGGCCTATCAAGAGTTTCCGTACCTCGGTAACACTTTAAGTAATTGCCCAGGGTAGTGGTAATTAAAATAGACACCCACAAAGAAGACTAATCTTGAAACTTGTATATAATAGACTAAATGGCCTTGTGAGTTTTTTCTCTGATTTCACTCTGGCATACTTTTAGAGAGCCTCTGGCTTTGCTTGCCTCAAGTTTTACTATTTTCTAATTGTTAAATATTTATGTCTTACCTCCAACGCCCCAACAAATGTTATAAACTCCCCAGGGCAGGAACTATGCCTTTTAAATTTATACTGTTCTAGTGATTGCTTAAGAAACATTTGTTGACATATTCGAATGTTGACTCTCCCACGTCACCTAATTTCTATGGCCTGTAACTAAACATTGCTGGTCAGTTCTTTCTCCTCTGGGGCATCTTCTCCTCTGCGGCATTTTCCTGCCAGGCTTCTTTGGGGTAATCATTTTGGTATCAAATATGTTGAAACTTTATGTTTCACCTCAGAAGAACAGCAAGAAAGCCAACAAAGTAATGCATCATTTTGTCAGGAGGCCACAGAGTGCAAAACAGAAGAATTCAACAGTGTCTGGCCTCGTGCCCTGATGCTTTTGGGCTCAGATTGCTGGTGCAGGAATCACTGTGATTCTGACTTCCCCATCCCTGAGGTCAGCGACTCACTGGAAGGCACTGGAATGGGATTAGTCCGCTGGGACTTCCATCTGATGCCCATTGCCCATGAGCTCCTCTCCCCTGTCCCGACCCCTGCTCTAGGAAACATACATTCTTCTTCGTTTTTAGTAATAAAGCACGTTTGTTCTCTATCTTTCAAACTAAGCTCTTCCAATCTAACGTATCGAAGTTGCTCAAAAGTTTGAGCAAAGGCTCTTCATCCTCTGACTTGGTTTTACCCCAGCCACGACTGCTAAGGAAAACAGCACACACAAGCAAAGAGAACTTGGAAAAGTCCAACATACAGATTTCTTATTTTTCCTCCCCAAATCTTTCTATTTATATTCTCCAAGTGTCAAAATGGATGTGACTCAGCTGTGATACACCAAAAGATTAGGCAGCATGTAAGTCAACCGTCACACTCTCTCAGCATATGGCAAGGTTTGTGGCTGCCAAAAATGGCACAGACACTTACCTCCAAATACGTATGAACAACAAAAAAAAAACCTGTGCTTCATGAAACCACAGGAATCACCTCCACCAGCCTGCACTGTGTAGGTGGTCCCTTGGGACCGGTAGTTGGTTTTCCTATGTGGGCTTCACACCACCCACACCCTTCTCTCTCAGAGCCTGCCTTACTACAGCCACTGTCCCCATCTTTCAATAGGAACAGTACAAAAATATCTCTCTCCCCAAGTCCTTTTGAAGCAGTCTCCCCTTTACAAAATAAACATGGGAGCTTTCCTCAGAATTCATCAGGA
The DNA here is from genome assembly GCF_004115265.2 of Rhinolophus ferrumequinum. Lineage (NCBI taxonomy): Eukaryota > Metazoa > Chordata > Mammalia > Chiroptera > Rhinolophidae > Rhinolophus > Rhinolophus ferrumequinum. Next base: position 41,024,360 of record NC_046289.1, on the reverse strand, counting down.
ATTCTAGAGCCTGGTTTATTACCTCCCAATAGCAGAGATGTAGCAAAGATCATTGCTTTCATGGAGAAAACTTTGTGGGTGAATGTTAGCAGTGGAGGGGGAGGGAAATGCATTATCCCCTTTACGTCGTGAGTTTCTTTTTTAAGTGGTGAGTTTTTATCTGAGTATTTTTTTCCTGGTCAGTGCTGGCTCCACCATCAAGAGACTTACTGATAGTTTCGTAGCTATCAGACCCTCTTGAGAGTCTTCTTGAAGACTGCCTGAGACTGGGAAGGGAAGAGGGGTACATCACATTGACACACCAAGCGTTGTTTGTACAGGGTTGCTATGATATGAAATTGGGATTATGCTTCAATTCAGCTTTTCCTCTTCTGTTTTCCCTGGACATTCTGTCGCAATTTAATTTTAGTAATATATGTGGTCAGCCATTTCATACATTGCCAGCCCATGCTTGTCAGGCTGATGCAAAATGACAGAGCAACGGAATTTGGACTCATAGTCCATCTTTGTTAAGGACTCTTAAGTCCCATTCTGCCTTGGGGCGGGGGGGGGGGGGGCGGTGATGGCCCAGGTGAGGATAAGAGCCAGCTTTTTCTGGGCCTTGGCAAGGAGTCACTGAGCCCTATTCTCCCTTAGAGTTTTGTTCTCCAGATTTCTAAACGGTTTTCTAAATTGCTTCAGCAAACAACCCCTGTGCAACTACTGGGGTGTGGGGTCATCTGCATTTTTGAGAGTTCTTTGTTGTCAGTGTCGGTTTCCAAGGAACCCTCCTCCTTGTCCATTCCCATTCAGCCTGAGATGAAGCAGCTCCTCAGAGATGTTTCTTTTAAGTGTTTGTTTTACCCCCTCCTAATGCACTGTGCTTGAAAACCTCAGCAATGATGGAACGATCACTAAAATGCCTCAGGAGCCTAGAGATGGCTCAATTTTGATTGACTATTTATTCTTCAATTTGTTGAACGGACCCACGGAGAACGTAAGGGTCTGTGGCCATCCATTGACCATCAATCACTCAGTGCATCTCTGCAGAGCTTTGCTTCCTGCTGGGAGAAGCTGGAGCCTTGTATAGGACAGCAAGAGACTGCACGGTTCCTCACTTAGGTCCCAGCCTGAAAGCATCTGATCTGATCTGTGTGTCCCCACAGCCAGTCTCATTTGTGTGGGGACTGCAGCTGGGTCTCTCACAAAGACCTCAGGCCCACCATGACTAGCTTGCTAGCTCTGCAGATAACTGCTCCCTGCCGTATTGCATCAAAGCCAGTGGTGGGGACTGGGTTGAGGGTCTGGGCTCTTTTGTGACCCCAAAAGTGAGTTCCCCGTGGGTTTTTCTAGTCCATGAAAAGGAGAGTAGGAAAAAAAGTTTCTGAAACAGGAATGAGAGTTTTCACAAACAACCAAATCCCTATGATTAGAACATCATACACTGTTAGAGCTAGAAGGAGCCTTAAAGACCATCTAGTCAAACCATCTGGCTTTGAAGTGGAGGAAACTGAGACCCAGAAGGATTAAGAGACTTGCTTAAAAAAGACTTTTTGATACCTCCTAACTAACACCTTATTAGAGACACTTTACAGCATCAAATATAATAGGGAAAAGGAAAGAAAAGAATATTTTCCCAAGCAACATCATCTCAGGTGCTGTTCAACTTTGTACCCAGAGCAGCTTGCAGAGAGAGAAGGTTCTATAAATGCTTTGTATTGATGTGGAAAAGTGTGTACCTAGCAAAGGATTGTCCATTACTGTGATTTTGCATTCATTCATAATTAACTCAATAAACATTTATTAAATAACGATTATTATGATGGTCAACAATCCACACATTTACTACATACCAGGTGTTTTTATTGTATCATGGTATTTAAACCTCACACCAGCCTTATGTAGTAGATAACATCCCTGCCTCCATTTTAGAGATAAAGGGCAAAAAACAGACAGGTTTGGTACATCCCCACTGCCAGGGAACTGAGAAGTAGTCGAGTTAAGATTAACACTCAGGGTGACTGGGTGCAGAGCCCATTCTTAACTTCTATGCTGTATCACAGAAATCAATTGTGTGCCTAACACTGTGCTAAGACAGTCAGTTTTCTTCAGAAGCTTACATTTTCTGGGGGGAAAAAACAGGATCTGCATAGCAGCAGAAATTTGAGTTAGGGCAATGGTAGAGGAAGGGACCACAGAAGTGACAGGGATGGTTTTACTAGTGCTCTTGCCTTTTGTTCCATCTTTGGGAAAATCCACCCTATGAGTGAGGAGAAAGAGACAGGCTTGAAGATTGATAAGAGGCCGCTACTGCCCAGAGGGAGACTAGGAGGAAGCAAAGAATGGAAATGCTATTCTCTGGGTGGCACAGTGCTTCTCTCTTGTGTACGTGCATATATGGAAGTTGGGGCTGCCCATGTTGGGTTCTGGATTTCATATTTTTCTGAGTCTACAGAACACAAAGACAGATGAGTTGGATGGTCTGGAAGCCATGCAGTATAGTTATAACTTTCAGAAATAATTGAATCAGTATCTACCCCACTAGTACCCCATACCCTGTGGATATTGTCAGTGATCAACAAACAAGGGTCCCCAACCTCAAGGGAAGGCTCTAGTGAAGGGGATTGCCGTGCAGGATGATAAGCCCTGTGGTTGGGATGAGTCAGGTGCAAGGTCAAATCCTGACAATGTTAAGATGGTTATGAAACATTCTCTTAAGGAAAAGATTGAGGTTCTTTGCCTGCAGAAGACAGACATAGGGAGGAAATGATAGCTGGCATCTTGGAGAGAAGGGCTATCATGGGGAAGTAAGCCATGAGCCTGTGGTTCCTGGGAGAACTTGGGCAGACAGGGAGTGGTCTTCGATGTGGTGCAGGAAATTCCATACCGGCTGTGAGAAAGTACTGACAAAGGTCGTTGGTTCTTCCAAGATTTTATAATACTCTTGTCCTCATATGATTAGGCAAATGGGGTCAGAGATCCAGGACTTGTAACGAGGGTGGGAAGGAATCCTTTGAAGCTTCTAATGTCTTGCATTTCCCATCGTGTAGAGTAGAGAAGTAAAAATGAACAGAGTCTAACAGGGGCTCTAGGGAGCAATGAGAAGACCACACTGGAACATGGGGAGAAGCTGAGGGACTTGTGTAACTGTGGTTGACCTCCTTAAGTTCGGGATTCTGATAGGTCCCTGATGTCCTTGGAAATCACATAGATTGCATTCTAAAAAGAGCCTCATCAACCTAGAAACTCCTAATTAGCTTTCCCATTTTGCTGCCTCTCCTGCTCACAGAAATGAGTGTTCTACATAGTCCTGTGCGCAAGCATGAACACCAGGAAGAAGGCACACTTATTGATGCAGATACTAGAGACTTTCCATTGTTTCCTATTTCCAGAACATACCAGAACTTGCACATATTCCTCTGGGCCTCTGCTCAGACTGCTGTGTCTGACGCACCTCTCCACAGGGCAGCAAGATACTGATGGGTAGACCGTGCCTTGTGTAAAAGCACCAATCGGAAGAATCAAGGGAAGGCTGGTGTCTGCTTACAGCATACACTGTGGGCACCTGGGGTGGAGCTGCATTGACTTAGAGGTAGGACTGTCGTGGCTGAACAAAGGATCCTATAGCTAGCTGCAGCCCTCCCTCCCTACACCCCAGCTGTCTAAATCCCACTCATCTCTCGGGATCCAAATCTGGTTATATCCCACTTGTTCCATTCACCACCCCTCAACTCTACTAACATGCAGAATTAATTGTTCTGTCCTTAGTTCCTCTCTCAGGGCACCTTATGTATAACTCCATTACAATCTTATTGTAGCCTGAATTGTTTATTATCACTCTGAGGGCATATAATGCTAGGTTAACAGTTATGTACTACTTGCAGATATTATTCCCCTATCTTTTCTGGTTTCCGATATTGTTTTGGAGAAGCTAGCATCATCTGAATCACTATTCCTTTGTCTTTTCTCTCTAGATGCTTTTAAGATTATCTTTCCATTTTGGTGTCCATAGTTTCATTATGATGGGATTATTTGTAGAGTTTTCTTTTATTTATTCTATTTGTGTATTTTGGGAATTCCTGCAGTTTGGAAAATCCTCAGTTATTACCTCTTTGCATATTGCTCTTTCATCATTCCATCTATTATCTCCTTCTAGATTTCCAAATAGATATATGGCAAACATTCTTACTTTATTCTCCATATGTCTTCAACCATTTAAAAAATATTTCCATAGCTTTATATCTCTGGGTTGCATTTGGAATATTGACCTCCATATTCTAGTTCGCTAATCTGTATACTTAGGTGTGTGTATGTCTAATTCCACACATTAAATCCTTGAAAGGACTGCATGTATTTCATCCTAGTTTAGTGTCTGGGACATAGCCAGTGATCATATAAGTGTTTGCTGAAATGAATTGATTGGCGTGTCTGAGGGGTAATTGTTGGCCTGATCTCACTGTTCAATCCAAGGTGTGAGTACATACGAAGATATAAATTGCTTATCTGCTGCCAAGATAAGAGGAACCACTGGGGCTCACTGCTGCTGACAGTGACATATAGAACTGGTTGGACTGTACTTAAAGGGCAGGTTCGGCCAGGCAGGAGCATGTGGCGGGCTCGCCTGCCAACCACGGCCAAGCCAGGCTTTCTCTTTTAAACAAACCTCCCAAATATCATCCTGCTTTTGCAATAAAATTGGGGCAGCAAATGGGACATGATCCCAAGTTACAAACCTAGGGAAAAGCCACTTTTGAATTGGGTTACCTCACCCTGTTGGATGTAGGTATGATCTCGACATTCTCTCTCATTTAGAAATCCATGAAGGTTACCATCACGAAAAAAGAGTTCAGTAAGTCTCAGAAGGCTTGTTCAGACTAGTCGTCATATCTCATCCCAGGCACCAGGTAAATGGGACAAGGGTAGGCAAGCTGTGTGTACAGTCTGCCCTTAGAAACACCGGCTGCTGTTGTTAATCATCGTAGTTTAACTTTTCAGTCTCAGTAAAAGGAACGTTCGCCATCTTTATGGAACAGATGTCTGCCCCTCAGATGCTGTACTCAGCTGCTGGTGGCCACAGTCACGCACCAGCAGGGTCACAGTCCAGAAAAGATATGCATGACTTCAGAGGGAGTTTCCCAGAGTGTTTTTGGCAAGAGGGGACGGATGGTGGGAAGGGTGAGTCTCTCCCTGTGGCATTCAGTGCTGGTATTTGGCCATTCTTTAGTGGGAGGTTCTTGGGGAGAAACACAAAAATCAGTCTTCAGGGCAGTTCTTCAAAAGGGCATGTGGTGTCTGCTGCTGATTTTGTCATTCCACCCAATGAAGAAGGAATTTCGGAACACAATGGATTTTCCCCTCACAGCTTATGTGATTATCAGGCTAAGCCACATCTTCTCATGTTTGTCAGTACTGCTATAGAACAGTTCCAAAGCCACGAAGAAATAGCTGGCCCACCATTCCAGAGCAGGCCATTAGAAATAGAAGGGTGCTCTGTAGCTCCTGCTCTGAAATCCTGACGGGGCACATTCCACGCTATCCCCAGTGATCCCAAGAAGGCCATCAATTGATCATAATTAGATTAAGTTGAGTTAACTTGATTATTATTCATAAATATGTGTTAAAAAAACATACAGTAGAGGTGTCCGAGAGGCGAACGTTATAGGATGATGTCCAAGCCTGGAAGGCAGGTACATGGAGTGAATTCAATCCAAGGAAAACAAACCCACAGCTGGATGATTCCCAGGGCTCCACGGCAGCCCCCACCTCTCAGGTCAGCACAGAGGAACAGATGGCAGCACCAACAGGTCAAATTCTGATTTCCTCTGCCTGGAAGTCTGCTTTATCTCAGCTGGGGATTTCAGCTATTCCTGATGGCAGCGATTTCCATCAGGGCCTGTGGTGAAAAATAAACTTCTGAACCATTACAATTCATAAAACTGCTAACAGTTATGATGTAAAAAGCTCTTGAGAGGTCTCTGTGTATGTGATTGTTGTCTGTTTTGGGTGAAAACAATCATACCTGTGATGAAAATTCAATGTCCTTATAAAATTGAATCTCTCATGCCAAAGCCCTGTGACTTGTCGTCCTAGAGGTGAGGTAAAAATTAAATGAGATAGCAGTGGTGAAAGTGCTAGTTTGAAGAGGATAATGTCACTACCATCTTCTCTTATAGCTGTCTAGGGAAAAGATATGGAAGGAAATTTGAGAAAAAGTTTCTTGAGTTTCAAAAATTGAGCTAGGAATTATAGTATAATGATTTTGATATTAGCTAGAAATCTAGAAAGACCGAAAATGAGCAGAAGTCATTGGCCCAGATGGACTTCTTGCTCACCCTAAATGTCCTAGGAACACCGAGGGGGTCTCTGACCATCTCTTCATTTTTGAGGAAAAGCAACCACCCACTTGCTTTGGAGAGGGTCTGGCAGCTCTCCCAAATGAAGGCCAATCAGAGACACCCCCCCACCCCGAATATCTCTCTGAACCCAGAGCACAATGGCCACAGGGAACCTGCACCTGGAGGAACAGCTTCCTCGCGGGTTTGGGAATGATGCAAGCTGAGAGTGCCCTGTGAAGGTGATGAGCAAGTGACCTTTATAGAACAAGAAGAAGACTGGCATCAGGGGGATCCTCAGGAAGTGGGGATGATAAAATAGGCAAGTGATTGTAAGGCATGAGCTAGAGGTGGGGAGGAGAGCAGGAACATAAAAACTATTTAGGGAGTTGAGTTGGAAGAGCATGAAGATTGAAGGAGACGGATGAAGGGGACAGAGTCCAAGATGACTCCCAGGTTCTGGACCTAGTAAAGGGTGGTGGTGGTTAAGGTGGTTCTCTCTGTTTGCTTGGGCCTGTCCTATTAAGACTGAGAGTCCCACATGCTGGGAAGCCCCTCAGTCCAAGGCAAATAGGGATGGTTCGTCACTCTAGTGATGGTTCACCAACTAACATGGGGAGTAGCAGAAGAAGCAATAAGTCTGGGAGTTTGGGGAGATAATGAATTTGATTTGGAGCATATTGAATTTGAAGTGACACTGGATATCCAGATGAGTATATCCAGTAGGTTCTTGGGATATGAGTCTAGGGAGATTTTTGACTTGGAGAGAGTGGATGTAGGGGCCATTAACATAAATGGGAGTTGTTCGGGACGATGAAAATGGGTTAAATCACCCAGGGCAAGATTGTAGAGTACAAAGGGAAGTGGATCTAGAATGAAACTCTGGAGAACGAAACATTGGAAACTCCAATGTTTAAGGCATATATAGAGAAAGAAGAGTCTACGAAAGAAGGAACAATCAGAGGAGAATAAGGAGGACAGACTGACCATGGAGTCTTGGAAGCCAAGTGAGTAGAGAATGTTTCAAGGCATGAATAATCATCAGGGTGAAAGGCAGGACAAACAGATGTCCACCACCATGAGAAGAGAAGACTGTACTTCAGCACTGGTGATCTTAGCTGAAACCCTCTCAGTGATTTGACAGGAAGAAGCTAGGTTGCTCCTGGTGAGGAGTGGGTGGGAGTTGAGAAAATGGAGAGAGTGAATATAGTCTAATCACCCGAGGAACTTGAGAAAAAGGAAACTAGAGAGGTAAAACAAGCCAGAAGATCACGTACAGTCAAGGCGGAGTTATTTTCTTTAAGATGAATGAGAACTGAACGAATTTATAAACTAAGAGAGAAAAATGGCTAAAAGGAGGAATATTAAAGCTACAGTGGCCAAGAGACATAATTAATGGATCAGGGCCCATGGGGAGATGAAATGACATATGATGGACTCCAAGTCTGAGAGGGAGTATTGGCCTTAAACATGGGAGGGTGGGACACGGCACACTTTGGGACTATGGGAGGAAGGGCAGGTTAGGGTGATGTTAAATGAAAGGAGCAACCCATGACAGCCTGGAAACGGGAAGGCATACAACAAAGAGTTATGGTTAATGTCAGCAAGAAGAGAGTAAAACATGAAGCAGTATTGAAGGAAATGGTGGACATGCTGACGACATACCTTAGCCACTAGTTTTAAGAGTAATGATAATAGTTCTAAAGATTCAGTATTTTCAGATAACAGTGGACATACAGTTTTTGGAAAACTTTAGTAAATAGATATTCCAAGCTTTGCGCAGTGGCAGTATCGTAGCCAATGAGGTTTATCCGAGGCGCGATTATTGCTAATAGATATTCCAGAAGTGACTGATGCATCCTATTTGATTGAGAGAATTATCAAATTATTCCCTTTAAAAGTTAAGGATCTGAGTCTGATTTAAATAAGCAGTTGGTCCTGTCACACATGCACACTGGTATAGACTGAATGTATTCCCCCCAAAATTCACATGTTGAAACCTAATCCCCAGTGTGATGGAATTAAGAGGCGGGGCCTTTGGGAGGTACTTAGGTCATGAGGGTGGAGCCCTCGTGAATGGGATTAGTGCCCTTATAAAAGAATGCCCGGAGAGCTCTCATCGTCTTTCTGCCAGATGAGGTCAAAACACCTGTCTAGGAAGCAGGCTCTCAGCAGACACCAAATCTATCAGACCCATGATCTTGGACTTCTCAGCCTCCAGAAATTGTGACAAATAAATTTCTGTTGTTTATAAGCCACACAGTCTGTGATATTTTTGTTATAGCAGTCCAAATGGACATGGACACATACACACACACACCTTGGTACCCTTGTACATAAACAATTTACGACTTGCTTGGACTCCAAAATAAGAATTAAAATCTCTAAAAGTATTGTTTTCAGACAGTCGGGATGAAGAGAAGGTTTTGCTAGGTGGTAGGCCAGCGCATAAGTACAGAAAAGCAAAGTAAAAACAATGTTTCCAATTAATCTTGTGTATTAAATTAGGTTAAGTTTAGAAATTGGGGAGTCATTCAAAAGCAATCTTGAGACACATGCTTTGAGAGGAAATTACAGAAAGCAATGAAGTAGTGCTTTGCTCCTCGACAGTCTGTGGGTGCAGCCATAGCAGCATGAAGCCTGTCAGAGAACCGATGCCTTGCCAGCAGCCAGCAGGGCGGTCTCCACGGCCTCGGTGAGTCATCTTTGCTTGCAGCCTAATGCCTCCTGGCACAGGGAAATGCCACGGCCTTTCCTTAGCTCTGCTTGTTTTAATTGATGACTAGGAGCCATCCATATAGATGATGCCTTCCAGGGTATATACTTTACCTTCTGCTTTTTTTTTTTTTTTCTTTTCATTTGTTTAGATTTTTTTTTTTCTGGCATAAAAGCAATATATGCCCTTTGTGGATATTTTGGTCAATGTGGAAAAATAGAACTAAGACCAAAATAATCACCTCTATGTCAAGCAGTGTTAGCATTTTGGTGTATTTCCTTCTTGTTTTTCCACTGTGGTTTTAAGGATGAAGAAGACTGGGCTCTTGCTTTCTGAGAAAAGCAGATAATTCCAGGACAGGAAACACTTCCTGGCAGACGCATCAAAAGATCTGGGTTCTAATCCCAGCTTCACCACTGTGTAGCTTGTGGTCTTGGCAGCTGCCAATCCTCCTGAGGCTGTTTCTGGTTATGAGATGAAGGCATCGATTGGCCAACGTCTAGGGCCTTTTCTAGCACTCAGGTGTCATGGGCCGATGGTATTCTGACTCCTCAGAAAGATGTGCTTTGGACATGAATGCCTGAGCTATTATAGCTTTAACTCTGAAATCCAGTTTTCAGAAATACTGACAGATTTCAAAGGAAGGCTTTTTGAAGCAATACGACTATTCTTTTGTCCTTTTGTTAAATCCTGGAAATAAAAAAAAGAAGAAAATGCACTGAATGAGGATGCATTTTAATGTAGAGCATATGCCAGAGAATCTCTAATAATGCAAGTAACCCTGCTTCATTCTAGTTAGTAACGGAATTTAAAAATCAGAAACTAAATAAACCTATTGACTAAATCTGGCTCAGAGCTTTCCAAATTATGTCCTCAGAACAAATAAGTATTCTCCAGAAAAAGAGCAGTGGCCAAGCAAGTTTAGAAAAGACTGGGTTAAACACAATTTAATGGGTTTCTTTACTATAGAACTTCTTAGAACTTGAAAGATGCTTAAATGCATTGGGAATACCAAGGGGAGACGTGGAGCATGCATTCTAAGCTAACCTGATCATGGAATTATTTTGCCAAGGCACAGTGATTCACATCTCAGGAGTATTAGCTTCCCATAGAACACCGCTGTAGTCATACAGTTCTAGCTCCTTCTACCGGTTCCCAAAGAAGAGCTTTTGAAACGCACCATTGTGGAGCTTTTGATAATTATGCCTGACTGCTTGGCCACTGCGGTGATATCCTGAGCTGAGTTTTTAAAACCCATAACTTCTTGACCTTTGGTGCTATATTTTTATACTGTAAGTTGTATAAATTCTTATATTTGCAGGACAATTTTAGTTTTCTCAAGTATTTATTTATCAACTGAGTGCTAACCTGTTTGTGATACTATGCCAGCATCCCTAGCTCTGAGTTTTGCCTCTACCAATCTGTGGCTCTTGGATGAGTCGTTTAATTTTTTTAAATAAGGTTGGGTCATTTGGGTGGGATCCAGGAGCAAGGGACACTGGGCAGAAAGTGCTTCAAGAACTGGCAAGGTCAGTGTTAAGAGTCACAGAATATGGGAGAGTTTGAGGAAAAACAAAGGTCTGGGAATCCTCGTGTGAGAGGAAGATATAAATGGAGAGATACAGGAATCCGAGATCTTCATCGCCAAAGTCAGGCCTCTTTCTCAACCAGGTCAATGCAAAGATGGGAAAGGTAAAGTTCAAGATTTGCAGAGGCCTCGTCTTCAGGGGAAGACTGGAGATTAAAATTCAGGAGCCATCTTGAGCCTGGGCCTGATCTACCGTGTTTCCCTGAAAATAAGACCTAGTTAGACAATCAGCTCTAATGCGTCTTTTGGAGCAAAAATTAATATAAGACCCAGTCTCATTTTACTATAATATAAGGCTGGGTCTTATTGAACATAATAGAAGACCAGGTCTTGCTCCAAAAGACACATTAGAGTTGATTGTCTGGCTATGTCTTATTTTCGGGAAAATACGATACCTGTGACTTTCTAGAATAGCAGGAAACAGGCTGGTGCATATGGCAGGCTGTACCCTCAGGTATGTGGACTAAGGATCCAAGGTGGGATAAAGCCATTCTCTCCAGTCCCTGATAAAAAGTCTTTGGAAGCACTGGGCTTGGGGGCTCTGGTGGGTTTCAGCCTAGCTCATCCTCCTGTGGGAATATTTTATTATAGATTGCGTTAGCCATTTCTAGATAAGGCCTGAGTCCAGCCTGAAGTAGAATAATGGTATTATTACTGTGACACGCTTAGCAGCAACGTTATTTTTCTTTTATCAAAAACATCTTTATCAAGAGTCTTGGGATGTAGGCGGTAGAAAAAGGAGACTTCTGTGGGTAGTTAGTAAAAATTAAACACTCTTCTTTACTCTCCCGCCTCCTCCACCCTCTCTTCCTGTCATCTCCTACTCGTCTTTGGCCATGAGCTCGCCTCCCACTTTTCTAACTCTGGGGAGAAGTGTACTGTTTCCCAGGGATCTTGACTCAGTTTCATTTCATTTTTGCTGTTATCCAGACTTTTTGATTGACCTCAGCCCCTAAATAACCACACTTTCTGGGTTGGGCTCCTAAACTCTATTCCTTTTATCCCTCCACGAATATCTGAAGACCTGCTGTGAGCTGGGCACTAGGGCACAAGATGAGCAGGGCAGACACAGTCCCAGACTTGAGCCACAGACCCTCTGACTCTTGGTTCTCCGGGCTCCTGGAGTCATGTGGTGTGTCCCAGGTGGCATGACCCCCTGAACTCTGGCCTCCTTGCCTACCTTGATTCAGCCAGCTTGTCCTGTCCTTCCTTCCTTCCGACTTTCCTGACTATGCCCAGGATTGCCTGCCTTAGGGCACCTGCTACTTCTTTACCTCCCCACCAGGGTCTTTTCTCTCTCCCCCATTGTTCTTCCTCTCCCTCTGCCTACTGCCTGCTCTCACCTCACTCTCTGTGCAGGCTGACTGTACTCTGGAACTACAGCCCAGCCTGCTCTCCCCAGTCGAGCTGAGCCTCTGCTAATCCCACCTGTCTTGCTGCATTAGGACTTGTGGCTGGGCCTCGTTCCTGACAGGGAGGGGGACTGTCTGCTGGGGGGACGGCCATCAGGCTTTCCGCTCCACCCTAAAGAGGAGCAGCGCAGTGATCCACTGACTGCCTTTCTCAAAGGAAAGCAATTTCCAGAGGGCCCATGAATTCAGGTACAAATGTACAGAAAGCATTTCTAATTTCAATTTATGAGGAAAAAAAATATTTGAACTGAGGCATCAAAATGCTTCAATTTTAAAATATTTATAAATAAACTTCATATATATATATAATTCAAACTTAATAAATGAGACAGTACAAAATACTAGAAATATAGTAGAACTAGAAAAAAATCTGGACATGGGATCTGGAGAGCTGACTTCCCGGTCCACCCTACTATAACAAGCTGTGTGATCTGAGACAAGTTACTTCACCTCTCTGGATGACATTTCTCCAGTTTCTTTTCCTTACAGTGAAAAAAAAAGAGCCATTCAGACCATGTATAATGTTCTTCCATTTTATAATATCAGTTGCCTGCAGTAACTGCAAAAATGAACTAAGTAAACCTCTTTGGACTCTTTTCAAATAGAGAAGTGGAGGTGCCATATTTAAATTTTTACTATAATAATAATTAAAAATCTATAGAGGCAATTTTTAAAAAAGGCTGTAAAAGTGTAGGTGACTAGGGGAAAAAAGCATGACAGAAAGGTGGGTGCTGTGGTTGACAAAGCATTTTTATAAAATGCAAATTTGAGAAGCTAGTAGTCCTACAGCTAGAAAGCACTTTGGGAGCCTTATTGTTTTCCATTTGAAGCTAATGATGTGGCAAAGAGTCAAAGAAATGTTCCCCCACTTTCCACCCTGCTGATAGGCTTCCTGAACGTCCATCATTCCTAAATATCACAGCTGCATTGTGCTTCCTACGGTGCCATACAGTAGGTTCCAGGTGTTAGGAATTGGGCAGATCTTACCGTACACAGCCCTTCGTTATAACTGAAGGGCCTAATCGGTGGGTAAAACAATATCCCTTGTGGGAGCTTTCAATAGGGCAAAATGGCTGCTTTATAAAAAGCATGAGTGCTTTAACATAGAACAGATGTGTATTAATGTGGAACAAACGGAAGGAATCATGAATATTTAGTAAATCATGGACTCATGCCGCAGAAATGGACCTCAAGAGCTCAGTCTGTGCTTGCTCTGAGATATCCTTGGGGTCTGACATGATTGTTTGTTTACGAACCTTTCTAAAGTGCCTTGGAATGTGGGCCAGATAAAGTGGGTATAAAGCAGACTTACATTCTGTATGAACAACTTGATTTCTTTGTTTCCAAAATTCAGCTGTGCACTTTTGACCCATTTTGCTTTCTAGGTTGTAATTTTTAATAATTTTTGAAGCGTGAAAGAGAGCTTGTGTCTGTATGATACACGAGATCAATACCAGTAATTAATTGTCCTTTCTGGCACAGCCCCTTTCCCGTTTCCTTTCACCCCACCCCAATCTCTTATCTGTCCAGGAAAATGGTTGCCAAATGACTGATGAGACTTTCACAGTAAATTGCATTTTTTGGAGATGATGCTGATAGCATTTTCACAGCTTCCATGGGAGGTTCTGAGATTATGTATCTTATCTTCAAGGTGTTTGGTGTCTTTAGTCTTAGCTGTATGTTATCGCCAAGGTTTTTTTTGGTTTTTCTTTTTTTTTAGTGTATTTTAAAGGGGCAAGTCCTTTGAAGTTTGGGAGACAGTTCTTCCTGGGTCTTTCTAAACTCAGTCGATACCACAATACTATCTTTCCAGACCATTAGTGATGCAATTCCAGAACCAATTGGATGATTGATTGTTTATAATTGGGAAACCTAGAAGATAAGCAAGGTGGAAAAAAAAAAAGAATTGAAAGGGAACCTGGACTGTGTTCTAATCTGCATCCTGATTTTTTCTGTTGGACTGGTATGGGGTAAGCAAAGGGTGAATCACATAGTGTCCAGTTGTTCCTACAGCAGTCACCTCCTGGTATGGACTTTAATTAACGAGTCATGATGCATCCTTGGTCTTTTTCATAAGACGTCTGCAGCTGTTTGAAGCTGCACAGAGGACTACTGATGGAAATGAAGAAGAGTGTTACTGAAACGCTCAGGCTCACTGGTTCTGAGATCCTGGCTATGCCTTTGTGTATGGGCTGCCAGAGAGAATGAGAGCACTTCCTTGAATTAGCAGGGATGGCAGAATTCTGCATTAACACTCTACCCGCACCATCCTCCATCCTCTCCATCAGGTCACAGAGCATCTGAGGTCCATAAGGCAGCATAAGGCAGTAGTGAATGGCGCTAGTAAGTAGGTAAATAGTTTTCCCCCTTGCATTGACCCTTACATCTATTTATCTATAACTGAAATCCATTGGTTTTGCTTTGGCTCTCTGTAGCAACAGCGAGCAAACATTACTTTCTCTGACAATCCCTCACCCTGCTCAGTCTTCCATTATTTTTTCTGCTTCCTGTAATCTCTCAGAGACCCTGTCAGTTACTCTGAAATTCCTTTACGCCCTGGAACCTAATTTCTACAGGCTTGGGTTCTTGAGGCTACTTGAAGTGACTCCACCCTCTCTAGCTCCTTTTGCCTATACAGAATTGAAATTTTTTTGTCTTGCTTGTTTTGCCCTCTTTGCATTGTTTGTTCTGTCCTCTCTGGGTTGAACACTGTGCTCCCTATTGAATAACACAATAGTAAAATAGTCACTGGGCACTTCTCTTTTCTGTCTTCCCTTTATTATCATCACTATACCAACTTTCCCCACTGAAGTTTTTGCTCTTCTCCTTGTTTCAAACATGCCTTAAAAAAGCAATTGCTGACTGTAACATTTTTTACAAGTCTCAGATAATGTTGATCTTTAGCCTTCCTGCCACTCTTCTAACAAGTTCTTCTTGAACAGCATAAAATGGTACTTAGGAGTACCTTAAGTAGCTTAAATATTCTTGTGTTTCTGTTGCTACAATCTGGCATCCTGATTTTTTCACTTGATATTATATCATGAGAATCTCTCCAAGTCATCATAAATTATTCATACATACTGTGTTCATTTAGTCAATAAACATTTATTGAGCAGCTACTATGTGCCAGAAACTATCGTAAGCGTGGGGGATGTGTTGGAGAAAAGAATAGAAACAGGGCTTAGTATCAAAAGTCACTAAATAGTTACACAGATGTTTAATTAATCACCATAGTAAGTGCCACGAAGGAAAAACATGTGAGTCATGAGAGGGAATTCTGGGAGGAACTCGACCTAGTCTGGAATGTAGGAGAAGCTTCTCTGGGCAGCACGGACCGGACCGTAATTTACTCCACAATTCCCAGCCCCCCTACCCCTATTTGGTGACATTATGCTGTTTCAGTGTTGGCTATTTCAGTAAACCTGTAGTTAACACCTCTGGGCAGAAGTGATATTATTTCCTTAGGGTAAATTCATAGACATGTAATCACTGGGTCAAGAATGTGAATATTTTGTAGCTCTCGGTACATATTACTAAAAAACTTTCTGAAAAAAGCTGGTAAAGGATCTTGGACCACCACATATTCAACTACCTTCATGTAAATAAGTTGATTTTAAGAAATCAGTAAAATTAGTAGTAAGAGCAAATGGTATGTTTCCTGTCCATGCTCTAAACTGTATAATTCAAAGTACAGTCTTCCAACTGGTGTAGGTCCTGGAGGTGTTGTTGATTAGTGGTCTGTGATAAATACAGAAATTGAGAATTAAACATTTAAAAACTTGTATGACAATATGATAAAGTGATTTTATGTTTTCAAAAATTGGGTATGTATATTGTATGTTTTTTTATTTTATTTTTTTCTAGTACTTCATCAATTTTCCTTTTTTTTTTTTTTTTTTTGCGGTAAAAGTATTTGTTCATGATGTACTGGGAAGAAAAAATAAGTCCTTCCCCACGCATAGGTTGTGTGAAAGCTAGTGGAAACCCCTTGGTCAAATTTCCTTTTATACACCCCAAATTCCCCAATGCTATATAATGATTTTTCCCTGTTTCTCATGGGAAACCAATGGGATTAGCAAAGTTTGACAACAAACCTTTGTGCCCAAGTCACAGAAGATATGTGTATACATTTCCCAGAAAGATAAAGCACATCCGTTACAACAACTGGAATATGTATTGTATAAAGAATTTCTGTGAGAAATTTATTGGTCCAGGAATTATAATTGCTTGCTGTTTTATTTTTGCTCTTAAACTATAGCAAGGTACTTGACCATTGAACCTACCTGTATTGAGACAACTGAATTATGATTAGATGAATTATGATTGGATGCTGCCAATGCCCATTATTTCTTCCCAGAGGAAGTAATAAAAGATGTCAAAAAAAATTTTCCACCCCTGAAACCTTTTGCCACTTGTGTCCATTGAGGGTAGCTGTGGGTTAAAGGCTACTTCCTTTTTGTCATATCCTCAATAATAGAGATTAGAACTGTTCAGAAATTTGATATGATGAAGAAATCCTACCAGTCAAAGGCTGAAACTAGTGTGGATAATATCTGCATGCCATTTAGCATTGTACTGGGTAGGAAAGAAAAGGAAATGCCAACTGATCTTTTGCTTATTTGTCTTTACAAATGAAAACCAGACCTAGCTGAGAGAAAGGGCTCACCCAGAGAACTGTGTTTTCCTAAAAATTCTGCCTACCACCGATTTTCTGGTCAATATAAAAATCAAGCTTTTTTTTTCTTTTTCTTATTTTGCATTAAAGTAAAGCAAGGCAGTGTTGCATTGAATAGTGTCAACTCTGAAATCAGACTGCCTGGGTTCAAATCTTAGACCCTACATTTTAATTTCTGGTGACCTAGTTTGAGTTACTTCCCTCTCAATGCCTCAGTTTTCTCATCTACATATTGGAGATAATAACAGTAAAGAGAAAATCCATGTAAGAATTTCTGTTACCTAACACACAGTTCCTGAACACAGCAGGCACTCAATAAGTGTTAGCTGTCCTTATTCAAATGATAAAACTCATCAGAAATTCTTTTAGGAAGGACGGCAGGGAGGGAGGGAGGAAAGAAGGGAGGGAAGGAAGGATCACAAAGCAATGGAAACTCCTTGCATGGAATGTTGAAGAAGAGAACATGGGATTGGATCCAGGTGACTTGGGCTCTGGGCCTGGCTGGGCCATTCACTAAGTACGTGACCCAAACAGTCATGTAGCATCACTGAGCCCCGGGGTCCTCTTCCCTTTTGTAAATGGGATGATGTCAATAATGTCTGCCTCACGGGGTTGTTGTGAGCGCATGTGAGCGCATGTGAGCTAATATATGGGTAGGAGCCTTGTAAACAGTAACAATGATATGGATGTGGGTTATCTTGCTCAGTGACTTCTCTTTCGGGTGGTAGCTTTTCCTTCTGCATGTGCCTGCTTGAACTGGCTCCTGAAAGAGGTGGCTCCTTCCTGAGTTTGGGGCTTTCCCCTTTTTTTGGGCTGCTATGCAGCAATTGTTCATTGAGACTAAATGTATAGACCCCACCTACCTGTATCCTGGTGATAGAGAGGTGAGGATTACTGCTGGATATCAGTGTGTTTGTTTTCTGAATTGCTTCATCAGAACAATGTGCCTATAGATGAGGAAAAGCTTGGTCGTGGGCCATTCTGCATTCGGTATATCCATGTAACTTTCTTTGGAAATGGAATTGTGAGGACCCATAAGTCAAGTGTATCTGGAAAAAAAAAAAAAGAAAAAGAGTGACACAGGTGAAGAAACAAACTAAAAACCCAGAGGCCAAGAGTTCCAATCCATGTGTGCCATGACTTGTTATGTGACATTGGGAAAGTAGCTTAATCACTTGGTGGCTTCATTTCCTTGTTCATAAAATGTGGTATGACAGTCCTAACCTATCTTGCTAGATTGTTATAAAAATAAATTAATAGTTGCCACATATGTGGCAAATATTAATCAATAAGTATATATTAAATTAATAAATATATTAAAATTACATATTATATATTATATAAATATATTTCTATAATATATATAATGAAAAGTTACCCGTTTGTATATATTACATATATATGTAATATATATACATATATATGTAATATATATATACATATATATATTACATATATGTGTGTGTGTGTGTGTATTTCAGCTACACACTGCTTCCAGGACTACCTGTTTGGGGGAAAGTTGGAAACATGAAATGGGTAACTTTTCTTACTGCATTTCAACCAGATTCACTAGAATATTTTGTTCTTTTCTCCACGAATTTTCTGAATTCCATTCTGTTAGCTATTTACTAAATAACACTACCACATTGACTGAAAGTATTTATTTTTTCTGCCTCTAAGTCATTCCACATTAAAAGTAAGTGCCAGCATGAATCCACAGGTAAGATCCGGGAGGCTCTAGGGAAACACTGAAACAGGATGTGGTGTCCTCAATGCCAGAAATGTTTAAGAATGGCCTTAAAACAGGTATCAGTGAGGAGTCCAGAGAGCACCTTGCACGTAGATAGGCTTCAGGGCTTCCAACACCTAGCGCTCTGCCGGCCGCATCGTAGCCCTCTATGGAAGTTGAAGCGATTCATTGCCCACAATAGCCTTTTGTACTGCAATATTAAAATACAGTCATTATTTTTTCCCTGAGTTTTAATAGAGAGCAGTTATACTCGTATTTTTCTCTGCTTCAACCAGAACCTCAACTTTAATGACAGTGAAGGAATAAAATATTTCTAAACCCCGCATAATGAGAACAAGAGAAGAAACAACAGCAGAGGATGAGATACATTTTTGGAAGACAGACGAAGTGGTATCTGACTTGGAACAGTGAAAGCAGAATGTATGCTGCAAGCCAGCTAGCTTGTGCGGGAGAACCTCAGAAACCCTGGAGAATAGAAGAGTTGGATTTTTCTGAAGCTAGGGGTGGGGCAGAGCTGAGAATGGGAGAACTGGGTTAGCAGAAATGACCCGCTCCCTTAGCCTGTGCAACTGGCCTTCTGCGTCATAGCCAAAGGCGGTGATGCTACCTCAAGGAGTGTAGTCTGAGGGGCTCAGGATTTGGGGGCTTCAGGCAGAACCTAGGGTGGTGGTGAGGTAGGGGGTCTGTAAACAGAAAGGAAAAGCTGCAGAGTGAATTGTAAGATCTATCCTATTTGGCTCCTGAGTGCTGGCCACCAGGCTTACAGACCTGGAGGGTTCCTCTCTCGGGAAACAGACAAGCCCAAGAGAAATGGCCTGCAGAAACTGAAATTTAGTTCTCCATCAGAAAAGCTGGATCTCTGCTAGGTCAGCCAAAGATGGAATCTCCCTGTGATCAAGCTCATCCCTGGCCACACACACACATAAAGCTTCCAAACAGGCAAGAACCACCAGAAATTAAAAGAATGGCTCAGTATCAAAAAGAAGCTGAAATAAACAACAATAACAACAAATCTTGAAGGAAAAAGAGACAATGTAGGGAACAGATGGAAAAAGAGGAAGAAAAATGTAATTAACATTCTTAGAAAATTAAAAGTTAACGCAGATATTGAACCGAGGTGGGAAAAAACGCTATTTTTATTTTTTGATCTACCAGAATGGTTGCTCTGGTTTTGACTTTGTTTCGTTTTAAATTTATTGAACTGTAACTGATGCACATACTGAAAATGTATAATTTGATGAGTTTTGATGTCCGTATGCATACGTGAAGCTGTCATAACTATCAAGAAAATGCATATTTCTATCAGTCCCAAGTTTCCTCACACCCCTTTGTAATTCCACTCCCGCCTCCACCTCCATTTCCACGTAACCATGATTTGTTTCCTGAAACTAAAAATTAACTTGTACTTTCTAGAATTCTAATTAAATGGAGTCATAAAAGTACTCTTTGTTTCATCTGGCTTCTTTCATTCAGTATGATGATACTGAGAGTCTTGATGGTATTGCATGTATCAATAATTTGTTGCTTTTTATTGCTAGGTAGTATTGCATTATCCAGATATCCACAATTTGTTTACCCCTTCATGTGTTGATGAACATTTGGGTTGTTTCTAATTTTGGACAATTACAAAGAAGGTTGCAATGAACATGTGTAAGTCTCTGTGTAGAGGCATGTTTTTGTTTCTCTTTGGTAAATACCTCAGAATAGAATGGCTAGTTGTATGGTGGGTGTATATTTAACTTTCCAAGAATTGGTCAAACTGTTTTCCAAAGTGATTGTACCATTTTACATTCCACGAATGGGGTATGAGAGTTTCAATTGTTCCACATCCTCGCCAGCACTGGATATGGTCAGTCTTTTTAATTTTAGTTGTAATAATGGATGTATAAAACTGTATTGTAGTTTTAATTTAAATCTTCCTGATGAATAATGATGTTGAGCATCTTTCTATGTGCTTACCAGTCATTTGTATATCATGCTTTGTGAAGTGTTTGTTCAAATCTTTTACCCATTTTTAAAGTAGGTTGTTTGCCTTATTATTGATTTATTAGAATTCTTTATATATTCTGGATACAAGTCTTTTATATGTGCTGTGAATGTTTTTTGCATTTGCATATTTTAATTGTGCCTTTTGAAGACCAAAACTTTTCATTTTGGAAAAGTTTAGTCTATCAATTTCTTTCTTTTATATTTTATGCTTTTTGAATCCTTACATCCTCTTTTGCTTTCTCCAATATCGCAAAGGCTTTTGCCTATATATTTTTTGGAAATTTTATACTTTTTGGTTTTATATTTAGGTCTGTGATCCAGTATTTTGAGTTAGCATCTATGTGTGATGTGATATGAGGATTGATACTCATTTATTTCTATATGGATATTTAGTTTATCTAGCACCATATGTTGAAAAGACTTCTTTCCTCATTAAATCACCTTGGCACTTTTGTCATAAATTAATTGACCATATACATATAGTTTTATTTCTGGATTCTTTATTCAGTTTATTGATCTATGTCTACTTTTTTGCCAGTACATAGCTGTTGTTATTATTGTAGCTTTCTAGTTATTCTTGAAATTAAATAAGTACGCCAATTTTTTTTCTTCTTTTCTAACATTCTAGGTTCTTCACAATGCTCTATAAATTTTATAGTAAGTTTTTCAATTTCTATAACATAGCTTGCTGGGATTTTATAGGGATTTCACTGAATTTAGAAATCAGTTTGAGAATAATTGCTGTAATAACCATTTTGAATCTTCCAGTCCATGAATGTGGTATATCTCTCTATTTTAGTATTTAATTTTTTTTCAGCAATGATTGATTTGTAGTTTTCAGTGTAGAGGTCTTAGAAATATTAATAGATTTACTCCTATTTTATGTTTTTTTTGTGCTACTAAAAATATAATTTTTTGAAAATTTAATTTCAAATCATTAGCAACCAATATATAAAGATACAAGTGTTTGTGTATTAACATTGTATCCTGCAGACTTTGCTAAGTTCACTAATTGGTTCTAATAGGCATTTTGTAAATTCTCTAGTATTTTCAATTTACACCATCATATCAACTGAAAATAAGGAAAATTTTACTTCTTTTATAATTTTTCTGTTTTGGTTTTGGCCTTATTTCTAGAACCTCCAATACAATGTTGAATAGACGTGGTTAAAGGAAGTATTCTTCCTTTGGTGTCAAACCTAGGGAGGTACAATTCTGTCTCACCATTAAGTATGATGTCAACTGTTGGCTTTTTAAAGATGACCTGTATCAGTTTGAGGAGATTCTCCACCTCCCAGTTTGCAGTGAGCTTTTTTCTTAATCTTTAATCATGAATAAGTGTTGGATTTTGCAAATGCTTTTTCTGCATGTATTGAAATGATCATATGGTTTTTTCTCCTTTATTCTGCTAATATGTAAATTTACATTAGTCGGTTTTTTAAATGTTAAACGAACCTTGCATTTCTGGGATAAAAATGACCTGGTCATGATATAGTATTCTTCTTTCTTCTCTTACATTTAATATTATCTTGTATTAATTTCAGGTGTACAGCATAGTGGTTAGAAATTTGTATAATTTAAGAAGTGATCCCCCTGTTTAGTCTAGTACCCACTAGCAGTCTCCTTAGTTGCTACCATATTATTGACTATATTCCCTGTGCTTTACTTTACATCCCCATGACTATTTTGTACCCACCAATTTGTACTTCTTAATCCCTTCACCTTTTTCATTCTGACCCCCAACCCCCTCCATCTATCACCCAACAAATCTAGTACCCATGTGACACCATACGACTGCTTTGTAACAACTAATTGGTACTTATTAATTCCTTCCCTTTTTTCACCCACTCCCAACCCCCCTCCCATCTGGCAACCATCAAAATGTTCCCTGTATCTATACGTTTGTTTCTGTTTTTGTTTGTTTGTTTATTTTGTTCTTTAGATTCCACATATGAGGTCTGATCAAAACATACAGTGAATGTTTTAAAAAAAATTGTTACAGTAAAAGACATTGTCATTAATCCCCCTCAAAATATCTACCCACCTTTGAACATACATATCCCATCATTCTTGCCACTTTCTGAAGCAGTCCTGGAAGTCCTCTTTTGTGAGTATCTTTAGTTGTGCTCTCATTGCTGCTGGCTGCCTCGATGTCCTGAATCGATTCAAAATGTTTACCTTTCATGGTCATTTTGACTTTGGGGAAGAGCCAGAAGTCACACGGTGCCAGATCCAGTGAATAAGGTGGATAGGGACACACTGTAATATTTTTATTTGACAGAAATTGCCGTATCAAATGCCATGTGTCACACAGGGAGTTGTCATGATGGAGGATGAAATTGTTTGCCCATTTCATATTAATGTGTTGTTTGTGATCCATGATTTACAGCATACTTTAAAACACACCTCTCTCAACTGTAGCTCACACCTGAATGACTGCACTGAACAAGTTGAAACTTGTCACACATTGTTATTAAGGTTCGACATGCCGCTTCCCATATTGAAGATCCCTGCTTTTCTGTTTGATGGCACTTGGCAGCAGTATTCACCATATTTTGTGATCACTATGGAAAGACTCCATGTGAATGGAGTCAGAATCCCCATTGTTTTTCACAGCTATTGTTGTGGGGGCTCCCTTTACCGCTGAGCTGCGGAACCTGGTGAGGGGATGGGTCCCTTGCTTCTCTCAGGGAAACCTCTGTGGCTGAGATATCCCTCCCAGTTTTTATCTGCCATACAGAGCTCTGGGGCTGGACTGTTTCATATCTCCGCCCCTCCTACCAGTCTTGATGTGGATTCTTCTTTATATCCTTTGTTATAAAACTTCTGTTCAGCTAGACTTCAGATGGTTTTCCAGGTTGATTGTTCTATAATTTAGTTGTAATTCTGATGTGTTCACAGAATGAGGCAAGCACAGTGTTTATCTACTCTGCCATCTTGGATCTCCTGCAGTATTCTTTTTAAGTATTGTTAGATTGAATTAGCTTATATTTTGTTAAGAGTTTGTTTTAATCTTTATTTATGAGGGATAGTGGTCTTTATTTTTTTTTCCTGTGGTATTTTTGTCAGATTTTGGGATAAGTGTTATGCTGGCCTCAAAATGATTTGGGCAATGTTCCCTCTATATACTGCAAATGTATGTATAAGATTGGTATTATAACATTCCCATTTTTTTAAAAAAAGAAATATTCAAAGCTCTTGGAAAATTATATGATAATTAAAGTTTAAAAAATATGTATATATATATATATTTTTTAATTTATTGGGGTGACAATTGTTAGTAAAATTACATAGATTTCAGGTGTACAATTCTGTATTACATCATCTATAAATCCCATTGTGTGTTCACCACCCGGAGTCAGTTCTCCTTCCATCACCATATATTTGAAAAATATGTATATATATTAAAAGAAAGTTCAGAAGATAAAGTTGAAGAAATTTCCCAGCGAGTGGAACAACAACAAAGAAAACAACAGTGATGGAAAATGGTAGACAAATAATAAGAACCTGAGATAATCACTCTAGGAGGCCCAGTATTCAAATAAAGAGAGCTTAAAAAACAAAAATAAAACAAAATAGGTGGAAATTACCCAAGAAAGAATATAAGAATGTTTCCCGTAAGTGACGGGCACAGTTTACTAGATTCAAAGAGCTTCCCTGAGGATCCAGCATAGTGTATGTCGAAATGATACACCAACGCACATTGTGAAATTTCAGAATATCTCGGTGTTCTAGGGACACCTTTCCTTTTGCTCAAATGCAATAGTAATGATTTGAGCCTCAAGAGAAATCTTTGTACAAGGAGAACAAACAGATTCCCTCCTTTCACTTCCTGAGTCCTGTCCTCAGCTTACCTGAACTTCTACTCACAGCTGAAGCAGTCCTGCTAGGAATTCAAAGCAGCCCTGTTCCCCTTCCCCAGGTTTCTGGTTTGACTTGAGTCCTGTGAATCTTTGAACATGCTCTTAGTACTCAAGCGCTTAGGCGCCAAGAATCTTTGTTTAAACACTTTAGCAAGTTAATCCCCAGGTCATGCTTTAATTCTGTTACCAGATTTAATTAAGAATAATGAAATACTACATGCTTCCTTAGAATATTCACCCCTACATGTGTTAAGACCTAATGGTTACCCCTAGAACACTTCTTAAGTTTATACCCTTGAGCAGTTTGGGAAATATTTTTCAAATTAGGTATAATGAGTTAAATTGTTTTGGAGGTCATCCAGGCACTGGGAAAGAAGTGAGGGCCAGGGATTATCCCCCTGCCAGTTCTGTTGCTGCTATGCTCCCCAACTCTAGGATTATTTACAACCAGTTTTCTGGGACCATACCCTTAGGGACAATAAGGACGTGGCCTTAAATCACATTTGATGCGGCTCTCAGCCACCTCCTAGCTTTACTCTGGTTTGAATTTATACCCCATCTAACTTTAAAAGGCTTCCAGTAAAGGGAGATCTTTACCCAGTTGTTAGTTTCTGCTGCAGTTTCTGTTTCCAACCCCACGTAGCCACCATCAATATTGCTCTTCTGCGCTCCCAGCTGACTCCAAACCAGATGGCGTGTTTCTCCAGGGATCGTAGCTTCTGACTGCCGAGAGTGCTCTGGCTAGTAAGTGAGTATAACACTTCACACATCCAGAGGTAGTCCTGTTCTTCCTGTTTTACACACCCTCACTGAGGAAATTTGAACAGGTTAGAACCAGTACACATTTCATTTGAAGATACTATCTCAAGTCCACCAGGCACCTTCCTTGCTGATTCTAGACTGAGGCCCCAGGTTAAGGCACAGGTTTTGGCTCTGTCTCAGGGAGTTGTCTGCCTTCCTAGAGCAGTACACCCTCCGCT